>NC_091282.1:969947250-970251000 GCF_032444005.1 Ranitomeya imitator
AAGATGTTGCCTTCCTCTCTCGGCACGACTCTTACTGGCTCTCCTTTGTGCTGATCTCGTTTACACTGTTCCACAATATTCTTCCCTTCTTGTCTCTCTCTTAGGATACCGCCGCAAGGTGTGCAGGCGCGGTTCCGTTACATTCTGTTCTGTCGCTAGGCACCTGCCAGATTCCCACGCCTGACAGGGACCCCCCTGTGCCTTCTCCCTGCAACACCCCCTGCCACGGGATGTTGCCTGGTTCCAACCCAGTCAGCTACTGACTAACTTCCTCCCCAGCCCCTAGTTTTACCAGTGTGAGGAGTGGCCCAATAAATAAAGCCTTTTTCTCCCCCTAGTGGCCGGAGTGTGAAGTGTAATGTGTTCTAGTGATACCTGGTCAGGATAACTCTTTAGTGCCATCAGACGTACCGCTGCTCCCCTTAGTGGCAGAGCGCTATACTGCAACGACCAGGTCTCTGGGGCGCTGCACAATGACATGGGTTATGAGGAAGAAGGTGTGAGTTGGCCGGCTATTAAGGGGTGGAAGGAGGCCGGATTTTTTTTTTAATGCCTGTGACAATTTTTAAGTATACAGGTACCGTATATACTCATGTATAAGCCGAGATTTTCAGCACACTTTTTTGTGCTGAAAACGCCCCCATCGGCTTATACAAAAGTCATTCTCCAGAAAGCCAGCGGGAGAGGGAAGGGAGTGGCGGAGCAGCGACAAGAGCCAGCGGCTGTGACATCATACTCGCCCTACTCACGCCGTCGCCGAACATCCCTGCTTCTCCGTTGTCCCGATGTAGCAGTGCTTCCTGTGCTGAGCGGTCACATGGTACCGCTCATTAAGGTAATAAATAAATAAATATGCACGTGTCTCCACTCCCATAGGTGTGGAGCACATATTCATTACTTTAATGAGTGGTACCATGTGACCGTTCACCACAGGAAGAGCTGCCGCATCTGAACAACAGAGATGTAGGGACGTGCAGTGATGGCGCGACGAGGGTGAGTATGACAGGGAGGATAGGGGAGGACGGGAGGAGCCGAGCCATGCATACAAGATGAGACAGGGTGAGCCATGTATACAACAGGGGGAGCCACATAGAGCAGGACAGGGATGAGGAGAGCCACACAGAGCAGGACAGGGATGAGGTGACAATACATACCCGACTTATACTTGAGTTAATAAGCTTACCCAGTTTTCCGTGGCAAAATTAGTTGCCTCAGCTTGTACTCGGATTGGCTTATGCTCGAGTATGTACTGTAACTGAAATTCCTCATATTCATGACAGCAATGACATGGGCTATGAGGCATAAGGTGTGAGTTGGCCGGCTATTAAGGGGTGGAAGGAGGCCGGATTTTTTTTTTTTTATTAAATACCTGTGACAATTTTTAAATATACAGGTACCTTATATACTCGTGTATAAGTTGAGATTTGCAGCACTTTTTTTTGCGCTGAAAACGCCCCTTCAGCATATACACAAGTCATTGTCCGCAAAGCCAGCGGGGGAGGGGAGCGGTGTAGCAGCGGCAAGAGTCGGTGGCTGTGACATCATACTCACCCTCCTCGCACCATAGCTGAATGTCCCTGCTTCTCCGTTGTCCTGATGCGGCGGTGCTTCCTGTGCTGAGCGGTCACATGGTACTGCTCATGAAGGTAATAAATGTGCACGCGTCTCTACTCCCAGAAGCGTGATGCGCATATTCATTACCTTAAAGAGTGGTACCATGTGCTCGCTCAGCACAGGAAGAGCTGCCGCACCTGGACAATGGAGACACAGGGACATGCAGCGACGGCACGAGGAGGGCGAGTATGACAGGGAGGACAGGGGAAGACGGGCCAAGACGGGGAGAGCCGTGCCATGTATAGAAGGATGGGATGGGGGAGCCCAGCTATCCATACAAGGATAGGACGGTGGGGGGCACCTGAGCCATGCATACAAGATGGGACAGGGGGGAAGCCATGCATACAACAAGGGGACCGTGGGGCCATGTATACAACAGGGGGAGCCACACAGAGCAGGACAGGGATGAGGGGACAATACATACCCGTCTTATACTCGAGTCTATAAGCTTACCCAGTTTTCCGTGGCAAAATTAGGTGCCTCAGCTTATACTCGGATCGGCTTATACTCAAGTATATACGGTAATTGAAATTCCTCATATTCATGACAGCAATGACATGGACTATGATGAATAAGGTGCGAGTTGGCCGGCTATTAAGGGGTAGAAGGAGGCCGGATTGTTTTTTTTAATACCTGTGACAATTTTTAAATATTCAGGTAACTGAAATTCCCCATGTTCATGACAGCAATGACATGGGCTATGAAGAAGAAGGTGTGAGTTGGCCGGCTATTAAGGGGTGGACGGAGGCCAGATTTTATTTTTTTCAATGCCTGTCAGAATTTTTAAATATGCAGGTACCGTATATACTCGTGTATAAGCCCAGATTTGCAGCACATTTTTGTGTGCTGAAAACGCCCCCCTCGGCTTATACACAAGTCATTGTCCAGAAAGCATGCAGGGGAGGGGAGCGGTGGAGCAGCGGAAGGAGCCAGCGGCTGTGACATCATACTCACCCTCCTCGCGCCGTCGCTGAACGTCCCCGCTTCTCCATTGTCCCGATGCGGCAGTGCTTCCTGTGCTGAGCAGTCACATGGTACCGCTCATTAAGGTAATAAATATGCACGCATCTCCACTCCCATAGGCGTGATGCGCATATTCATTACCTTAACGAGTGGCACCATGTGGACGTTCAGCACAGGAAGAGCTGGCGCACCTTGACAATGGAGATACAGGGACGTGCAGTGACGGCACGAGGAGGGTGAGTATGATGGGGAGGACGGGGGAGGACAGGGGAACACGGGCCAAGACGGGGAGAGCCAAGCCGAGCCATGCATAGAAGGATGGGATGGGGGAGCTCAGCTATGCATACAAGGATGGGACGGGGGGGCAGCTGAGCCATGCATACAAGATGGGACAGGGGGAACCATGCATACAATGAAGGGACCGTGGGGCCATGTATACAACAGGGGGAGCCACACAGAGCAGGACAGGACGCGGGGAGCCACACAGAGCAGGACAGGGATGAGGGAATAATATATACCTGGCTTTTACTCTAGTCAATAAGCATACCCAGTTTTCCATGGCAAAATTAGGTACCTCAGCTTATACTCAGATCGACTTATATTCGAGTATATATGGTAATTGAAATTCCTCATATTCATGACAGCAATGACATGGGCTATGAGGAATAAGGTGTGAGTTGACTGGCTATTAACGGGTTGAAGGAGGCCGGATCTTTTTTTTTTGTAAATGCCTGAGACAATTTTTAAATATACAGGTACCGTATATACTTGTGGATAAGCCAAGATTTGCAGCACATTTTTTTGTGCTGAAAACACCCCCTCAGCTTATACACAAGTCATTGTCCAGAAAGCAAGCAGGGGAGGGGAGCGGTGTAGCAGCGTCAGGAACCGGCGGCTGTGACATCATACTCACCCTCCTCGCGCCATCTCTGAACATCCCTGCATCTCCGTTGTCCCAATGCGGCAGCGCTTCCTGTGCTGAGTGGTCACATGGTACCGCTCATAAAGGTAATAAATATGCACGAGTCTCCACTCCCATAGGTGTTGAGCGCATATTTATTACCTTAATGAGCGGTACCATGTGACCGCTCAGCACAGGAAGCGCTGTCGCACCTGGACAATGGAGATGCAGGGACGTACAGCGATGGAGCGAGGAGGGTACGGGGGAGGACAGGAGAGGATTGGGGGAGCCGAACCATGCATACACGGATGGGACAGGGGAGCCCAGCCATGCATACAAGAATGGGACGGGGGAGCCGAGCCATGCATACAAGATGGGACGGGGGGAAGCCATGCATACAACGAGAGGACCGGGGGAGCCATGTATACAACAGGGGGTGTCACACAGAGCAGGACAGGGATGAGAGGACAATACATACCCGGCTTATACTCGAGTCAATAAGCTTACCCAGTTTTCTGTGGCAAAATTAGGTGCCTAGGCTTATACTTGGGTCGGCTTATACTCGAGTATATACAGTAATTGAAATTCTTCATATTTATGACAGCAATGACATGGGCTATGAGGAATAAGGTGTTTGTTGCCCGGCTATTAAGAGGTGGAAGGAGGGCGAATTTTTTTTTTTTTAATGCCTGTGACACATTTTTAAATATACAGGTAATTGAAATTCCTCATATTCATGATAGCAATGACATGGGCTATGAGGAATAAGATGTGAGTTGGCCGGCTATTAACTTCTTAACCCCCAAGGGTTGTTTGCACGTTAATGACCGGGCCAATTTTTACAATTCTGACCACTGTCCCTTTATGAGGTTATAACTCTGGAACGCTTCAACGGATCCTGATGATTCTGACAATGTTTTCTCGTGACATATTGTACTTCATGAAAGTGATAAAATGTCTTTGATATTACCTGCATTTATTTGGGAAAATATGGAAACTTGGTGAAAATTTCGCAATTTTCCAACTTTGAATTCTTATGCCCTTAAATCACAGAGATATATCACACAAAATACTTAATAGGTAACATTTCCCACATGTCTACTTTACATCAGCACAATTTTGGAACCAAATTTTTTTTTGTTAGGGAGTTATAAGGGTTAAAAGTTGACCAGCAATTTCTCATTTTTACAACACCATTTTTTTTAGGGACCACATCACATTTGAAGTCACTTTGAGGGGACTATATGATAGAAAATATCCAAGTGTGACACCATTCTAAACACTGCACCCCTCGAGGTACCCAAAACCACATTCAAGAAGTTTATTAACCCTTCAGGTGTAAATCATAAAGTAGACCTCAGAAAACTAATAAAACCACTATTTATTATTAAAATCAAGGCGACGAACCCAACCCAAAGTGACCAATAAACAAAAACAACCCAAAAACAACAAGTGCTATAAAAACACCATTGAACTGATGGGGATAGCTATATCACCCTAGTCAGGTAAGCTATATACTTTCCTACCTGGCTGCGGAGGTAGACACCCTAGGGGGAGCGTACTGGCGCCCCCGCTCCACGATGACTGTCCCTAGGGGCCCTAGTGTACCCTATAGCCACTAATGACCACCTCTACCCAGCATCTAAAGGATCCTCTAGTGCTAACAGAGATCTGCTATGCTAGGGAAAGCCTATATCCCCAAAAAGAACAAGGAAAATAATAGACACCTATGGCGGTAGGTGGAAAAATGCATATATAGGAATAGCAGATAGTACTCCGATATTGAGTGGGCAATAGCGGGTAGCTAAAGGAGATAGGATATATTACTACCAGACCGAACCATCTGATTCACATCGACTGGAGCAACCTCACTAAGCACCCCTGATACGCCACCAGTTTCTATAACATACTCAAAACATCGCTATGTACATAGGCTAACAGTACTCATCTGTCGGCATATCCGCACCACCGCCATCTTATAATGAACGCCTCTAACCGTTTCGCCTGTCACGGCTCTTCAGGAGGCCAGATACAATGATAGGTAGTGTCACTTATGATGATGGATAGCTGAAGCGCCCAGGCTCACCTGAGCCGCTTATATATCTGCCGCCAGCCATGCTCACACGCGGTGCCATCTGACCATTTCCTGTGGCGTGCCCCCAGTTGGACTGCGCATGTCCGAGCCGGTCTGCGCAAAGAGGACATAGACTACCGCCTGCTGCGCAGGTGTCCCTGCACGTATCTCTGACGGGGGAGCAAGACTTACAACTGCGCATGTCTCTGCCGCATCGAGTAGTCTCACTGATCAGTTGCATAAACACAGCGCAGGCACCGCCTCTCGAATTCGTCAGCCCGCATCAGCCGTGCTGAAGACGGTGTATATCTAAAGCGAGAGGTTTGGAAAGCAGTACTGCGCATGTCAGAATCACATAACACAGCATATTACCGCTGACCCACTGGATAAACCTAGCGGGAACACCGCCTCCCAGATTCATAAAGCAGCATAAACCGCACAGGGACATATCTTTTAATAAAAGCGTGCTCATCCCACAATGTATAACATAAAAAGTATAGCATACGCAGTATGTCATCGCCACATGATGCCCACCTATCACAGTGATGCTGATGTACATCTTGGGCATAGGGCATGATACATAACTTGCGGGTTATCTATTTAGGATGAAAGATTACACAAAAATATTATCACTCTTATCTTCATCCCTATTAAGGTATACAAAGTATAATTTACACCGTGGTTGTATAGATACATCGGCTGTCATTATCTCTCAAGATTTATAAATGAAAGAGCACAGCATACTTACAGGTGTATTTATATATATATATATATCTCAATTTCAAAATGTCTATATTCCATGATACACGGTTATACATAATGGGCCAATAAGCTCAGGGCCCCTAAAGAAGATATAACAGCATACTGCGGCAGTAGCAGATAGTGGACGGTGAGACATAGAAAAAGAAAAAAAGGATAAACCCCTAAGGATGCAAATGCATATTAGATACGTAATGGAGATCCATGTGAATCCTCAAACATGAGGATCCCCTCGAAAAAATGGATAGACCAGAAATTTCATAAAGCCGAACCTAACAGGCAGTATAGGAATACGTGCCCCGAGAGGATAATATAACACGTGAACAGTTACAAAAAGCATGTGTATGATATTTGCTCATTCAATCCCTTTGGTTCCAGGGACTCCATCCTGAAAATCCATTCACATTCACGTCTCAAAATCAATTTATCCAGATTACCTCCTCTCGGGTTCACTTTCACCACCTCCAGGATGGTGAATCTCACCCCTGTTGGATCATCACTATGGTGGGTGTGCATGTGTTTCGCCAGTGGGGTATCTCTCTTATGGCGAATGTCGCCCATATGTTCCCCCACTCTTCTCCTGAACGCTCTCTTAGTTTTTCCAACATAATCCTTTGGACAGGAGCAGGATGCCACATATACCACACCAATGGTTTTACAATTTGAAAAATCACGTTGGTAGAAAATTCTATCTGTAGTGGAGCTCTGAACCTGTTTACACGGTCTCATCCACTGACACAAACTGCAATTTCCACACCTAAAAAAGCCACAGGGCCTCCTATCCAGCCAAGTCCCAGTGGATTTTGGTCGCTGGTACTGGCTATGTACCAGCAGATCTTTTATAGAGCGGCCCTTTCTGAATGTAATATTAGGGCGTTCACCCACCACATCAGTCAAATCTGGATCTAATTTAAGGATATCCCAATGTCTAGTGAAGGCCCTTCTGACCTCATGATGCTGTGTGTCGAAAGTGCCGATGACCCTTACAGTGTCCTCGACCTCCGTTCTTCTGTGTTTCTGCAACAGCCCTTGTCTATCGGTCCTCCTTGCAAGGTCATAGGCCCTGCTCACGACAGGTCTCGGGTACCCCTTCTCTCTAAACCTATTGAGCATATCACCAGATTGACACTTAAATGTATCCTCCCTGGAACAATTTCTCCTAAGTCTGAGGAATTGCCCCTTGGGTATCCCCCTCTTCAGGGAGACCGGATGGTGGCTGTCCCAATGTAGCAGACTGTTAGTGCTTGTCGGCTTTCTATAGATGCTAGTGGCTACTTGCCCAGACTCATCCTTTACGATTTTCAAATCCAGAAACGCCAACTCTATCTCACTGATCTCCGATGTAAATTTCAGACCCACCTTATTGATGTTCAAGCATCCCATAAACATTGTGAACTCCTCCCTTGTGCCAGTCCATACCATAAAAACATCGTCGATGTATCTATACCAGATGGAAATAAATTTATGCCACCACCTTTCTTCATCACCAAAGACGATGGTCTCCTCCCACCATCCCAGGAACAAATTAGCATACGATGGGGCACAAGGGCACCCCATCGCTGTGCCCCTGAGCTGGTGGAAGTGTTTACCATCAAAGGTAAAGGCATTATGGCATTAGATCTTCGGCTGGAGCGAGACGTCTAGGATCATCGTAGGCACGTTCCCCGGCTACTTTTATTTGTGTGTTAGGTTCAGGGTCGCGGTCAGCTCAGGTTCCATCGCCCTAGAGCTTGTTTGTATCTGTGCTTGTCCTTTAGTGATCCCCTGCCATTGGGATCATGACAGGAGTCACAAAAACACTGAACTTTAGGAAGGCAAAGTTTGACCTTAGAGATGCCCTTAATCTGGTAGACTGGGACAATATCCTCAGAAATAAGAATACAGATAATAAATGGGAAATGTTTAAGAACATCCTAAATAGGCAGTGTAAGCGGTTTATACCTTGTGGGAATAAAAGGACTAGAAATAGGAAAAACCCAATGTGGCTAAACAAAGAAGTAAGACAGGCAATTAACAGTAAAGAGAAAGCATTTGCACTACTAAAGCAGGATGGCACCATTGAAGCTCTAAAAAACTATAGGGAGAAAAATACTTTATCTAAAAAACTAATTAAAGCTGCCAAAAAGGAAACAGAGAAGCACATTGCTAAGGAGAGTAAAACTAATCCCAAACTGTTCTTCAACTATATCAATAGTAAAAGAATAAAAACTGAAAATGTAGGCCCCTTAAAAAATAGTGAGGAAAGAATGGTTGTAGATGACGAGGAAAAAGCTAACATATTAAACACCTTCTTCTCCACGGTATTCACGGTGGAAAATGAAATGCTAGGTGAAATCCCAAGAAACAATGAAAACCCTATATTAAGGGTCACCAATCTAACCCAAGAAGAGGTGCGAAACCGGCTAAATAAGATTAAAATAGATAAATCTCCGGGTCCGGATGGCATACACCCACGAGTACTAAGAGAACTAAGTAATGTAATAGATAAACCATTATTTCTTATTTTTAGGGACTCTATAGCGACAGGGTCTGTTCCGCAGGATTGGCGCATAGCAAATGTGGTGCCAATATTCAAAAAGGGCTCTAAAAGTGAACCTGGAAATTATAGGCCAGTAAGTCTAACCTCTATTGTTGGTAAAATATTTGAAGGGTTTCTGAGGGATGTTATTCTGGATTATCTCAATGAGAATAACTGTTTAACTCCATATCAGCATGGGTTTATGAGAAATCGCTCCTGTCAAACCAATCTAATCAGTTTTTATGAAGAGGTAAGCTATAGGCTGGACCACGGTGAGTCATTGGACGTGGTATATCTCGATTTTTCCAAAGCGTTTGATACCGTGCCGCACAAGAGGTTGGTACACAAAATGAGAATGCTTGGTCTGGGGGAAATTGTGTGTAAATGGGTTAGTAACTGGCTTAGTGATAGAAAGCAGAGGGTGGTTATAAATGGTATAGTCTCTAACTGGGTCGCTGTGACCAGTGGGGTACCGCAGGGGTCAGTATTGGGACCTGTTCTCTTCAACATATTCATTAATGATATGGTAGAAGGTTTACACAGTAAAATATCGATATTTGCAGATGATACAAAACTATGTAAAGCAGTTAATACAAGAGAAGATAGTATTCTGCTACAGATGGATCTGGATAAGTTGGAAACTTGGGCTGAAAGGTGGCAGATGAGGTTTAACAATGATAAATGTAAGGTTATACACATGGGAAGAAGGAATCAGTGTCACCATTACACACTGAATGGGAAACCACTGGGTAAATCTGACAGGGAGAAGGACTTGGGGATCCTAGTTAATGATAAACTTACCTGGAGCAGCCAGTGCCAGGCAGCAGCTGCCAAGGCAAACAGGATCATGGGGTGCATTAAAAGAGGTCTGGATACACATGATGAGAGCATTATACTGCCTCTGTACAAATCCCTAGTTAGACCGCAAATGGAGTACTGTGTCCAGTTTTGGGCACCGGTGCTCAGGAAGGATATAATGGAACTAGAGAGAGTACAAAGGAGGGCAACAAAATTAATAAAGGGGATGGGAGAACTACAATACCCAGATAGATTAGCGAAATTAGGATTATTTAGTCTAGAAAAAAGACGACTGAGGGGCGATCTAATAACCATGTATAAGTATATAAGGGGACAATACAAATATCTCGCTGAGGATCTGTTTATACCAAGGAAGGTGACGGGCACAAGGGGGCATTCTTTGCGTCTGGAGGAGAGAAGGTTTTTCCACCAACATAGAAGAGGATTCTTTACTGTTAGGGCAGTGAGAATCTGGAATTGCTTGCCTGAGGAGGTGGTGATGGCGAACTCAGTCGAGGGGTTCAAGAGAGGCCTGGATGTCTTCCTGGAGCAGAACAATATTGTATCATACAATTAGGTTCTGTAGAAGGACGTAGATCTGGGGATTTATTATGATGGAATATAGGCTGAACTGGATGGACAAATGTCTTTTTTCGGCCTTACTAACTATGTTACTATGTTACTATGTTACTATGTTACTATGGGTAAGTATATATTCAAGCAATGTTATGACGAAGTCATTATGTTCTCCGCATCTGATAGACCTTTGTTGCAGAAAAAACCTGACTCCCTCAATACCTGCCCAATGCGGGATACTGCTATACAGCGCTTCTATATCAATGGAAGTAAGCCAGGCGTCTCTTCCCAAATTCACCCCCTCCAATTTTAGAAGCAAATCAGACGTATCTCTAAGATAGGATGGCATGGCGGTGACAAATGGGCAAAGGACTTGGTCAACATATAGTCCACAATTCTGTGTCAGGGAGTCCACCCCAGACACAATGGGACGTCCCTTCAAAGGATGATACCCCTTATGTACTTTAGGTAGTGCGTAAAATGTAGCAGTTAAGGGAAATTGTGGTAACATGAAGTCAAATTCACCCCGTGAGATAAGTTGGTTCGACAGCGCCTTTTCTAGGATAGATCTTAATTCATTTTTGAACGACTCCAGGGGGTTAGTGGTGAGTATTTCATACGTAGTCCTGTCCTGCAGGATAGACACACAGATTGCTCGATACTCAGGATGGTCCATGATCACTAGATTGCCCCCTTTATCGGAGGGCTTTATGATCAACAGATCATTACTCTTAAGGCCATCTAATGCTCTGCGTTCATTTTCTGTAAGATTGTCCTCAGTCCGCCAATCAGTTTGCCTCAATTTTTTAAGGTCTCTTTTCACCAGAAGAGAAAATAGGTCTATATTACTCGTGTCTCCATGTGGTGGCATCTTCACACTTTTATTTTTTAGTGAAGTAAAAGGTCCTTTACCTTCCTCCGGTGCCCTATTAGACTCCAGGAGTAGACCACAGAGGGCCTCTGTGACAAATGGGCCTCTGTGGTCTACTCCTGGAGTCTAATAGGGCACCGGAGGAAGGTAAAGGACCTTTTACTTCACTAAAAAATAAAAGTGTGAAGATGCCACCACATGGAGACACGAGTAATATAGACCTATTTTCTCTTCTGGTGGAAAGAGACCTTAAAAAATTGAGGCAAACTGATTGGCGGACTGAGGACAATCTTACAGAAAATGAACGCAGAGCATTAGATGGCCTTAAGAGTAATGATCTGTTGATCATAAAGCCCTCCGATAAAGGGGGCAATCTAGTGATCATGGACCATCCTGAGTATCGAGCAATCTGTGTGTCTATCCTGCAGGACAGGACTACGTATGAAATACTCACCACTAACCCCCTGGAGTCGTTCAAAAATGAATTAAGATCTATCCTAGAAAAGGCGCTGTCGAACCAACTTATCTCACGGGGTGAATTTGACTTCATGTTACCACAATTTCCCTTAACTGCTACATTTTACGCACTACCTAAAGTACATAAGGGGTATCATCCTTTGAAGGGACGTCCCATTGTGTCTGGGGTGGACTCCCTGACACAGAATTGTGGACTATATGTTGACCAAGTCCTTTGCCCATTTGTCACCGCCATGCCATCCTATCTTAGAGATACGTCTGATTTGCTTCTAAAATTGGAGGGGGTGAATTTGGGAAGAGACACCTGGCTTACTTCCATTGATATAGAAGCGCTGTATAGCAGTATCCCGCATTGGGCAGGTATTGAGGGAGTCAGGTTTTTTCTGCAACAAAGGTCTATCAGATGCGGAGAACATAATGACTTCGTCATAACATTGCTTGAATATATACTTACCCATAATGCCTTTACCTTTGATGGTAAACACTTCCACCAGCTCAGGGGCACAGCGATGGGGTGCCCTTGTGCCCCATCGTATGCTAATTTGTTCCTGGGATGGTGGGAGGAGACCATCGTCTTTGGTGATGAAGAAAGGTGGTGGCATAAATTTATTTCCATCTGGTATAGATACATCGACGATGTTTTTATGGTATGGACTGGCACAAGGGAGGAGTTCACAATGTTTATGGGATGCTTGAACATCAATAAGGTGGGTCTGAAATTTACATCGGAGATCAGTGAGATAGAGTTGGCGTTTCTGGATTTGAAAATCGTAAAGGATGAGTCTGGGCAAGTAGCCACTAGCATCTATAGAAAGCCAACAAGCACTAACAGTCTGCTACATTGGGACAGCCACCATCCGGTCTCCCTGAAGAGGGGGATACCCAAGGGGCAATTCCTCAGACTTAGGAGGAATTGTTCCAGGGAGGATACATTTAAGTGTCAATCTGGTGATATGCTCAATAGGTTTAGAGAGAAGGGGTACCCGAGACCTGTCGTGAGCAGGGCCTATGACCTTGCAAGGAGGACCGATAGACAAGGGCTGTTGCAGAAACACAGAAGAACGGAGGTCGAGGACACTGTAAGGGTCATCGGCACTTTCGACACACAGCATCATGAGGTCAGAAGGGCCTTCACTAGACATTGGGATATCCTTAAATTAGATCCAGATTTGATTGATGTGGTGGGTGAACGCCCTAATATTACATTCAGAAAGGGCCGCTCTATAAAAGATCTGCTGGTACATAGCCAATACCAGCGACCAAAATCCACTGGGACTTGGCTGGATAGGAGGCCCTGTGGCTTTTTTAGGTGTGGAAATTGCAGTTTGTGTCAGTGGATGAGACCGTGTAAACAGGTTCAGAGCTCCACTACAGGTAGAATTTTCTACCAACGTGATTTTTCAAATTGTAAAACCATTGGTGTGGTATATGTGGCATCCTGCTCCTGTCCAAAGGATTATGTTGGAAAAACTAAGAGAGAGTTCAGGAGAAGAGTGGGGGAACATATGGGCGACATTCGCCATAAGAGAGATACCCCACTGGCGAAACACATGCACACCCACCATAGTGATGATCCAACAGGGGTGAGATTCACCATCCTGGAGGTGGTGAAAGTGAACCCGAGAGGAGGTAATCTGGATAAATTGATTTTGAGACGTGAATGTGAATGGATTTTCAGGATGGAGTCCCTGGAACCAAAGGGATTGAATGAGCAAATATCATACACATGCTTTTTGTAACTGTTCACGTGTTATATTATCCTCTCGGGGCACGTATTCCTATACTGCCTGTTAGGTTCGGCTTTATGAAATTTCTGGTCTATCCATTTTTTCGAGGGGATCCTCATGTTTGAGGATTCACATGGATCTCCATGACGTATCTAATATGCATTTGCATCCTTAGGGGTTTATCCTTTTTTTCTTTTTCTATGTCTCACCGTCCACTATCTGCTACTGCCGCAGTATGCTGTTATATCTTCTTTAGGGGCCCTGAGCTTATTGGCCCATTATGTATAACCGTGTATCATGGAATATAGACATTTTGAAATTGAGATATATATATATATATAAATACACCTGTAAGTATGCTGTGCTCTTTCATTTATAAATCTTGAGAGATAATGACAGCCGATGTATCTATACAACCACGGTGTAAATTATACTTTGTATACCTTAATAGGGATGAAGATAAGAGTGATAATATTTTTGTGTAATCTTTCATCCTAAATAGATAACCCGCAAGTTGTGTATCATGCCCTATGCCCAAGACGTACATCAGCATCACTGTGATAGGTGGGCATCATGTGGCGATGACATACTGCGTATGCTATACTTTTTATGTTATACATTGTGGGATGAGCACGCTTTTATTAAAAGATATGTCCCTGTGCCGTTTATGCTGCTTTATGAATCTGGGAGGCGGTGTTCCCGCTAGGTTTATCCAGTGGGTCAGCGGTAATATGCTGTGTTATGTGATTCTGACATGCGCAGTACTGCTTTCCAAACCTCTCGCTTTAGATATACACCGTCTTCAGCACGGCTGATGCGGGCTGACGAATTCGAGAGGCGGTGCCTGCGCTGTGTTTATGCAACTGATCAGCGAGACTACTCGATGCGGCAGAGACATGCGCAGTTGTAAGTCTTGCTCCCCCGTCAGAGATACGTGCAGGGACACCTGCGCAGCAGGCGGTAGTCTATGTCCTCTTTGCGCAGACCGGCTCGGACATGCGCAGTCCAACTGGGGGCACGCCACAGGAAATGGTCAGATGGCACCGCGTGTGAGCATGGCTGGCGGCAGATATATAAGCGGCTCAGGTGAGACTGGGCGCTTCAGCTATCCATCATCATAAGTGACACTACCTATCATTGTATCTGGCCTCCTGAAGAGCCGTGACAGGCGAAACGGTTAGAGGCGTTCATTATAAGATGGCGGTGGTGTGGATATGCCGACAGATGAGTACTGTTAGCCTATGTACATAGCGATGTTTTGAGTATGTTATAGAAACTGGTGGCGTATCAGGGGTGCTTAGTGAGGTTGCTCCAGTCGATGTGAATCAGATGGTTCGGTCTGGTAGTAATATATCCTATTTCCTTTAGCTACCCGCTATTGCCCACTCAATATCGGAGTACTATCTGCTATTCCTATATATGCATTTTTCCACCTACCGCCATAGGTGTCTATTATTTTCCTTGTTCTTTTTGGGGATATAGGCTTTCCCTAGCATAGCAGATCTCTGTTAGCACTAGAGGATCCTTTAGATGCTGGGTAGAGGTGGTCATTAGTGGCTATAGGGTACACTAGGGCCCCTAGGGACAGTCATCGTGGAGCGGGGGCGCCAGTACGCTCCCCCTAGGGTGTCTACCTCCGCAGCCAGGTAGGAAAGTATATAGCTTACCTGACTAGGGTGATATAGCTATCCCCATCAGTTCAATGGTGTTTTTATAGCACTTGTTGTTTTTGGGTTGTTTTTGTTTATTGGTCACTTTGGGTTGGGTTCGTCGCCTTGATTTTAATAATAAATAGTGGTTTTATTAGTTTTCTGAGGTCTACTTTATGATTTAAACCCTTCAGGTGTTTCACAGGAATTTTTGGAATGTTTAAAAAAAAAAGAACATTTAACTTTTTTTCACAAAAAAACTATTTCAGCTCCAATTTGTTTTATTTTACTAAGGGTAACAGGAGAAATTGGACCCCAAAAGTTGTTGTAATATTTGTCCTGAGTAAGCTGATACCCCATATGTGAGGGTAAACCACTGTTTGGGAGCATGGCAGAGCTCAAGTGACACCATTTTGGAAAGTAGACCCCCTAAGGAACTTATCTAGAGGTGTGGTGAGCACTTTGACCCACCAAGTGCTTCACAGAAGTTTATAACGTAGAGCTGTAAAAATAAAAAATCATATTTTTTCACAAAAATTGATGTTTTTGCCCCCAATTTTTTATTTTCCCAAGGGTAACAGAAGAAATTGGACCCCAAACGTTGTTGTGCAATTTGTCCTGAGTACCCTGATACCCCGTATGTGGGGGGAACCACCGTTTGGGCGCATGGCAGAGCTCGGAAGGGAAGGAGCGCCGTTTGGAATGCAGACTTAGATGGAATGGTTTGTAGACATCTAGTGTGCCTAGACAGTGGAAACCCCCCCACAAGTGGCACCATTTTGGAAAGTAGACCCCCTAAGGAACTTATCTAGATGTGTTGTGAGAACTTTGAACCCCCAAATGTTTCACTTCAGTTTATAACGCAGAGCCATGAAAATAAAAATTCTTTTTTTTTCCACGAAAATAATTTTTTAGCCCCCAGTTTTGTATTTTCCCAAGGGTAACAGGAGAAATTGGACCCCAAAAGTTGTTGTCCAATTTGTCCTGAGTACGCTGATACCCCATATTTGAGGGGGAACCACTGTTTGGGCACATGGCAGAGCTCAGAAGGGAAGGAGCGCCGTTTGGAATGCATACTTAGATGGAATGGTCTGCAGGCGTCACATTGCATTTGCAGAGCCCCTGATGTACCTAAACAGTAGAAACCCTCCACAAGTGACCCCATATTGGAAACTAGACCCCCCAAGGAAGTTATCTAGATGTGTTGAGAGAACTTTGAACCCTCAAGTGTTTACCAACAGTTTATAACGCAGAGCCGTGAAATTAAAAAATCATTTTTTCCCTCAAAAATGATTTTTTACCTCCCAAGTTTTTTTCCCAAGGGTAACAAGAGAAATTGGGCCCCAAAAGTTGTTGTCCAATTTGTCATGGGTACGCTGATACCTGATATGTTGTGGTAAACCACTGTTTGGGTGCACGGGTGAGCTCAGAAGGGAAGGAGCACTGTTTTACTGTTTCAACGCAGAATTGGCTGGAATTGAGATCGGACCCAAACCCAAACACACCCCTAACACTATTTCCAACCCTAACCATAACCACACCCCTAACCTGAACACGCCCCTAACCCCAACCACACCCCTAACTCCAACACACCCCTAACACTAATCCCAACCCTAACCACACCCCTAACTCCAACACACCCCTAACCCTAATCCAAACCATAACCCTAACCACACCCCTAACCCTGACACACACCTAACCCTAATCCCAACCATAAATGTAATCCAAACCCTAACTTTAGCCCCAACGCTAACCCTAACCTTAGCCCCAACCCTAACCCTAATGGGAAAGTTGAAATAAATACATTTTTTATTTTATTATTTTTCTCTAACTAATTTACTATTTATAGCCTATTTTTAGTGGATTTTTATGATTGGCAGCTGTCACACACTAAAAGACGCTTTTTATTGCAAAAAATAGTTTTTGCATCTCCACATTTTGAGAGCTATAAATTTCCATATTTTGGTCAACAGAGTCACGTGAGGTCTTGTTTTTTGCGGGACGAGTTGACGTTTTTATTGGTACCATTTTCGGGCACGTGACATTTTTTGATCACTTTTTATTCTGATTTTTGTGAGGCAGAATGACCAAAAAACAGCTATTCATAAATTTCTTTTGGGGGGGCGTTTATACCGTACCACGTCTAGTAAAATTGATAAAGCAGTTTTATTCTTTGGGTCAGTACGATTACAGCGATACCTCATTTATATCTTTTTTTTATGTTTTGGCGCTTTTATACGATAAAAACTATTTTATATAAAAAATAATTATTTTAGCATCGCTTTATTCTGAGGACTATAGGTTTTTATTTTTTCGCTGATGATGCTGTATGGCAGCTCGTTTTTTGCGGGACAAGATGACATTTTCAGTAGTACCATGTTAATTTATATCCGTCTTTTTGATCGCATGTAGTAATGAGCGAATGTGCTCGCCACTATTCGTTACTCGCCCGAGTATCGGGGTACTCGGGGTACTCGCCGAGCAGCGAGCATTTCCAGGATTATTCGGCGGTAACTGCAGTCTCCACCCCGAGTTTTTGGTGGACTTTAGAGACCCAATCATGGTGTAGGGATTGTCTGCCAGGCCATGAAACGCCGCAGCCATCTTTGTTGTGTGTGCAGTGATTGGCTAGGCAGCACAGCATCATCCCGAGTATAAGAGACCAGGTGCCGCCCTGCTCGCCGCATTCTGTTCCTGTTTCAGCGAGAGTATGGAGAGCTGCTGCCGAGATAGGGTCAGAGTCGTGTTTTTAGAGTTAGTGTAGGTTTGCAACTCTTACATCCACAACTCCTGAGAAACCAAAAGTCCTTTTTAGGGCTAATTCGTGGGTCCCGATATTGCAGCGCTAGGTAGGCAGGGCACAGCATATCCACATCAGTGCAAGGCCTGCAGGCACTGTATCTGCGTCCATTGCTGCCACTGCTTCCTTCCCAAAGCTTCCTAACTGCCTGCTGCAGCTTATTTACTGTCTATATACCTTTTTTTTTTTCACAACCTCCCCCCCCCCAAAAAAAAAATATATATATATATACAGTCTGTTCTGTCAGACTGAGGCCTGTTGAAAAATTATAGTTTGTCAGGCATACGTAGCATAGTTATGTGTGCTACCCTTGTGCCCCTTTTTTTTGTGTGTTTTAAATTCACCGAAAAAGGCCTCATATATCTCTGTGCTCTTAGTTTGGGTATTGGAGGCCGGTGTACTTACTTTGTGGCTGTATGATACTCAAATTCTATACAGCGCTATTTAGCCCCCCAAAAATCTTGAAAGGCCACAGATTTGCCAGTGTGGTATTTCTGTTACAGCCGTCATATATCTCTGCTCCAAATTTTGCCATTGGAGGCCGGTGTACCGTATATACTCGAGTATAAGCCGAGATTTTCAGCCCAAATTTTTGGGCTGAAAGTGCCCCTCTCGGCTTATACTCGAGTCACGGTCGGCGGTGGGGTCGGCGGGTGAGGGGGAGAGGGCGCTGAGGCATACTTACCTAGTCCCAGCGATCCTGGCGCTCCCCCTGCCGTCTCACGGTCTTCGGTGCTGCAGTTCTTCCTCTATCAGCGGTCACGTGGGACCGCTCATTAGAGAAATGAATAGGCGGCTCCACCTCCCATAGGGGTGGAGCCGCCTATTCATTTCTCTAATCAGCGGTAACGGTGACCGCTGATAGAGGAAGAGGCTGCGGCACCGAAGACAGCTGTCCGGGAGAAGGAGCCGGATGCCAGGACCAGGTAAGTATGTAATATTCACCTGTCCGCGTTCCAGCCGCCGGGCGCCGCTCCATCTTCCCGGCGTCGCTCCATCTTCCCGGCGTCTCTGCGCTCTGACTGTTCAGGTCAGAGGGCGCGATTACGCATATAGTGTGCGCGGCGCCCTCTGCCTGATCAGTCAGAGCGGAGACGCCGGGACGAGACGCCGGAACGAGACGCCGGGAGCTGCAAGCAAGAGAGGTGAGTATGTGTTTTTTTTTTTTACTGCAGCAGCAGCGACAATGGCAGAGCTTTCTATGGGGCAATATGAACGGTGCAAGAGCACTATATGGGGCAGAGCTTTCTATGGGGCAATATGAACGGTGCAAGAGCACTATATGGGGCAGAGCTTTCTATGGGGCAATATGAACGGTGCAAGAGCACTATATGGGGCAGAGCTTTCTATGGGGCAATATGAACGGTGCAAGAGCACTATATGGGGCAGAGCTTTCTATGGGGCAATATGAACGGTGCAAGAGCACTATATGGGGCAGAGCTTTTTATGGGGCAATATGAACGGTACAAGAGCACTATATGGGGCAGAGCTATAGGGCAATAATGAACGGTGCAAGAGCACTATATGGGGCAGAGCTATAGGGCAATAATGAACGGTGCAGAGCACTATATGGGGCACAGCTATAGGGCAATAATGAACGGCGCAGAGCACTATATGGGGCACAGCTATAGGGCAATAATGAACGGTGCAGAGCACTATATGGGGCAGAGCTATAGGGCAATAATGAACGGTGCAAGAGCACTATATGGGGCAGAGCTATAGGGCAATAATGAACGGTGCAAGAGCACTATATGGGGCACAGCTATAGGGCAATAATGAACGGTGAGGAGCACTATATGGGGCACAGCTATAGGGGAAAATAATGAACGGTGCAGAGCATTATATGGGGCACAGTTATAAGGCAATAATGAACGGCGCAGAGCACTATATGGGGCAGAGCTATTGGGCAATAATGAACAGCGCAGAGCACTATATGGCACAGCTATGGGGAAATAATGATCTATTTTTATTATTGAAATTCACCGGTAGCTGCTGCATTTCCACCCTAGGCTTATACTCGAGTCAATAAGTTTTCCCAGTTTTTTGTGGCAAAATTAGGGGGGTCGGCTTATACTCGGGTCAGCTTATACTCGAGTATATACGGTACTTATTTTGTGGCTGTGTGATACTCAAATTCTATACAGCGCTATTTAGCCCCCCCAAAAAGATGAAAGGCCACAGATTTGCCAGTGTGGTATTTCTGTAACAGCCGTCATATATCTCTGCTTCAAGTTTTGCCATTGGAGGCCGGTGTACTTACTTTGTGGCAGTGTGATACTCAAAATCTATACAGCGCTATTTAGACCCCCCAAAAAATTTGAAATGCCACAGATTTGCCAGTGTGGTATTTCTGTAACAGCCATCATATATCTCTGTGCTCCAAGTTTGGGCATTGGAGGCCGGTGTACCTATTTTGTGGCTGTGTGATACTCAAATTCTATACAGCGCTATTCAGCCTTAAAAAATATTTGAAAGGCCACAGATTTGCCAGTGTGGTATTTCTGTAACAGCCGTCATATATCTCTGCTCCAAGTTTTGGCATTGCATGTTGGTGTACTTATTTTTTGGCTGTGAGATACTCAAATCCTATACAGCACTATTTCGCATAAATTAACTTGAAAAAAAAAAATATTGAATACAGTCTGTGAGGTCAGGCTGAGGCCTGCCTGGTGTTTAGGTTTGAAAAATCGTAGATTTGTAGGCATACTGATCACGTATTATTTCGCTACTAATAAAGACATTTGTGTTGAGCATTTGAAATAGTGCAGTAGTCCATTTAAAATGGGCAAAGCAAGGGGCAAGGGATGGGGAAGTGCACGTGATGCTGATGGTGCATCCAGAGGACGAAGCCGTAGGCAAGGTAAAAGTGGGCAACAACAAAGACCCACATCTTCTCGCTTGACCTTCCTAACACAGTTTCTAGGGGACCGCAGCACACCACTATTGAAGCCAGAGCAGTGTGAAATGGTTGTTGGTTGGATAGTGGATAATGCTTCCAGTCACTTAGCCACCACCACCACCTTGTCTTCCACACGGTCAAGTCTGAGTAGCCATGAATGTGGCCAGGATATTCCTCACCCTGATCCTATTTCCTCCCACCATGCTGAGTGCCCCGAGACAACTGATCCCACACTTGGACTCTCTGAAGAGCTGTTGAGTTTTCCATTTCAAGATTCAGAAATCTCTGCCGGTCAACTTGAAGTGGGGAAAGATGAGATCGCATGTAGAGCTGCCCAAAGCTTTGACCAGCCCCGATCAGATGAAGGCGATGGTGGGAAAATGTCACAAGAGGTGGACGATGATGAGACTCAATTGCCAGAAAGTCAGGAGGAGGAGCAGGGTGCGCATGTGGAAGACGAGGTGGTGGATGACATAGTGACTGATCCAACCTGGCAGGAGGACATGCATAGCGAGGACAGCAGCACAAATGGGGAAGGAGGTATATCCCCCCCAAACAAGCAGGAAGAAGCAGTGTGGTGGCCACAGACAGAAGGCATGCATCTGTTCCCCGTAACACCAACATGAGAGAAGTTGCCATTCCACCTGAGAGATCTTCCCAAGTCTGGCTATTTTTTAAAGACTCTGCCGATAACCCCAAACAGGCCATTTGCAGCACCTGCCATGCTCGCATCAGCAGGGGTAGCAAAACAACCAGCCTGACCACCACCAGCATGATCAGGCACATGGAAGCAAAGCACCCAACTTTGTGGGCTGAACCCCAGGCTCCAGGACCACTGCCTGCTGGTCACACCACTGCTTCTTCCACTGTTTTGCGTAGAAGCCAATCCCAAGTACACCATGCATGTGAAGATGCCTCTAGCCCTGCACCTGTTGTGGCCCACAGTCAAGCAGCACCATCAGCAAGCGCGTCCACGTCCTTGTCCCAGCACAGCATTCAGTTGTCTATAACCCAGTCTTTGGAATGCAAGCGGAAATACCCCGCCAACGCCCCACAGGCCACAGTCCTCAATTCTAATATTTCTCCTCTGCTTGCGCTAGAAATGCTGCCTTTTAGGCTTCTTGAGACGGAAGCTTTCCGCAACCTGATGGCGGCGGCCGTCCCAAGGTACTCTGTCCCCAGTCGCCTCTATTTCTCCCGGTGTGCCATATCGGCATTACACCAGCATGTGTCCCACAACATTAGCCATGCCCTCCACAATGCTGTTACCGGGAAAGTCCACCTAACCATGGACACGTGGACAAGTGCTTGTGGGCAGGGACGGTACATCTCAATGACGGCACACTGGGTTAACATAGTGGAAGCCGGGACCCAACACATCCTCCCCAAGCCGAGCATTGCTGGCCCTGCGTCAATCAGGGTTGCCCCCACAGTCTACAGCTTCTGCATCTCCTCCTCTTCATCCTCCATGTCTGAAATCAACACATCAGTCTGAAGCTGGAAGCACTGCAGCACTGCCTCAGCCAAGCGGCAACAGGCTGTGCTGAAGCTAATCTGCATAGGTGACAAACCACACAATGCAGAAGAGTTGTGGACAGCACTGAAAGAGCAGTCAGATGTTTGGATGACACCGCTGAACCTAAAGCCAGGCATGGTCGTGTGTGACAATGGCCGTAACCTGGTGGCGGCTCTGAGGCAAGGTGAGCTCACACACGTACCTTGCTTGGCCCATGTGCTTAACCTCGTGGTTCAACATTTTCTGAAAAGCTACCCGGATCTGCCAGATCTGCAAGTGAAAGTATGCCGTCTGTCTGCCCATTTTAGAAAGTCAGCTACTGCTTTAGCTGCCTTTGCCGTGCTTTAGCAGCGGTTTCAGCTTCCAGCTCACCGACTGTTGTGTGATGTCCCCACGTGCTGGAACTCTACACTGCATATGTTGGAAAGGATTTGCGAGCAGAAGAGGGGCGTTGTTGACTACCAACATCAACAAGGCAGTCGAATTTCAGGTCAGACTCCACACATAAGACCTCAGGAGTGGACATGGATGTCAGACATATGTAACATCCTCCAAAACTTTGAGGACTGCACAAAGATGGTGAGTGGCGATGATGCCATAATTAGCATCACCATCCCGCTTCTCAGCATTCTGAAAAACTCTCTGCTCACAATCAAAGAGGATGCATTGCAGGCGGAGCACGAGGACATGGAGCAAGGAAACATACAGGGGGATTACACTCAGCCCAGCCTCATGTCTTCTCAATGTGGATTGGTAGGCAATGAGGAGGAAGAACAGCAGCTACTTTCATGCGCTATAGATGGTACTACAAACACATCTGTATTAGCGTCTGTTCAGCGGGGATGGCCTGAGGACAGGGAGGAGGATGAAGATGAGGAGGAGGACAGCATGGTCAGTCGTCCTGTTGGTGAGGACACGGAAGTCTTGCCTGTTAGCAGTCTGGCACGCATGGCTGACTTTATGTTGCGCTGCATTTCACGTGATCTTCGGATTATCAAAATTTTGGGTGACACTCATTACTGGTTGGTGACCCTTCTACACCTACGCTACAAGGAGAACTTTCAATCTTTTCTGCCTGAGGCAGAGAGGTGTACTAAAATGTTGCAGTACCACAGGGCCCTTGTAGTGGAATTAGTTTGAAAATTCTCATGTGAGGATGCTGGTAGCAAACGTCAGAGTTTGTTGTATAACCAAGGACTCCAAGCGAGAGAGACAGAAGTACAATCCAGTTCAGGCAGGGGAACAATGGCCAAGTTCTGGGACAGTTTTCTCAGACCCTCCCATAGTGGTGGCACAGAGGCAAGGGGTTCTGTAACAAGAAGTGCAATGTTTGGGAAGATGGTGAGGGAGTCTCCGTGATTCCGCTGTGCCTTTTAATTATTGGGTACCCAAGCTGGACACGTGGAATGAACTGGCTCTCTATGCCTTGGAGGTCCTGGCCTGCCCTGCTGCTAGCGTTCTGTCAGAGAGGGTTTTTAGTGCCGCTGGTGGAATTATAACAGATAAGCGCATCCGCCTGTCAACTGAAAATGCGGACAGGCTGACTTTTATGAAAATGAACAAGGCCTGGATTGGGAAAGACTTCTGTACACCACCAAGTGAAAGCAGCCAAACATAACCTCAAATACATTCTCTGTTCTGGAGAGGTGTATTCTCATGCACCTGTTCACAACCACACATGGGTATACGGTTCCAGATTTGGTCTGTTTGTTTTTATCCTCCTCCTTATCCTCATCCAGAACCAGGGTGAACGTGGTCTGTATGGTGCATTTTGGCCAAGGGTGCTGTGATGGCACTCTTTTATTTTTGAAAAAAAGGACAACACATTGGGGAATTGGGCATGACACTTCTTTGGGCCTACTTCTTAACTCGGTCTCCTGCAATCTGTCCTGTACCTGCCAGTAGATCACCAGGGTGAACGTGCTCTGTACGGTGCATGTTGGCCAAAGGGCCTGTGATGGCACTCTTTTCTTTTAAAAAAAAAAGGATTTTATATTTGGCAATTGGGCATGACATTTCTTTTGGCCTACTTCTTAACTCAGTCTCCTGCAATCTGTCCTGTACATGCTAGTAGATCACCAGGGTGAACGTGCTCTGTACGGTGCATGTTGGCCAAGGGGCCTGTGATGCCACTCTTTTCTTTTTTAAAAAAAGGATTTTACATTGCGGAATTGGGCATGACATTACATTGGGCCGACTTCTTAACTCGGTCTCCCTCAATCTGTACCTGCCACTAGATCACCAGGGTGAATGTGCTAAGTACTGTTATAGGCCGTTGAAGTTTGGGCTAGGGGCATGCAAAGGCATTAGTGTATTTTTAAAAAAGGTACCCCCATTGGGGAATTGTTTGGCAGATCATGCACTGCATTAAGTCTCATAGACCCACACCAATACATTAGCCCTAATTCTTAACTCTGTCTCCTGCAATGTCTCTTCCTTATCTCCGACGACATGACCAGGGTGCACGTGCTCAGTACTGTTATAGGCCGGTGATTTTTTGGCACGGGGCTGTGAAGGCACTATTTAATTTACTAAAAACAGGACCCCACATTGGGGAATTGGGCATTACATTACATTGGGCCTACTTCTTAAGTCTGTCTCCTGCAATGTGTCCTTTAACTGCCACTAGATGACAGGGTGAATGTGGTCTGTACGGGGCATTTAGGTGTACGGGGCTTTGATGGCACTATTTTAATCAGTCCAAAAAGGACCCCACATTGGGGAATTGGGCATGGCATTCCATTGGGCCTACTTCTTAACTCTGACTCCTGCAATGTCTCTTGTTTAACTGCCACTAGATCACCAGGGTGAACGTGCTTTGTACTGTTATAGGCCTGTGAAGTTTCTTAAATTTTGTAGTTTGCAATGAAATTGCCTTGTATTGCAAGGATTAGCCTTATTTAAAGCCGTATCTTAACCTTAGTGTTAAAAACATGGCAAACACAATTGCCAAATTCTCGTGTAAATATTTGTGCAAAGAGGGAACCATCATACCATTAAAAAATACGCGTGAATTTTCCTGGGCCCATCCAGTATGTGGATTCCAAGGCCTAAAGGGGTGCATATGACTATGCAGCAGGGCTAGCCTTCCTGCCAATGTATAAAACAAAGGAGTATGGAGCACACAATGCATATTGTGAAGTGGATTTTCAAGGGCACATCCACTATGTGGGTTCCAAGGCATAATGGGGTGCATATGACTGACTATGCAGCAGGGCTGGCCTTGAAGCCAATGTGTAAAACAAAGGAGTATGGAGCACAAAATGCATAGTGTGAAGTGGATTTTAATGGACCCATCCAGTATGTGGGTTCCAAGGCCTAATGGGGTGCATATGACTGACTATGCAGCAGGGCTGGCCTTGAAGCCAATGTGTAAAACAAAGGAGTATGGAGCACAAAATGCATATTGTGAAGTGGATTTTAATGGACCCATCCAGTATGTAGGTTCCAAGGCCTAATGGGGTGCATATGACTATGCAGCACGGCTCGTCTTCCTGCCAATGTATAAAACAAAGGAGTATGGAGCACACAATGCAAATTGTGAAGTGAATTTTCCTGGGCCCATCCACTATGTGGGCTCCAAGGTCTAATGGGGTGTGTCACGATATGGTATGAAATATCATAAGTAGTTCTCTTGCTAGCCTGCGTGGGCTAAGCCCCCCTTCTTGGCAAAACCTTTGACGGACCTCACCAGGAAGAAGCTACCCCACATTGTCAACTGGACAGATGGCTGTGAGGGGGCCTTCCAGGCGTTGAAAACCGCACTGTGCAACGCCCCTGTGTTGAAAGCAGTCGACAGCAGTCGACCGTTCTTGGTGCAGACCGACGCCAGCGAGTTTGGCCTTGGTGCTGTTCTCAGTCAGGTTGACTCGGAGGACCAAGAGCACCCCGTGTTATACCTGAGCCGGAAACTTTTGCCGAGGGAAGTGGCCTACTCCACCATCGAGAAGGAGTGCCTGGCCATAGTCTGGGCCCTGCAGCGCTTGCAGCCCTACTTGTACAGTCACCCCTTCACTGTGGTGACCGACCACAACCCTCTGCCCTGGCTAAACGCCATGTGTGGAACCAACGGCAGGTTGCTACGCTGGAGCCTTGCCCTTCAGCAGTTTGACTTCACCATGGAACACAAAACGGGCAAAGAGCATGGGAATGCAGATGGACTCTCCCGCCAGGGTGAACCTACTGAGGTGCCCATGAAGGCATACCGTGGGGTACTGCCTCCCTAGCGCACACCAAAAGGGGGAGGTGTCACGATATGGTATGAAATATCATAAGTAGTTCTCTTGCTAGCCTGCGTGGGCTAAGCCCCCCTTCTTGGAGTAACAGTTTGTAGCTGCCAATTCCTGGCTTTCCTTCTCAGAGAGTGTGGGGAGTTTTATGGCCGATCGGTATTTACGACCAGGTTAGAATCTTCCACTAGCTGGAACCGGAAAAATGGCTCCAAAGATCAGGAAAGATTCTTTGTTTAGTTTTTGTTAGATATTAGGCAAACGATTTAAGCTACAAATACGAAAATATATATTCTTAGTCTCACTCGGTGTATCTATCCATCCCTTGAAACTCGGGCTTCTAACTCCATCTGGTAAAGAAGTAGGGTTTTCTCTGTAAATATGTATCCCAGATAGGACATATTTAATCTCATTAGAATGCTCACGTTAATCCGAGATGAATTATGAGTATGTTAGGACTCTGACATGTTTTGTAGTGAAGTTATAGAAATCAGAGGAAATAGTTTAAAGTTTACTCAGAAGGTAGAGAGAGGAGGGTCTGGATAAGCCAGCCTTTCTGTGATGTCACAGCCTTGAAGTTATAACTGTCTGCACAATCCCCAGCTCAGCCCTTCTGCTGGATTTCTTCTTCTGGACTCCTTGTCCTATTTTTCTGGAAGAGCTGAGTACATCCCATGGACTGGGATGTATGGAAACTGCACTAGCCTGGGGTGCCCGCCATGCTTTTAACATGTGAGTGTTATCTTTTCTCTTTTATTCCCTTTATGTTATAATTACCCATGTACATATTTGCAATTGTCTCATTTGTAACATCTTTATAAAATATTTTTGATAAAGCACTGCCTAATTTCTTTTTTAATGGGATATACTATTATATGTTAGTTCTTCTCCATGCTCTAAAAACCGTACCCTAAGTCTTCTGAAGGGAAATACGCTACTATTACTGTTGTGTTGGGTTAGCTTCGGACCCGTTTAATCGAAGCTGGTGGCAGCGAGAGTGCGCTGACTGTTGAGGGATGCTGAAGCGACTGCGGCATTGATAATTATTGTTCCTGCCTGAGTGGGAGTAGTTATCGCGTCGCTGCAGCGTGCTCAATAGCCAGTACATAGCAGGCAGCCTTTCTGGCGACTAATTACCCAGGGTGCAGTACCTAATCTGACCTGAGAGTAAGGGGGGCGCCAGAGAGCTGCAAGTGTTAAGTGGAACTGTAAGCGGGATATATATAAATCCCTGCAGTTTGTGGTATATTGAAAGCAGTGGGATACCTAAAATAAGCCCCTGCTGTAAACAAGAGGTCAATAGCCTTGTGTGTGTTTTCTCATCACATTGTCCAGCAGTGGAGGGATAACTAAGATAAGCCCCCCTGTACATGTGATAGCCGTCTGTTGGCCTAAAGTCACCCCAACCCGTGACGTAGGGGTGACGGTCACGGTGTGAATTGTGACCAATTGGTGGCAGCGGTCAGGGGAATCGTGACAATTGGTGGCAAGGCGGTGGGATATCTTAGAGCATTAGTGATTTGGTTTGAGTAATCATTCCTCTCACTAAAAACTTGCAGAAAGTTCTTGCGAGGACTCTGCGCAAATAAGTTTGGAGAACGAACTCAGTGTTTTATTAGTCTTGAGACAATTGCGTACTGGTAATTATCCCCTCCCTTCCTCTTCGTTTTTCTATCCTATCTTTTATTTGGCAACCATGGCTGCGAAAGGGGAAGCCTGGTACAACCAGCAGAAGAAGGACATTCTTGCTGGGATATGCATGTACCATGGCCTGAACCCCCAGGACAAGTCCAAGGCTCAAATGGTCACTGACCTGGTGCAATTCGAAGCAGACCAAGCCAGGTCACAGAGCCCAGAGGCCGCAGAAGCCAGCACCAGCGAACATGGTGCTGCAGCAGAGGTCCAACCACTGAATGCCGGCCCTGTTAGCAATCCGGGCGAATTGGACCCCCACCTGCAGGCGGCCTTGAAAGAATTCCCCACTGACGACCATGAGGGACGTCGGCAGCTGATTCAGCAATACCGGCAGGAGGCCCAGCAAGCCGAGAGAGCGGCCAGAGCTGAGAGAGAGGCCCAGCGAGCCGAGCGGGAGGCTGAGAGAGCCGAGCGCCAAGCCCAGCGACAACATGAACTGGAGATGCTCCGGCAGGGGGGATGCCCTCCACCGCCCAGAGACGTGAGCCCAGCAGCGCTCAGATACCTAAGCCCCGGCCCGATCACTTTCCTGTTATCGAGAGGGACGGGGACTTGGACACTTTTCTGCGGGCCTTTGAGAAAGCCTGCAGACAGTACCGGCTGCCTACAGAAGAATGGGCCCGATACCTGACACCAGGGCTGAGAGGTAAAGCTCTGGAGGAGTTTGCTGCCCTCCCTCAAGAACAAGATGGTGACTATGAGGCCATCAAACAGGCTCTGATAGCCAAGTACCAGCTTACACCCGAGATGTACCGTAGAAAGTTCCGGACCCTCCAACGTGGCCCACTCGACAGTTACAGTGATGTGGTGCATGGACTGGGGACCCACTTTGACCAGTGGACCCAAGGACTGTCAGTGACCACATTTGCCCAGCTGCGAGACCTGATGATCAAAGACCAGTTCTTTCATCTTTGCCCAGCTGAGGTGCGACAGTTTGTGATGGACAGAGAACCCAAAGACGTGACGAAAGCAGCGCAGATTGCCGATGCCTATGAGGCCAACCGTAGATCGGAAGTGCGGAAGCCAGTCACCACCGGCTGGAGAGGGGGTAAGCCTGCAACCAACACCAGTACCCCTGCCAGCCAACACACCAGAGGTCCTGGCCCGTGGCCAACAGCACCAGACCTACCACCGAACCTCGCAAGTGTTTCACCTGCCATCAGACTGGTCATATCAGTCTCTCCTGCCCAACCAAGCAGAAGAACACCCCAGCCAAGGCCCCAGGGCCTAATGCAGCAGTTCTTTTGGTGGGTGGTGTGGTTGGGAGGGTGTGTGACAACGTACAGCACGTCACTGTGGGAGGCCATGTTGCTACAGGCCTCAAGGACACCGGGGCTGAACGAACCCTCATCCGACCCGAACTGGCGGCCCCTGAAGAAATCATTCCGGGGAAAACCCTAACTGTCACTGGGATTGGGGGCATCAGCTGTCCCTTACCGATGGCCCGGGTTTTTATTGATTGGGGTGCCGGGAGCGGGGTGAAGGAAGTGGGGCTGTCTGATAATTTGCCCACTAATGTTTTGTTGGGGACTGATTTGGGGAGGATGGTTGCATACTACGTCCCTGACCCCCTCCCCAATCTACTAATGAGGGTAAAGTTAACCCTGATGATGATGATGATGATGGGAAATCGCATGTGTTACCTGACCATGCTTTATCTTGTAATGATGCATCTAATAACCATTTTTTTCCTAGGATTGATGGTGAAAATGTTGTACCTGTGCCAGCTGAACCTGATAATGATTTTTCTGTGAAGGTTAATGTGTCCATAGGTACAGGCGTGCCCAGCCACGTCGCTCTGCGGAGTGAGACGGCTGAGGAACCCCTAACGGGGGCAAGTGTCGGGGCTACAGGAAATGGGGAGATGCATGGGAACTGTGAGGAAGGTGACGCCATGAAAGTGACCAGTGCCACCGAGGAAGGTAACTGGCCCATAAGTAGCACTGCCCCTGGAGTGTTGGGGTGGATGGGGAGGTAGAGCCCATAGCAGCGCCGGCTGATGTGCCTGTAGAAACCCCCGGGGAGACAGCCTACGTAGCTGCTGTCACCCGCAGTCAGAGTGCCCGGAACGCAGATAACTGTCAGCCTTCCGGACCCTCCTCAGTCATTACTGTGACTGAACCAGAGGTGGACCCAGAGCAGGTCCAAGAGGGTTCCCGTGGGGAAGGGACCCTGACGTCGCTTTTGGCTTCCCCTAGCCAGGAGTTTCAGGCCGCTCTGCACACAGATGCGAGCCTAGACAGTTTGAGACAACTTGCCGGGACGCACTTCTCCGAGGCTGATAAGGAGAAGGTGTTCTGGGAACGAGGAAGGTTATACCGGGAGACAGTACCCGGAGAATCACAAAAGGAGTGGTTGAGGGAAAGACAGCTGGTCGTCCTGCAGCAATTCCGGGGTGAGTTGTTGCGGATTGCCCATGAGATCCCGCTAGCTGGACACTTGGGGATCAGCAAAACTAAGGCCCGGCTGTCTCAACACTTCTATTGGCCTAAGATGGGGACAGATGTGTCAAACTACTGCCGCTCCTGTATCACTTGTCAAAGAGTGGGGAAGGCAGGGCCTGCTCTTAAGGCTCCCCTGATCCCTTTGCCAGTGATAGAGGAGCCTTTCCAGAGGATCGCGGTGGACATTGTGGGCCCGCTGGCCGTCCCCAGCAGCTCTGGAAAGCAATACATCCTTACTGTGGTAGACTATGCTACCCGGTACCCAGAGGCAGTAGCTCTGTCGTCAACTAGGGCAGATAAGGTGGCGGATGCCCTGTTGGCCATCTTTTCACGTGTAGGGTTTCCCAGGGAAATGCTTACCGACCAAGGGACCCAATTTATGTCTCGCCTAATGGAGGCTCTCTGTAAGAGAATGCAGGTGAAGCACCTGGTATCGAGTGCGTATCACCCACAGACCAATGGCTTGTGTGAACGCTTCAATGGTACCCTCAAACAGATGCTACGCATGCTGGTTGAGACTCAAGGGCGCGACTGGGAGCGGTACCTCCCACTCCTGCTGTTCGCTTACCGAGAGGTTCCGCAGGCCTCGACGGGGTTCTCCCCCTTCGAGCTCCTGTACGGCAGGCGAGTCCGGGGACCCCTTGGGTTGGTAAGAGAATCCTGGGAAGAGGAGCCGAACCCTTCTGAAGTGTCCATAGTGGAGTATGTCATGCGCTTCCGTGACAAGATGCAGACCTTGACGCAGTTGGTGCATGACAACATGACGCAGGCTCAGGCTGATCAGAAGCACTGGTACGACCAGAACGCCCGGGAGCGGACCTACCACGTGGGTCAAAAGGTGTGGGTGCTAGTCCCCGTACCAACGGATAAGCTTCAGGCAGCCTAGGAGGGCCCGTACGTCGTCCACCAACAGCTCAACCCGGTCACGTACGTGGTCACGCTTGACCACGCTCGGGGTAGGCGAAAGGCCTTTCACGTCAACATGATGAAGGCTCATCACAAACGTGAACCTTTCGTCCTACCGGTCTGCAGCTTGCCCGAAGACGGTGAGGAAGACACCCTCCTGGACATGCTGGCCCAAGCCAAGGCCAATGGGTCCATCGAGGACGTGGAGGTAAGCGCCTCGTTAACTGAACCACAGCGGTTGCAGTTGCAAACCACACTGGAATCCTTCCGGGTCGTGTTCTCCAACCGACCTGGGAGGACAGAGTTAGCCGTCCACGAGGTGGACACCGGGAATCACGCCCCACTACGGCGAACACCCTATCGAATCTCTGACCAGGTGCAGCAGATTATGCGCCAAGAGATCGATGAGATGTTACAGCTGGGGGTGATTCGACGGTCAAAGAGCGCGTGGGCATCACCTGTGGTTCTCGTGCCAAAGAAGGACCGGACCACCCGGTTCTGCATGGACTACAGGGGGCTCAACGCCATCACAGCCTCGGATGCGCACCCAATGCCGCGCATCGAGGAGCTGCTTGAGAAGTTAGCTGGCGCAGATTACCTAACAATAATGGATCTGAGTCGAGGATACTGGCAGATTCCCCTGAGCCCTGAGGCACAGGAGAAGTCCGCCTTTATCACACCCTTTGGACTGTACGAGTCCACGGTCATGCCCTTCGGCATGAAGAATGCCCCTGCCACTTTCCAGTGGATGGTCAACCTCCTGCTTCAGGGACTTGAGAAGTACGCCGTGGCGTACTTCGATGACATTGCCATCTTCAGTTCCTCCTGGGAGGAACACCTGCAGCATCTCGAGGAGGTGCTCAGGCGAATTCACCAAGCAGGACTGACTATCAAGCCGGGAAAGTGTCAGATGGGCATGAGGGAGGTTCACTACCTGGGGCACCGGGTAGGCGGGAACACCCTGAAGCCAGAGCCTGACAAAGTGGGAGTGATCGTGAACTGGCCCACTCCCGTGACCAAGAAACAGGTGATGTCCTTCTTGGGCACTGCAGGGTACTATAGGCGCTTCGTAAAGCACTATAGTAGCCTGGCAAAACCTTTGACGGACCTCACCAGGAAGAAGCTACCCCACATTGTCAACTGGACAGATGGCTGTGAGGGGGCCTTCCAGGCGTTGAAAACCGCACTGTGCAACGCCCCTGTGTTGAAAGCAGTCGACAGCAGTCGACCGTTCTTGGTGCAGACCGACGCCAGCGAGTTTGGCCTTGGTGCTGTTCTCAGTCAGGTTGACTCGGAGGACCAAGAGCACCCCGTGTTATACCTGAGCCGGAAACTTTTGCCGAGGGAAGTGGCCTACTCCACCATCGAGAAGGAGTGCCTGGCCATAGTCTGGGCCCTGCAGCGCTTGCAGCCCTACTTGTACAGTCACCCCTTCACTGTGGTGACCGACCACAACCCTCTGCCCTGGCTAAACGCCATGTGTGGAACCAACGGCAGGTTGCTACGCTGGAGCCTTGCCCTTCAGCAGTTTGACTTCACCATGGAACACAAAACGGGCAAAGAGCATGGGAATGCAGATGGACTCTCCCGCCAGGGTGAACCTACTGAGGTGCCCATGAAGGCATACCGTGGGGTACTGCCTCCCTAGCGCACACCAAAAGGGGGAGGTGTCACGATATGGTATGAAATATCATAAGTAGTTCTCTTGCTAGCCTGCGTGGGCTAAGCCCCCCTTCTTGGAGTAACAGTTTGTAGCTGCCAATTCCTGGCTTTCCTTCTCAGAGAGTGTGGGGAGTTTTATGGCCGATCGGTATTTACGACCAGGTTAGAATCTTCCACTAGCTGGAACCGGAAAAATGGCTCCAAAGATCAGGAAAGATTCTTTGTTTAGTTTTTGTTAGATATTAGGCAAACGATTTAAGCTACAAATACGAAAATATATATTCTTAGTCTCACTCGGTGTATCTATCCATCCCTTGAAACTCGGGCTTCTAACTCCATCTGGTAAAGAAGTAGGGTTTTCTCTGTAAATATGTATCCCAGATAGGACATATTTGATCTCATTAGAATGCTCACGTTAATCCGAGATGAATTATGAGTATGTTAGGACTCTGACATGTTTTGTAGTGAAGTTATAGAAATCAGAGGAAATAGTTTAAAGTTTACTCAGAAGGTAGAGAGAGGAGGGTCTGGATAAGCCAGCCTTTCTGTGATGTCACAGCCTTGAAGTTATAACTGTCTGCACACTCCCCAGCTCAGCCCTTCTGCTGGATTTCTTCTTCTGGACTCCTTGTCCTATTTTTCTGGAAGAGCTGAGTACATCCCATGGACTGGGATGTATGGAAACTGCACTAGCCTGGGGTGCCTGCCATGCTTTTAACATGTGAGTGTTATCTTTTCTCTTTTATTCCCTTTATGTTATAATTACCCATGTACATATTTGCAATTGTCTCATTTGTAACATCTTTATAAAATATTTTTGATAAAGCACTGCCTAATTTCTTTTTTAAGGGGATATACTATTATATGTTAGTTCTTCTCCATGCTCTAAAAACCGTACCCTAAGTCTTCTGAAGGGAAATACGCTACTGTTACTGTTGTGTTGGGTTAGCTTCGGACCCGTTTAATCGAAGCTGGTGGCAGCGAGAGTGCGCTGACTGTTGAGGGATGCTGAAGCGACTGCGGCATTGATAATTATTGTTCCTGCCTGAGTGGGAGTAGTTATCGCGTCGCTGCAGCGTGCTCAATAGCCAGTACATAGCAGGCAGCCTTTCTGGCGACTAATTACCCAGGGTGCAGTACCTAATCTGACCTGAGAGTAAGGGGGGCGCCAGAGAGCTGCAAGTGTTAAGTGGAACTGTAAGCGGGATATACATAAATCCCTGCAGTTTGTGGTATATTGAAAGCAGTGGGATACCTAAAATAAGCCCCTGCTGTAAACAAGAGGTCAATAGCCTTGTGTGTGTTTTCTCATCACATTGTCCAGCAGTGGAGTGATAACTAAGATAAGCCCCCCTGTACATGTGATAGCCGTCTGTTGGCCTAAAGTCCCCCCAACCCGTGACGTAGGGGTGACGGTCACGGTGTGAATTGTGACCAATTGGTGGCAGCGGTCAGGGGAATCGTGACAGGGTGCATATGACTGACTATGCAGCAGGGCTGGCCTTGCCGCCAATGTATAAAACAAAGGAGTATGGAGCACAAAATGCATATTGTGAAGTAAATTTTCCTGGGTCCATCCAGTACGTGGGTTCCAAGGCCTAATGGGGTGCATATGACTGACTATGCAGCATGGCTCGCCTTCCTGCCAATGTATAAAACAAAGGAGTATGGAGCACAAAATGTATATTGTGAAGTGGATTTTCCTGGGCCCATCCACTATGCGGGTTCCAAGGCCTAATGGGGTGCATATGACTGACTATGCAGCAGGGCTGGCCTTGAAGCCAATGTGTAAAACAAAGGAGTATGGAGCACAAAATGCATATTGTAAAGTGGATTTTCCTGGGCCCATCCACTATGCGGGTTCCAAGGCCTAATGGGGTGCATATGACTGACTATGCAGCAGGGCTGGCCTTGAAGCCACTGTGTAAAACAAAGGAGTATGGAGCACAAAATGCATATTGTGAAGTGGATTTTAATGGGCCCATCCAGTATGTGGGTTTCAAGGCCTAATGGGGTGCATATGACTATGCAGCAGGGCTGGCCTTGCCGCCATTGTAGAAAACAAAGGAGTATGGAGCACAAAATGCATATTGTGAAGTGGATTTTCCTGGGCCCATCCACTATGTGGGTTCCAAGGCCTAATGGGGTGCATATGACTATGCAGCAGGGCTCGCCTTCCTGCCAATGTATAAAACAAAGGAGTATGGAGCACAAAATGCATATTGAGAAGTGGATTTTCCTGGGCCCATCCACTATGTGGGTTCCAAGGCCTAATGGGGTGCATATGACTGACTATGCAGCAGGGCTGGCCTTGCCGCCAATGTATAAAAGAAAGGAGTATGGAGCACAAATTGCATATTGTGAAGTGGATTTTAATAGGCCCATCCAGTATGTGGGTTCCAAGGCCTAATGGGGTGCATATGACTATGCAGCAGGAATCGCCTTCCTGCAGAAGTCAGGTGGATACACAGCTGATAGTCCTACTGAATAGACTGTAAGAATTTGTATTATGGCAAGAAAAAAGCAGCTAAGTAAAGAAAAATGAGTTGCCATAATTAATTTAAGAAATTAAGTTCAGTCAGTCCGCAAAAATTGGGAAAACTTTGAAAGTGTCCCCAAGTGCAGTGGCAAAAACCATCAAGCGCTACAAAGAAATTGGCTCACATGAGAACTGCCCCAGGAAAGGAAGACCATGAGTCACCTTTGCTTCTGAGGATAAGTTTATCTGAGTCACCAGCTCAGATTAGAGACCAGGTTAATGCCACACAGAGATTCTAGCAGCAGACACATCTCTACAACAACTGTAAAGAGGACACTTTGTGCACCTGACCTTCATGGTAAAATAGCTGCTAGAAAACCACTGCTAAGGACAGGCAACAAGCAGAAGAGACTTCTTTGGGCTAAAGAACACAAGGAATGGACATTAGACCTGTGGAAATCTGTGCTTTGGTCTGATGAGTCCAAATTTGAGATCTTTGGTTCCAACCACCGTGTCTTTGTGCGACACAGAAAAGGTGAACGGATGGACTCTACATGCCTGGCTCCCAACGTGAAGGATGGAGGAGGAGGTGTGATGGTGCTTTTCTTGTGACACTGTTGGGCATTTATTCAAAATTGAAGGCATACTGAACCAGCATGGCTACCACAGCATCTTGCAGCGTCATGCTATTCCATCCGGTTTGCATTTAGTTAGATCATCATTTATTTTTCAGGAGGAAAATGACCCCAAATACACCTCCAGGCTGTGTAAGGGCTATTTGACCAAGAAGGAAAGCGATGGGTGCTACCCCAGATGACATGGCCTCCACAGTCTCCAGACCTGACCACAATCGAGATGGTTTGGGGTGAGCTGGACCGCAGAGTGAAGGCAAAAGGGCCAACAAGTGCTAAGCATCTCTGGGAACTCCTTCAAGATTGTTGGAAGACCATTCCCGGTGACTACCTCTTGAAGCTCATCAAGAGAATGCGAAGAGTGTGAAAAGCAGTCATTAAAGCAAAAGGTGGTTACTTTGAAGACCTACCTAGAATACCTACCTAGAATATAAGACATATTTTCAGTTTTTTGTATATAATTCCACATGTGTTAATTCATAGTTTTGATGCCTTCAGTGTGAATGTACAATTTTCATAGTCTTGAAAATACAGAAAAATCTTTAAATGAGAAGGTGTGTCCAAACGTTTGGTCTGTACTGTATGTCATAGCAATCGCTCACACAAAGGGGTCTGTGCACCAGTGATCGCCGCCAGGTGTCAGCTGATCATGAAAGCGGAAACCCGGCTTTTAGTGCCAGGAGTGTTCCCGCACGGCTGCTGGTACTTTAACTTCCTAACTGCTGCGATTGAGCTCGATCGCAGCATTTAGGGAGCTGGTGTGCAAAGGGAAGACAGCCCCTCTGACCCTTGGATCAGAGACCCCGCAAAGTCATTGCGGGGTCCCAAACGTTGCCATGGTGACCTGAGTTTACACAACCCACCAGCATTTTTGCTTTCTTGGCCTTTTTTCAGAGAATATGAATGATTACACCAAAACATTTTCTCCACTCATGGTTAGTGGTTGGGTGAAGCCATTTATTGTCAAACTACTGTGTTTTCTCTTTTTAAATCATAATGACAACCCAAAACATCCAAATGACCCTGATCAAAAGTTCACATACCCTGGTGATTTTGGCCTGATAACATGCACAGAAATTGACACAAATGGGTTTGAATGGTTACTAAATGTAACATCCTCACTTGTGACCTGTTTGCTTGTAATCAGTGTGTGCGCATAAATGCTGAGTGAGTTTCTGAGATCCAGACAGACTCTTGCATCTTTCATCCAGTCACTGACTTTTTGGACTGTGAGTCATGGGGAAAGCAAAAGAATTGTCAACGGATCTAGGGGAAAACTGTATAAAACAGGAAAGGGATGCAAAAAGAAATCCAAGGAATTGATAAAGCCAGCGTTCAAACTGTGATTAACAAATGGAAAATCAGGGGCTCTGTAAAAACAAAACCACAGTAAGGTAGACCAACAAAAATGTCATCCACAACCACCAGAAAAATTGTTCGGGATGCAAAGAAAAACCCATAAATACCATCAGCTGAAATACTGGACTCTCTGAAAACGAGTGGTGTGGCTATTTCAAAATGCATAATAGGGAAGCTGTCACGCCGATTACGGCGATAAAGGGGCAGGACGGCGTATTTGGAACTCGCACCTGTCCCTGCCACTATAAGGGGCCCTGGCTTTCCCTTATCTCGGGGGTACCTATGAAGGTTAGGAGGCCCGAGCCGCCAGCGTATCCCTGTCTCCTAAGCAGGCCCTATAGTGACCCCCACTCCCCCCAAGGGAGGTGGACTGCACCAGAGTATAACTATACAATAAACAGGAAAAAAGACAATGTAAAGGAAAACCAAACTTAGCTTAATGCTGCAAAGCACAGCACAGCAGAAAGAAACACCGGAACGGACACAGCTGTAGAACAGCAGTTCCCAGCTAGCTCCTACTCCTGGCTTGGTCGCTGAAGAATGAACTAACACCGACAGTCAGCTGATGAACCAGGTGACCTCTTAAAGGATGGAGGGAGTGGTCATCACAAGCATCAGCTTAGCCAGCAGCAATGCAGTAACATCAGCGGCCACCGGGGGGAAGAAACTGCATTAACCCCCGATGACCAGAAAGGAAAAAAGGTCTTAAACTGAGACAAACCAGATCTGCCACAGATCCAAACATGGTTCGTGACAGAAGCACTTGAAGAAAAATGGGCTGAATGGTCAAGTCGCCAGAAGAAAGCCATTACTGCTCAACTGCCACAAAGTATCTCGCTTACAATATGCAAAATAGCACAGAGACAAGCTTCAAAACTTCTGGAACAAGGTAATTTGGAGTGATGAGACCAAAATTGAACTTTTTGGACACAAGCATAAACGTTTCATTTGGAGAGAGGACCATAGCCTCTGATGAAAGGAACACCATTCCTACTGTAAAACACGGAGGTGGTGTAAGGAGGAAGACCGGGCTGCACCGAGCCGGGTCTGGAACTGTTGTGGCTGCCTCCCATGTGGCCTGTGGGAAGGAATGAGGGACTGGACCAACCTCATGACCTGGGTAAGAGGGGCACTATAAAAGAAAAAAACGCACGCAACGGCAGGCAGTTTGGCGCAAACAGACAGCGTGCAGCAGGGCGAGCAGTGTGCTTTGCCTGCTGAGCACTGGCGCTCCGATAGGCAGCGGCTGACGGCTCCCGTCATGAACAGCAGGGCCGAGAAGGAGAAAGGTGTCGCACACTTAGAAACTGTGAGTACTGCACACGTACAGATGAGAGATGGTCGAGTATCAGACATTCATTTGCAGCCTACTCTGCCATTTGCTGAACGACAACCCACATTCCACCCCGAGAGAGCTGCGGCTTGGTTTGATCTGGCGGCACTAGTTGATGGACTAGGGGCTCAGCGGAAGGTCCCGGAGACCGACCGCTGATGCCAGAAGACGGATCATTGTTCAAAGGACCCCCTCTTTGTACCGCATCCCGGCTGCTGCCAGTGCTACAACCCCTGCGGGATCATCTGTGGTGGAGGAGTATTAAGGACACTATAAGTTTAATAACTGGACTGCTAATATTTAATACTTGTTGTTTTTTTCTACCTATTCTTTAACCATTTATCTCCCTGCGAGGAGTTAATTCCCTGTTTAAGTAAATTGTTATGTTTGTTAACCCTTTCTCTGCCTCCTGTCTGTCACTGCAACCTGCTTACACTTGGCGTAGTCGACAGGATGTAGTCCACAAACACAGAGGTGGCAGACCGAGCGGCCGGGAGTGTCCCAAGGGCCAGCTTGCCACTGGGGGCCATGCTCAGCAATCTCCCAAAGCTTACAGGGAGCAAGTCACTGTTATGGGATTGGTCCGAGCAGGTTAAAGGCATGCTAAGAATGCACCCCATGACCCCCGCTATGCAGGCAGATATTGCTGTGATGGCCCTGGACAGGGAAGCTTGATGTTCTGTCATGTTCTGGCCCCCACACGAACGGAACACTTTCACCAGGGTTTTGCAGATCTTGGAAGTGATGCATGGGGACCCCACGGATATCGGCGAATTGTGGATGCGCTCGTTTGGCCGCGTCCAAAGGGAGTGGGAGTCTGTGACTCAATACAGGAACGCGCTGCAGGAGATCCACGTCACGATCACTAAGCGGGATGATGTGGGCGTGGGGCCTCCTGATGTAATTTTGAGAGACCAACTAGTGGCATGCCTCAGGGATGCGCTGATTAAACAGGCTTTGCGGGAGCGCTTGCGGGTCAATCCACACATGTCTCTTCTGAAAATCGTGGCGGAAGCACGAGCAAGAGCAGGGGATGGCAGCCTTGACAGAAAAGGTCCGGAGCTTGGAGGTATCTGTGCCGCCTGCAGCTGAACCAGGTTGGGTTCGAGAAAACTGGAAAGAAATCCAGGACAGGCGAGAAGAGTGGTCCGGTTTAAGAAACCCCCCCTGGAGGTTTCCGAACTCTTCCGGAGGCAGAACTAGCCCCGAGCCCCTTCAAGAAATGGGGCAATCCTAAGGAGCGAGACCTCCGATTTGTTTTAGGTGCAGGGCACTGAACATTATGCCTGAGGATGCGCAAGATGGGGTAGGCTACAGACCCGTCGGCCGTTAAATTAGTAGGCTCCATGGCTGGGGGACACCACCTGGAGCCTGAGCCGCAAAGAGGTAGAGAAGGAAGTCCCACAAGTTTAGTTTCCTTGAGCCCCCTCGTATGGGCCGAAATGGATAGACGGGCCATTCATCGTCTAGTTGATACCAGCTCCCAGGTGACCACCATGCCAGAAACTTATTTCAGACGTCATTTTTCTGAGGCGATGTGGCCAGAATAGGGCCCAGTGATCAAGTTGACCGTGGCCAACCAATTGCCCATCCCGGTCGCAGGGGTGATCTGGATGCAGATTACCGTGTGCAGCAAAGATGTGGGCTGGAAAGGAGTAGTGTTGACCGCCGGAGACCCTGACAATGGCCCCACAGTAACGTTAGGGATGAATGTGCTGAAGGAACTTGGGACCATCCTGGTCAGTGAGTCACCAGATGCTTTTCTCAATCAATGGAGCCCCCACACCCCCCAAAGGAAGGTGTTCCAACAACTGATACGGGTAGCCCAGGCTCAAAAAACGTTGAGAGAAGGAAAAGTCTTGGGGAAGGTGGTCTTCCGGCCGCTGCCAAACTCATCTTATCGCCTGGTCAGACGGTGCTCACGCTGCCCGTGTGAGATTGTACACCCCTCAAAGGTGTGGAAGTTCGGATAGAGCCAGCCCTAATGGAACAACTGCCTTCATGGCTCCTCATTGCACGGACATTAGCCACCGTCCACGACGGTAATGTAGTGGTGCGGTGTGTCAACCTACGGGAAGACGATCTCACGCTCCCACCCAAGAGAGAAGTGGCGCAAGTACTGGGTATGCCAGAGCAACTGATGCAACCAGAGGCCGTTCAGTTGGTGGTGAAGCAAGGAGATCCCTACACTGTAGCTATTACCGGGTTCTCAGAGCCTTCACCCAACACCATAAAAGAAGGGCGCCGAATCTGGAACGGATGCGGGCTAAGCTAACGGGACTCTCATTGCAACAGGTACAACAGGTAGAAGCTATGCTGGGGCGTTACCAGGATATCTTTGTCCATTATGACGACGATTTCGGGTGCACCACAGCTGTAACTCACGAAATTCCCACGGGAAATGCTGCGCCGATTTGAGAGCGCTATCAACAGATTCCGCCGCAAATGTACCAAGAAGTGAAATAAATGTTGGCACACAAGCTGCAGAGTGGGGTCATAGGGGAGAGCCAGAGCCCGTGGGCAGCCCCCATTTTAGTTCGGAAAAAGGACGGAATTCTGCATTTTTGTGTTGACTACTACTACTATTAATTGCGTGTACAGTGCAGGACTCTTACCCCGTACTGCGAAGTTAGGAGTCGTTGTCTGCCTTGGTAAAAGCCACGTACTTTTCGTTCTTAGATCTGGCCAGTGGATATTGGCAGGTGCCCATGGCTGAGCAAGACCAGCCTTAGACCGCATTCATACTGCCTATGGTGCTGTTCAAATTCAACTGTATGCCCTTCGGTCTTACCAACGCACCTGGAACCTTTCAGCGACTGATGGAGCAGTGTTTGGGAAATATGAATTTTGAAGCTACCCTCAGTTATCTGGACGACATCATCATCTATGCAGCTATCTTTGAGGAGCATCTCCGATGGCTGGAGCAGGTGTTGAGTCGGCTGCAGAAGCACGACCTGAAAGTGAAACCTCAGAAATGCCACCTTTTCCGCGAGCAAATTGAATACCTGGGACATGTTGTATCCGCTGAGGGGGTGAGACCTGCAGGTGAGAAGATAGCAGCAGTACAAGACTGGCCCACCATGAAGACCGTGAAGGACGTGCGAGCCTTTCTTTCTAACCATTTATCTCCCTGCGAGGAGTTAATACCCTGTTTAAGTAAATTGTTAGGTTTGTTAACCCTTGCTCTGCCTCCTGTCTGTCACTTCATCCGGCAACCTGCTTACAGTGGATCGCTGATGTTTTGGGGATGTGTGAGCTACAAAGGCTGAAGAAACTTGGTCAAAGTTGAAGGAAAGATGAATGCAGCATGTTATCAGCAGGTACTAGAAGCAAATTTGCACTGATCAGCCTGGAAGCTGCGCATGGGAGGTACTTGAACGTTCCAACATGACAACGATCCAAAACACAAGGCCAAGTTGATCTGTCATTGGCTACAGCAGAACAAAGTGAATGTTCTGGAGTGGCCATCTCAGCCTCCTGACCTCAATATCATTGAGCCACTCTGGGGAGATCTCAAGCGCGCAGTTCATGCTAGACAGCCGAGGAATTTACAGGAACTGGAGGCTTTTTGCCAAGAAGAGTGGGCAGCTTTACTATCTGAGAAAATAAAGAACCTTATCCACAACTACCACAAAAGACTTCAAGCTGTCATTGATGAGAGGGGGCAATACACGATATTAAGAAATGGGGTATGTGATCTTTTGATCAGGGTCATTTGGATGTTTTGGGTTGTCATTATGATTTAAAAAGAGAAAACACAATAGTTTGACAATAAATGGCTTCACCCAACCACTAACCATGAGGGAAGAAAAAGTTTGTAGGGCGGCACGGTGGCGCAGTGGTTAGCACTGCAGCCTTGCAGCGCTGGAGTCCTGGGTTCGAACAAGGACAACATCTGCAAAGAGTTTGTATGTTCTCTCCGTGTTTGTGTGGGTTTCCTCCGGGCACTCCGGTTTCCTCCCACATTCCAAAGACATACTGATAGGGAATTTAGATTGTGAGCCCCATCGGGGACAGTGATGATAATGTGTGCGGAAGCGCTATATAAAAATAAAGATTATTATTATTATCATTCATAGTCTGAAAAAAGGCCAAGAAAGCAAAAATTCTGCCAGGGTTTGTAAACTGAGCACAACTGTACGTATATAATATACATATATACAGAGGCAGACACAGGCAGGGGAGGGCCCTTGTGCAAGAACGATATGAGGGCCCTTTCCAGTCCAAAAGCTCATCATAATGCACCATGCCACCTGCTTTGCAGGTAGAAGTGGGCCCATTATCTCTTGCGCCCCTGGGCAGCTGCACGTCTTGCACCAATGCTGAGCATGCGTGGCAACTCTGGTCGCGTGGCAACTTTGGTCACGTGACATTAAGTCTGAAAAAGTCATTTGATCGAAAACTGTGAGCAAGTTGTCTGAAAATAAAATTATAGATATAGTGTGAATAGATAAACACAAACACGTTTTCCAGTCAACTTGTTCACACTTTTCGATCAAACTTTTTATTTTAAGACTTGTTATCACGTGACCGAAGTCGCCGTGTAGGTCCAGCCTGAAACTCTTCACTGCAGCAACTAGCTCCCCCTGGTGGCCGAATGCAACACCCTCGGATGTCTGCTGTTAGTAGCGTCCCGTAGATGTTACATTATTTCCTCATTTAAAAACACTGAAACTTTATATTAGCTGCGAAGCGTTTCAGGGCAGAAGGCTAGTGACGGGTGTGCTTTCAATAAAGTTTAACGGTTTTGGTTTTCATTATAGTTAGTGACGTCATCAGGAAGCGCCGGAAGTGACCACAGCTAGTCCCACGTGTAGTGGAGGAGAGGAGCGCCGCTGGTCGGGATACGGGCAGGCAGGTGGGTGACGTTCTGCGTGCGTGGTACTTACATGGTTGCGGTCCCTGTGCTATGGCGCCCAAGAGCGGGTGGGCCGCAGGTTTCTCGCACTCTGCCCGGCGGAGCTCTGCCTCCATTGTCACATGGTCGTATGTATGGCTGGCTACTGCAGCGGTGCTGTTCACACCGGCCATATAGGCAGTGCAGCGTTACCTGGTGTCATTATTATGTATGCCACATAAGAACAGGCTGCCGAGCCGCAGAATATGGCCAAGTAATGTCAGTGCCCTGCTGGGTTCCCAGGCTTATTATATGCAATGTCTTATTTTATCCAGAATTCTCAAGTTTGTAAATTATCCTCTGCCCACGGGTTCGACCACAGACCACCCCACCGATCCTAAGAACCTGGTTATGAAGGGTCCCGTGTGTGTTCATTCTTAAGGGGGTGCTCCAGGTAGCCAAGCATTGCTCCAGTATCTACAGCACTCCCGTAAGAATGAATGGAGCTGCAGTGTACATGATCGTCCTCCACCCCAGTCAGATGGGACTCTTTAGATCACAGGATCTTAGGATCCGTGGGGTTTCCAGTGGTTGGATCCCCAGCAATAGGGAAATTATTCCCAATCTAATGGATAGGGAAGAACTTTCAACTTAATACCCTTTTAATTCAAACTAACACATACGAGGCCAAAGATGATATATTTGCATTTAGTGTCTGAAAACTTCCCTCTTCCCATATAAACTTGAACAAAGCATGCCAGCGTATGAGTGTTTGTGGAGTCGGTAAGCCAAACCTCTGACGCCTCAATTTCCCTGACTTCGGACTGCACAGCACTGCCTCCCTACTGAGCATGTACATAAAGTGCAGCACAGATTTATCTCCACTACGACCCCACAGCACTGGTCACTACTAAGCATATACATGTAGTGCTGCACAGATTCATCTCCACTACGACCCCACAGCACTGGTCACTACTGAGCATGTACATGTAGTGCTGCACAGATTCATCTACACTATGACTCCCCAGCACTACCTCACTACTGAGCATGTACATAAAGTGCAGCACAGATTCATCTCCACTACGACCCCACAGCACTGGTCACTACTGAGCATGTACATGTAGTGCTGCACAGATTCATCTACACTATGACTCCCCAGCACTACCTCACTACTGAGCATGTACATAAAGTGCAGCACAGATTCATCTCCACTACGACCCCACAGCACTGGTCACTACTGAGCATGTACATGTAGTGCTGCACAGATTCATCTCCACTATGACCCTACAGCACAGCACTGGTCACTACTAAGCATATACATGTAGTGCAGCACAGATTCATCTCCACTATGACTCCCCAGCACTACCTCACTACTGAGCATGTACATAAAGTGCAGCACAGATTCATCTCCACTACGACCCCACAGCACTGGTCACTACTGAGCAATGTACATGTAGTGCTGCACAGATTCATCTCCACTACGACCCCACAGCACTGGTCACTACTGAGCATGTACATGTAGTGCTGCACAGATTCATCTCCACTACGACTCCACAGCACTGGTCACTACTGAGCATGTACATGTAGTGCTGCACAGATTCATCTCCACTATGACTCCCCAGCACTACCTCACTACTGAGCATGTACATGTAGTGCTGCACAGATTCATCTCCACTACGACCCCACAGCACTGGTCACTACTGAGCATGTACATAATGTGCAGCACAGATTCATATCCACTACGACTCCACAGCACTGGTCACTACTAAGCATGTACATAAAGTGCAGCACAGATTGATCTCCACTACGACCCCACAGCACTGGTCACTACTGAGCATGTACATGTAGTGCTGCACAGATTCATCTCCACTACGACCCCACAGCACTGGTCACTACTGAGCATGTACATGTAGTGCTGCACAGATTCATCTCCACTACGACTCCACAGCACTGGTCACTACTGAGCATGTACATGTAGTGCTGCACAGATTCATCTCCACTACGACCCCACTGCACTGGTCACTACTGAGCATGTACATGTAGTGCTGCACAGATTCATCTCCACTACGACTCCACAGCACTGGTCACTACTGAGCATGTACATGTAGTGCTGCACAGATTCATCTCCACTATGACTCCCCAGCACTACCTCACTACTGAGCATGTACATAAAGTGCAGCACAGATTCATCTCCACTACGACCCCACAGCACTGGTCACTACTGAGCATGTACATGTAGTGCTGCACAGATTCATCTCCACTACGACCCCACAGCACTGGTCACTACTGAGCATGTACATAATGTGCAGCACAGATTCATATCCACTACGACTCCACAGCACTGGTCACTACTAAGCATGTACATAAAGTGCAGCACAGATTGATCTCCACTACGACCCCACAGCACTGGTCACTACTGAGCATGTACATGTAGTGCTGCACAGATTCATCTCCACTACGACCCCACAGCACTGGTCACTACTGAGCATGTACATGTAGTGCTGCACAGATTCATCTCCACTACGACTCCACAGCACTGGTCACTACTGAGCATGTACATGTAGTGCTGCACAGATTCATCTCCACTACGACCCCACTGCACTGGTCACTACTGAGCATGTACATAAAGTGCAGCACAGATTCATCTCCACTACGACCCCACAGCACTGGTCACTACTGAGCATGTACATGTAGTGCTGCACAGATTCATCTCCACTACGACTCCACAGCACTGGTCACTACTGAGCATGTACATGTAGTGCTGCACAGATTCATCTCCACTATGACTCCCCAGCACTACCTCACTACTGAGCATGTACATAAAGTGCAGCACAGATTCATCTCCACTACGACCCCACAGCACTGGTCACTACTGAGCATGTACATGTAGTGCTGCACAGATTCATCTCCACTACGACCCCACAGCACTGGTCACTACTGAGCATGTACATGTAGTGCTGCACAGATTCATCTCCACTACGACCCCACAGCACTGGTCACTACTGAACATGTACATAATGTGCAGCACAGATTCATATCCACTACGACCCCACAGCACTGGTCACTACTGAGCATGTACATGTAGTGCTGCACAGATTCATCTCCACTACGACTCCACAGCACTGGTCACTACTAAGCATGTACATAAAGTGCAGCACAGATTGATCTCCACTACGACCCCACAGCACTGGTCACTACTGAGCATGTACATGTAGTGCTGCACAGATTCATCTCCACTACGACCCCACAGCACTGGTCACTACTGAGCATGTACATGTAGTGCTGCACAGATTCATCTCCACTACGACCCCACAGCACTGGTCACTACTGAGCATGTACATGTAGTGCTGCACAGATTCATCTCCACTATGACTCCCCAGCACTACCTCACTACTGAGCATGTACATAAAGTGCAGCACAGATTCATCTCCACTACGACCCCACAGCACTGGTCACTACTGAGCATGTACATGTAGTGCTGCACAGATTCATCTCCACTACGACCCCACAGCACTGGTCACTACTGAGCATGTACATAATGTGCAGCACAGATTCATATCCACTACGACCCCACAGCACTGGTCACTACTGAGCATGTACATGTAGTGCTGCACAGATTCATCTCCACTACGACTCCACAGCACTGGTCACTACTGAGAATGTACATAAAGTGCAGCACAGATTCATCTCCACTACGACTCCACAGCACTGGTCACTACTGAGCATGTACATAAAGTGCAGCACAGATTCATCTCCATTATGACTCCACAGCACTGATCACTACTGAGCATGTACATAAAGTGCAGCACAGATTCATCTCCATTATGACTCCACAGCTCTGGTCACTACTGAACATGTACATAAAGTGCAGCACAGATTCATCTCCACTAAAAGCCGAGATCCTTAGATCAGGAACAGAACAGACATTTATAGGACATTTCATAATTTTCCCAAATTCTTATAAAAACATTTACAGCACATCCTGCATTGTACAATTGTACCCCTTTTTTATTGTATATTTTAGGAGTCGGTCCATTTTGTTTTGACTCCACAGCCGTGGTTTAAAGGGATTCTCTCACTAGGTTTGGCCAGTACGAATTACGGCCACCACCTTTCAGGGCTGATATACAGCGTTCTATAAAATAACTTTTATTATGCTCACCTGTGGGGCTGTCTGGTCCAAGGGGTGTCGCTGGTCTTGGTCTGGCGCCGCCCTTCTTCTTGTGATGCCGTCCTCCTTCTTGCTTTGTTTGGATGACGCATCCTACATCATCCACACTGGGTCCTCTGAATCGCACTGTGCAGGCGTACTTCTCTGCCATGACAAGGGCAGAGTCCTGCAGTGCGCAAGTGCTGCGACTCTCCTTTCCTGACACCTGCGCACTGCAGGACTTTGCTCTGCCCTTAACAGGGCAGAGAAGTACACCTTCGCAGGATCGCGATGCCGGGGAGACATCTGTGGATGACGCATGGTTGCGTAATCCACACGATTCAAAAAGGAGGGCGGCATCGCAAAAAGAAGGGAGGCACCGGACCAAGACCTGCGACACCACTCAGATGAGACCAGACCACACAGATGAGTATAATAAAATCTGTTTTTCTTGTCTTGCAGGTCGGGTTGGGGCTTATATACAGAATTATAGAATGCTATATATCGGCCCTTAAAAGTGGTGTCCATAACTCATATCGGCCATCCCTTTAAAGACAACTTCACCTTTGCTACTTGTTGACATAGAAATACTGAAACAACCTCACAATCCCTAAACATAACTCAGGAACCTGCCATCTGATTCATGTTACTTGAGCCAAAGACAACCTGAATCAGTTTGGCTGCATTTTTGCAACCGTGTATGTTTTATTATGAAACATTTCAGAAAAAAACATACTTTGAAAAGCGGATCTGGGAATGTTTACCCCTGATTCATTAAATCTGGTCCTTTATACATCAGACTTATGAAAGGAAAGCTGGCGTAAGATGCATCAAATTCATTGAGGTATGCACCGCTTAATGAATTTGTTGAATCTCACATCTGCCATATGCCACCTCCACAAATGTTACCAGAGCTGTTGTACATTACGCTAGTTTTGTGGAGTAAAATTATGATTAATTTGCCTAGGCTTCGAGCGGTGTCAAATCCAAAAGTCACCAGCTCAAAAAAGCCATTGGTTCCAATTTTTTGGAAATTGATCTAGAACTCTAGGGGTTGCAGTGTGATCTTATCCACCTGCATTATGCTGCAACCAAAATCACCAAAGCCTAATAGAGGAGTTGATGGGTATAATATACAGGGAGAGATGGAGATACTGATATACCAGAAGACATGGGGGCTGTACTGGTAACCTATTGGTCCATCACAATCACTAATGAGCATGCACAACCGCGATTGCATCATTTAAATCTGATATATACAACATATATTAGAGCGGGCACCGTCCAGTAAAAACGTATGGGATCTCCTATTGCATACTCATATGAAATGAACCAAACAGAGAAAAAGGTATGCAAAAAAGCGGGATCACCAGCACAATAAGATACTAATTAATGATAAGTTTATTACATGGAGAACACACAACAGACTTTTAAAAACATTTAAAAGGCCTCCACCACATAGGTAGAGGTGGCGGGTCCACACTTACAATGTAAACAAGAACACAATATTGCACAAAAGGTACACTGATGGGTCATACAAATTAACAGTAAACAATAGTAACAGTTACAATAAGCAACCTAGAAAACTAGTGGGTACACAAGCCACACAATAATTCAATATGCACAAATATAGCGGCCAAAAGGACTCTAATGCCAGGGAGTAACCTGAATTAGCAGGGCTCAGCAATGTGAAAAAAGAGCCTATATAAATGTGGTATGATCTCCTATCAGCTGGATCAAAAATGGCCCGTCACTCGTTATCGGACATAGACCACCACTAATATATAAGGTATAACTATAGTAACCTACAAACGCTTGAGCAGGCTTGGTACTCTCAAATAGAAAAGTTCAGGCTATAAGTCCCTCATGGTATCTCACCCATAGGCCTATAGGATTTTTTGTTGTGCCGGGCATAATGTATCCCTAGGTCCCATCAGTGTCCTGGACCGACGCGTATCGACGCACAAAGCGTCTTCCTCAGGGTCACAGCATTTTGGCCGCTATATTTGTGCATATTGAATTATTGTGTGGCTTGTGTACCCACTAGATTTCTAGGTTGCTTATTGTAACTGTTACTATTGTTTACTGTTAATTTGTATGACCCATCAGTGTACCTTTTGTGCAATATTGTGTTCTTGTTTACATTGTAAGTGTGGACCCGCCACCTCTACCTATGTGGTGGAGGCCTTTTAAATGTTTCCAAAAGTCTGTTGTCTGTTCTCCATGTAATAAACGTATCATTAATTAGTATCTTATTGTGCTGGTGATCCCGCTTTTTTGCATACCTTTTTCTCTGTTTGGTTCATATCATTTAAATCTGACTTTCAATGTTTGACAGCAGCATTTAAATAGATAAACATCAGTGATCTGCCGCATATATGGAGCAGACACAGGGTGTGTAAAGGATTCCAAATAAAGTATTATCTACTATCTAATGCCACTTGGTATGTCTGTGGATTATAAATGTGAGTTACTGCAAATTCTGTACTCCACCACCTGTAACCCAGCTATGGCTTGCAATACTCCTAAAAATGCTAATAGCAGTATATTCAGCCATCTGTAAAAAATGTAGCTCAACCTCTGCTTGCACCCAAGTCTATGGGTCCATAAAAATCATGGATGTCACACAGATGGCAATCCGTACATTATCCGCTATTTACCTTGTAATTTGTAGGAGAAGCTTGTATGTGTGTGGAACACACTGACCTGACACTGGTTTTTTTTGCATAGTTGAGAAACACTGACATCTGACTGAGGTCTAATACAAATCAGAGTCCCAGTGGCTTCCATGATAGCCTAGTACTTGCAGACTCGCTAGTTTGTAGGGAAGTTGCAGGACATTTTCTTCTGAGAGTTGCAGACCACTTCTTTGTGAATTATGCTACCTACAAGGCTTATCTATAAAGCCCTAGCAGTGTGATGACCTTCACAATGAGCACTACATTACCAATTAGATAATTTTTCTAAAGAATCTTTTTTCCCTTCTCTTGTGTGTTTAGGATGTCCTTTGGCGGAAGAGGAAACTTTAATCGTGGAGGAGGCGGCGGCAGAGGAGGTGGCGGCGGGCGGGGTGGAAGAGGAGGTGGCGATAGAGGACGAGGCTTTGGAGGAAGAGGTGGTTTTGGAGGAAGAGGAGGCTTTGGAGGAAGAGGAGGCTTTAACAGAGGAGGATATGACCAGGGACCACCAGAGTATGTTGTTGGTACGTTGCAATACAAACTTTGATAAAATTTTGTTTGTTTCCTTACATTTTTTTCCGTTAGATGATACATTGGCTTTTTGAAAAAAAAAAACAAAACTTTTTATTAAACTGAACTTAGCAGAGCATGACAGGTACATCATATTTCAGGGGGTTGTCCACTACTCGGACAACCCCTTCTGAATCTGTATGTTTATATTTACCGTTGGGACCATTCCAGCGGTGTCGGCATGGTCTCTCCCAGTGATAGACTGTGTTATAATGTGATGGCACACAATCCCTGCGGCCAGTCAGTGGCCACTTCACTCCTGTGTAGAAATAGCATTTCTACACAAGAACAGGTCACGCCAGCAAGTTTTGGTGGCAGACCATGGGGGAATAAAAATTCAGATGCGTTTTACAGCCTTGTCAATAATTAATCAGGCTTCAATCTAGACAACCTCACGGGAATGCACTTTTTATTTGTAAAAAGCCTGTAATTGACCATAATGAACAGTTGACCAGATTAATACTGGAGCTGATGGAGCCAGAGTATATGCTTGGACACCGCATGAGTAGTACATACCCATAGGAACACGTTCACCTGGAGGAGGGCAAACGTGTCCGGTCGGCCTCAATCTGGCCATTGCATGTCTTTATATTTTTATTCTGTGGGTGTAGAATAGCCTAGTGGATTACTCCTCTATAGTGATACCACTGTATGCCTATACCACCCACATACATTGCTATGCAGTGTGAATTCTGTCTGGGGGCACTCATGGGTTGTGTAGTGTTGGGTCTTTGTGATAGTCGTTCTTGAAGATAACTCATCTTGTCCAGACCCACTTGTCCCCTGCTCGTGAACATTTTTCATAACTTGAGAAGACCGATAAGCTGCATGTTTTGTTGATGTTGCAGAGGTTGGAGAGTTCATGCATCCATGTGAAGATGACGTGGTGTGTAAGTGTATCACAGAAGAAAGCAAAGTGCCATACTTCAACGCCCCGATTTACCTGGAAAATAAGGAACAGATTGGAAAAGTGGATGAAATATTTGGGCAGTTGAGAGACTTTGTATCCTTTTATAAACCTATTTTCCACATTATTTGACTAGCATTATAGTGTGGTCTGATGTGACGAGATTATAGTGTCCCCTCATTCATCTCTTATGGATTCAACATACAACTAGGACCCTTTTTTTACACCCTGGAAGTAAGCAAGCTGTGATCATGAAAATGTATTGGACAATTGTATTACCATATATACTCGAGTATAAGCCGAGAATTTCCACTTTTTTGGGCTGAAAGTTCCCCTCTCTGCTTATACTCGAGTCATACCGAGAGGTCGGCAGGGGAGGGGGAGCGGGGGCTGTCTAATTATACTCACCTGCTCCTGGCGCGGTCCCTGCAGGTCCCTGCTTCCCCGGCCGGCAGCTTCTTGCTGTACTGAGCGGTCACATGGTACCGCTCATTTCCGGCAATTGTAAATGTCACTTACTGGGCTGCTTGCTGTAATTTTGATAAGCTCACTGTTTTATAAGTGGTCCTCTATGTTATTAAGCTCTGTGTAACCCCAAAACCCAACACTGAGTAGCAGCTTTCTGCCTATGCATTGTACACAAAAAACTGCCAATTAGTTGTGTGAGCGGAGTTATACAGGGCTGCAGCAGATAAAGCAGTGATTTTATCAAAACAGCAGCAAGAAGCCCAGTAAGTGACAAATCACTGGAATCAGGGTCTCTGCCCTCTACATCATGCTGCTCTCAGATGGGTGTAGTAAAAATCTGTTAATGACTCCCTTTAAATGTAAATTCTCTGAGATCCTACATGTTTTCTGAGATTCAGATTGCAGCTGATCACGAAAGTAATTTCTAGTATAATCCTTCTTGATGAATTCCCTTTAGGTTTGTTTGCCCTGCAGTTTGCTGACTGCTCTGTGCCGATTTCATGCAGTTAACCTGTTCTTCAGGCTAAGCACGAAGGCCATGTCCTGTACACATACAGTGGGGTTTCCTCTGTGGAAATTGTTTAAATCTGCATTTGTAATGTGTGAATTTGCTGGTGATTTTCACTTTTTGCTTTATAATAAAAGAAAGCTACAGCAGAATGGATCATGTCGTGTAATTCTGCAGCATGCTCTCCAAGTTGTGCAGGCTACCTGCTAAATATGGAAGGGCATTTCTAAAACATCATAAACAATTAGTAAATGTATATGATGAGTCGATGGAAAATTAACCGCAACAAAATATTCACTGTTCCCTATGAGATTTGCTAAGTGGTGATTCCTTTTTTTCTGTGTTCCCAATATTTCATATATCATTTTATATAGACAGCTTCCTTAATTGCTTCAACTAGTATTTTTCGATTAAACTTTCTGAAAATATGAAAGCGTCATCTTTTAAGAAGTTGCAGAAGGTAAGTGGTTAAAACATTATTCTCGGGTTAAAGACATAAGCAGAAAATGGTTGACTCAGAGTTTATGCAAGTTTGCAGATTATTTGCTATTTTTATTTTCCTTCTGTCAGTTTTTTTTTTTTTTTCTTTTATTGAGATTGCATGCACTGGTTTGAAGTTGGCCAGAATCGCTTGAGGACACTATTATCTCCTGAGAAGATTTGTTGCAGAAATTTTTGTGATGGTCTTATTCATCCAAATAGGGAGATCTATTCACATGCTTCATAAACTCCATGGTTCTTACTCATATCATAGGGTATGAGTAGGAACCATGCTAGTTCAAAACGCGTCATTCTTAACTCATTTTTTATGACCCCCTTTTCTAATACCCCTTTAATATGTTTTAATGGTCTTTCAATAAATGTAAAGTTTTAACATTCTACTTTTTTTTTTTTTTTTTCTTTGGGGTTTGCTGGATTTTTTTCTATTGCTCCAGTATTTTTTTTGTGATGTTACATATTTGCATTGACTGTTTTGTACTCCACAGTTTTATATTGACCCAGCAAAGCTGTTACCTCTACAAAGGTTCCTTCCTCGGCCGCCTGGTGAGAAAGGCCCTCCAAGAGGAGGACGTGGTGGACGTGGTGGTGGAAGAGGAGGTGGACGAGGGGGTGGTGGCAGAGGTGGATTCGGCAGAGGAGGTGGAGGTTTGTATTCATCATTTGTATCTCCATAGTGATTGTATCTGAACCTCTTTGATTGCTGCTGTTTAACGAATTGTCAACCTGACAGTCATTTAAATGGAGGGTATGTATCGGCACCTGATGAGATTGTGGGGTACCGATGGGTTACCATGGCCATCAGGGGCTTTCTGAAGACTCCTGTGAAGCCCAGACACAGCTTGGACTTCATAGGAGATCCTGATTTACTCTATATACTGCATTAATGTGATATTGCTGTATATAGAACAAAGGCTCACAGGTTAGGCTAGGTTCACATTGCGTTAGGGCAGTCCGTTTAGCGCATAGCGCTATGGACTGCGCTAACGCAATGTCCCAAAAGGGATCGCGTTTGCCGATCCCGCTAGCTCAGATACCCGATCTGCGCTAGTGAGGGACGGACCTCGGACCAGCGTCCGCGGTCTGTCCGAAACTAACGGGACATCGCTAGCGCGTGCAGAAAGTGGCATGCGCTAAAGATCCGTTAGCACATTGCCGTCAATGGGTGCGCTAACGGATCCGTTGCATGGCGTGAATTGCGACAATTTCACCATGTAACGGAGTCCGCTAGCGTTAACCTATTAACGCAATGTGAACGTAGCCTTAAAGTCGCCCAAAGGTACTAAAATAAAGTGAAAGTTTTAAAAATCTTATATATTTTTCTTATATATTTTTTTAAAATAATATTTAAATTTCCTCCCATTTTATTTTGTTAAAAGTAAAGAAATTAAAGAAAATATGCCTATTACCATTTAAAATTAACCCATACAGAAAACGTTATTCAAGAGAGAGAAAAAATCTAAACCCCAGAATTGCATTTTTCTTATTGCTTCTCCCCCCCAAAAAAAATAAAATACAACATGACCCAGCAGGTGATGGCTGTGTTACTGCCAGGTCCTGGCACCAATAACCGCTTAGGGAGCAGAGCTCTGCCCGAATTGTTAACCTGTTAAATGCCCCTGTCAAACTCTGACAGCAGCATTTAACACGCGTCGTCATAGGGGGTGTTATTCCATGCGCTCATGACAGCAGATGTTCTGTGGAAGATCCCCGTGGTTGTCATTACAGAGCTTCTTTGAAACCTTACCTGTGGCTGGGCTTCAAAGGAGACCGTGATTTTCCCTTTATGCAGTCCTAAGGTGCTGTAACAAGCGATCAAAATGTCACATCAGTTTCAATATGGTATCAATAAAAACTGTTTTGCCCTCGAAAAATAAGCTGTCACACATCTCCATCGACCGAAAAATGAAAGAGTTATGTGTCTGAAAATGGTGATGCAACCCCCCAATTTTTATTTTATTTTTTTGCAAACTTCTGTTTTTTTTCCCCCTCCCCACCATTTACATACAAAAAACTGGATGTTTGGTATTGCCGTAATGATTGCAAGGTCATTTCTAGCACAAAATGTACCCCATAAAGACAACTCCAAAAAATGTCAGAATTACATTTTTATTTTCACACTTTCTCCCCACTTCGAGTCTTCCCCCCCTCCCACCTCATTTTCCAGTACACTATGTGGTGAAATAAATGGTGTCCTTCAAACGTACAACTTGCCTTGCAAAAAAACAAGCCCTCATATGTCTGTGGTCAAATAAAATAAGTTATGGCACTGGGAAGAAGGGGAGGAAAAAACAGAAAAACTAACATTGGCTGCATCATAAAGGGGTTAAAGGGAATCTGTCAGCAGGCTTTTGCTGTTTAATCTGAGAGCACCATAATGTAGACACTGAGACCTTAATTCCAGCCATGGTTCACTGATTAGGCTGAGTGTTGTCGTTTCACAGCAGTCAACATTTTTTCAGCAGGAGCTGACACTGAAGAGAAGACCCAGCTAATCTGTAGAACCTCACCACTGAGTAGCAGGTTGCTCACAATGTGGTGTACACAGGAAGCTGCTAGTCCGGTGTGAATGGGGTGAAGCAGAAGATTTAGTTCTGCTACATCTCCATCAGACATAAAACAGGGTTAATAGTGATGAGCATACTCAGCTACGGTGTTATCCGAGCATGCTCATGTGCTATTAGTGTCTTCGGTGTGCTAGAATACTATGTTTGAATCTCCTTGCTGTTCGACAGCCACAACACATGCAGGCATTGCCTAGCACACGGCCGGGAGACATGGAGCCGAGGGGACTCGAACACAGTATTCCAGAGATACTATATTGGCACACGAGTGTGCTCGCTCATCACTGTTAATTAAAATTCTTACTGGCACTTAGAAAAACATGTACATTTTCTCTGAATTTGTAGTCTTGGGATTTTGGTTGTGTACTGATTTTTCTATTTTTTTTCCCCCCCTTAGGTGGATTCAGAGGAGGACGTGGAGGATTTGGTGGTGGTGGTGGTGGTTTTAGGGGAGGTAGAGGAGGTGGCGGCGGCCGTGGCTTCAGAGGTTAGTATAGGAGATCTTACTAATTTTGAATTATTAACTTTACCTTTTCCAATAATTGAAAGGTTTTGGCCTGTATTTGACTTAGTTAGGGCTTGATCAGATGAGTGTTTTATATAGATGTGTGCTGTCCAAGTAAAATCATACAGCACAATGACCAATGTAATACAGTGGGGCTGTTCAAGTGTCCACTCAGTCTTTGTGAGAAAAAAATTGCGGCGTGCTCTTTTCTCTTCTGTTTTGGATGAGACTCGCCTACTCAGGTCTGTAGTTGCACAAAAATATCTGATCTTTTGTGGATCAACCATATAATGGATATCTATTGAGGCCTTTCCATTATTAACCTTGGAAAATCTATTTGATCTGGTACATTTCAAAATGTGTGACACTGGTGACAATGTGGAATATAAATCGGACAATTTTTCATACGCTCGTCTGACCCCAGCCTAAGGGGTCATTAAGTGATAAAAGGCAGACAGCACCCAGGTTACATATGGATGACATCATAGTGATTTGTTCTCTTCTTGTTGTCAGTTTTCTTCATTAATTCGGATCAAAAATGGAAAGTGGTTTTTTTTTTTTTTTGCAAACAATAGTCAGCAAAAAAATGGACACAAGAACAGCCCCATAAATTATAACAGGTTCTTGTTCAATCAGTCTGTGAATAAAAACACATCTGCATGGAGCCAAAGATGGTCTCAAAAGGAAAACAGAGATTCAGTGCAATACACATATATCTGATAAGCCCACATCTGCAGATGAAAGGCTTTGTACATCTTTACCACTCATTTGTATTAGTTCAGTGTATAAAAATGTTTAACTTGCGCAAATATGTTTTAATAATTGTCCCAACATTGATTTGACAAATTGCATTTCTAAACCGTTTTCTTTTTTTCCTTTTTTTTTTTCTTCCTGTATGAAGGAGGCCGGTGATGAGCCATGTGAATCCAGCATAGATTAGTGTTCGTTAGTGCTCACGTTCCACTTGGATATGTCTCAATAAAAGTGAATCAACATTTTGGTTTTGAAATGGGACTAATAATACAACAACTACATGAAAGAGAAGAGCGGCGCTTATCAATACTTACTGCATACATGTTCTGTAGCTGTAAGGGACTCTGTGGACGTCATGTTCATCTTTACAACCCAAGCCGGTTTACTGGACATGTCAATTCTATTAAAATGTTTTTTACACTTTTTTTCCCGTGAGGATGATATTTTAGAACTATTGTGGTGAAAAAAAATCTTACTAAGACCATAAACAATTTTTTTAGTTCTTAAAATGTTGTAAATATGAATCTGTATTACTTGAACTTGCCAATAAATTTTTTACCACATGTTAAGCTTTTTCCTTTTTTTTTAGGAAATAAAATTGACTGACTGAACTACACGCTATTAAATAGGAAAATATTTCTTTACTTGACAAAAAGTCTCAATCTGCTCTGTTATTACAAATGTAACAATTGCATGCATACCTTTCTCCTCTTAGGATGCTATCGCATTGTGTTCTGTGTCCCCCGTTGGGGCATATATCCAAAATCCCCTGCAAAACAGGGTCTGGAAGCAAACGAGGCCTATAGGCTGTAATGGTGATGGCAGAGCTTGCGTTCACTCTGCCATTCACTTTCTTCCAGAGTATTTGTCTACAGGAGGGAGACACACAGACGCTGTCTACTATGTCAGAGTGTCTGCCTCCCGTAGACGTACACTCCCGAAAATGATGCACGGCAGAGCACACGTTCACTCTGCTGTCACCATTACAGTCTATGGCCTCACTGACGCATGCGTCCTTTTTTGCGGGGGATTTCGGACATATGCCCCAGCAGGGACACAGAACACAATGTGAAAGCACCCTGAGGCTCAACTCATATGCAGTTTTGTAGTAGCACAGTCCCTGAGCCAAAAGCAAGATTCCTACAGGGAAACATATGATGTTAAGCTTTGAGTAGCTAGTTCCAATTTTTTCTAGAACTAGAGAATGCAGAAGCTATTTCAATATGGAAAGTATCAACTTGGCCTTATTCTGGTTTCTTGATCCTGTTTTTTTTGTTCTCCTAACCCAAACCTAAAAACCTTGTATATGCTTATGGTGCTGTAAGGTCAGACCAGGAGACACGCAGCCAGTCCAGGCATTTGCGGTTCCCATATGGACAATGAAGTATGGCCGTCTGAATGCGTCCTTAGGATGTGTGTGGAGCAAGTATGCCAATGCCCAATCAATAGCTATCTCTTATGTAATCCATTTGTTATGGGATGGTACCTAGGTGTGTAATTCTATCTAGAAGCAATGACATTCAGGGAGAGTAACTTGGCAATATGGCGCATGCCACAAGATTTCCTCGTTGTCGCAGAATAAATTAGTTTAAAAATGAAAAGTAACAAATTCACCATACGTAAAGTTAAAAGTAACCAGTGAGGCCGGCTTCACACTTGCGAGTTTTACGGACGTAAGAGCGCAGAAACGACGTCCGTAAAACTCGCAAAAAATACGGCACAATTATTCTCTATGCCCCTGCTCCTATCTGCCGTATTTTACTGATCAGTATTATACGGCTTTCTACGGCCGTACAAAATCGCAGCATGCTGCGTTTGTCACCGTACTGCGCAAGAAATACGCCAATGAAAGTCTATGGAAGCGTGAAAAATACGGATTTCACACGGACAAGCAGTGTGACTTGCGAGAAATACGCAGCGCTGTTAGAGAGAAAAGCCGGTAATTCAGTGCGGTGTACAGTAAAATCACACTGACAGCTTACAGTAGAATAGGTAGAATAAATGTGTACACATAGAATAGGTATATATATATATATTTGTCAGTGAGACACATATATGTATATATATTAATATTTATTCCAGCGCTATACAGCTTGAAAGCCGGTAATTCAATTACCGGCTTTTTCTTTCTCCTTCCTAAAACCCGACATGATTTGAGACATGGTTTACATACAGTAAACCATGTCTTCTCTCCATTTTTTTTGCAGATTCCACACTACTAATGTCAGTAGTGTGTATCTGCAAAATTTGGGCGTTCTAGCTCTTAAAATAAAGGGTTAAATGGCGGAAAAAATTGGCGTGGGCTCCCGCGCAATTTTCTCCGCCAGAGTAGTAAAGCCAGTGACTGAGGGCAGATATTAATAGCCTGGAGAGGGTCCACGGTTATTGGCCCCCCCCCCTGGCTAAAAATATTTGCCCCCAGCCACCCCAGAACAGGCACATCTGGAAGATGCGCCTATTCTGGCACTTGGCCACTCTCTTCCCATTCCCGTGTAGCGGTGGGATATGGGGTAATGAAGGGTTAATGCCACCTTGCTATTGTAAGGTGACATTAAGCCTAATTAATAATGGAGAGGCGTCAATTATGACACCCATCCATTATTAATCCAATTGAATGAAAGGGTTAAATAAAACACAAACACATTATTTAAAATTATTTTAATGAAATAAAAACAATGGTTGTTGGAGTATTTTATTCTACGCCCAATCCAGTCACTGAAGACCCTCGTTCTGTGAAAGAAAAAACATAATAAACCAACAATATACTTACCCTCCGCAGATCTGTAACGTCCAACGATGTAAATCCTTCTGAAGGGGTTAAAACATTTTGCAGCAAGGAGCTTTGCTAATGCAGGCTGCTCCTCGCTGCAAAACCCCGGGGAATGAGTCTAAATATAGATCAATGAGCTATATTTAGCTTCATTTGCGGTGAGGCGCCCTCTGCTGGATGTTCATAGATCGTGGGAACTTGCCTAGAAAGCCTGGGAGCTTTCTAGGAAATTTCCCACGATCTATGAACATCCAGCAGAGGGCGCCTCACCGCAAATGAAGCTAAATATAGCTCATTGATCTATATTTAGACTCATTCCCCGGGGTTTTGCAGCGAGGAGCAGCCTGCATTAGCAAAGCTCCTTGCTGCAAAATGTTTTAACCCCTTCAGAAGGATTTACATCGTTGGACGTTACAGATCTGCGGAGGGTAAGTATATTGTTGGTTTATTATGTTTTTTCTTTCACAGAACGAGGGTCTTCAGTGACTGGATTGGGCGTAGAATAAAATACTCCAACAACCATTGTTTTTATTTCATTAAAATAATTTTAAATAATGTGTTTGTGTTTTATTTAACCCTTTCATTCAATTGGATTAATAATGGATAGGTGTCATAATTGACGCCTCTCCATTATTAATTAGGCTTAATGTCACCTTACAATAGCAAGGTGGCATTAACCCTTCATTACCCCATATCCCACCGCTACACGGGAATGGGAAGAGAGTGGCCAAGTGCCAGAATAGGCGCATCTTCCAGATGTGCCTTTTCTGGGGTGGCTGGGGGCAGATATTTTTAGCCAGGGGGGGGCCAATAACCGTGGACCCTCTCCAGGCTATTAATATCTGCCCTCAGTCACTGGCTTTACTACTCTGGCGGAGAAAATTGCGCGGGAGCCCACGCCAATTTTTTCCGCCATTTAACCCTTTATTTTAAGATCTAGAACGCCCAAATTTTGCAGATACACACTACTGACATTAGTAGTGTGGAATCTGCAAAAAAAATGGAGAGAAGACATGGTTTACTGTATGTAAACCATGTCTCAAATCATGTCGGGTTTCAGGAAGGAGAAAGAAAAAGCCGGTAATTGAATTACCGGCTTTCAAGCTGTATAGCGCTGGAAAAAATATTAATATATATACATATATGTGTCTAATGATAGAGAGAGAGAGATAGAGAGAGAGAGAGATAGATAGATAGAGAGAGAGAGAGAGAGATATATATATTTTTTTTTTTCTTTTTGGGACACATGGATCATTTCTATAGCGGTTTGTTGGTTTTGCAAGCCTGCGAGAAAACCACGCAGTACGGATGCCATACGGATTACATACGGAGGATGCCATGCGCAAAAAACGCTGACACACCCTGCCTACGGAGGAGCTACGGACCACTATTTTCGGGACATTTCAGCGTATTACGGCCGTAATATACGGACCGTATTTTCATACGCTGAGTGTGAAGCCGGCCTGATAGTGATTTGTAGAAATGCCACTGAGGATGACTACTGGAACATACTTCCTGGCTATCTCTTACAGCCCAATTATCCACGATGTTTGGGCAGATAGCCAGAAAATGTGAGTGTGAGGTCAAGTTCACACGACTGTATTTTCAGTCTGAGTGATGTCCATGAAAAGAAACAGAACACTCAGACCAATGTAATTCAATGGGACAATGCAGATGAGTGGGGTTTTTTTCCACTGAATCTATGTGTGAAATGCAGAATGCAATAGTTTCTTCTTGCTCATACAAGTGTATGGGTGTGTTACCCCCTTGAGGAAGCGGTGTGTTAGCGCTGCGAAACGTGCGTCGGGGCCATCTCACCGGTGAGACTCCCTTTCATCTCCCCACTGCATGGGTAAGCTTACGGTCCATTTTTCTCTGTCACCCATGACGGCACCACGGAGAGAGGGGATCCACCCACCAAGGACAGGAAACCTACAGATAAAAAGGCGGTACCACTCTCCCGCATCAGTTGGTTTCCTGTCCTTGATGGGAGACCTACGAACTTACCAGGAAAAAGATCGACGTGGGATTCCGGGGCCAATCAGTCCGACTCAGGCAGCTGGGGTCCCTCTGCCTCGGCTGGGGTGGTCACCCGAAGCGCCACCGCTGGGGGGCTAGTGGGCCTCTAGGGTGTGCGGGGGAGGTGACAGGGAGTTCGCGGTCACCTCCCCAGGTAAGATGCAGCAGCGGCAACATCCAGGGGGTTCCTCTGTGGTTGCGGGAGGAGCGGCGCGGCCCTCCCAGAGAAAGCGTCAGCCTGCACACTGCATCGCCACCCGGCGTGCAGAGCCGCGCGTTAGGGGGTTGCAGGCTGCTTAGGACAGGGAGCCCCGGTGAGCAGATTTCCCGGGCGCCATCTTGGCCAAACGGTGCATGCCCGGGACTTACTGGTCTCGCGATAGCCGCAGGGCTCATCTGCGCAGGCGCCGGCGGTGGGCACGTCTGCGCAGGCGCTAGCGTATGGCGCTTCATGCCGGCGCTGTGAGGTACACCTGCGCAGGCGCGGTTTAAAAAAAAAAAAAAAAAAAAAAAGCGGCGGGAATCTCCTGTATAAGCGGGAGTTGCTCCAGCTTCCAGGGGCTCCGCAGCGTTATCCGCAGCAAGAGCCTCAAGCCGCAGCACCAGTCGCCGCAGCGCTAGCGCACCAGCCGACACAGTAACAGAGCAGCAGCAGCACCAAACTGCTGCAACACCAGCCGCAGTATGAGCAACCCGGCATCACCCTTGCCAGAATCACCACCACCACTAGTATCGCCGCCGCAGCAGCAAAAACGGCGACAACAGAAAGGACACCAGGATACCACCGGTAAAGAACGCCAAAGGTCCCAGCACAGCAAGGAGTCCAGCACGGCGTTGGGGGAAAAAGGCAGATGCAGAGCATCCCCAACCGGTATTTATTCGGACTCCCATGACAGCACACGAGAGAGGGGATCCGCCCTTAAGGAACAGGAAACCTACAGATACAAAAGGGCGGCACCTCTCCCCATGCATCAGTTGGTTTCCTGTTCCTGAAGGGACTGGATGCCTATAGAAACTACAGGAGTCCAGGCCGGCCGGACCGATTCTGGTGGCGAGAGGGTCTCCCACTTCGGCCGGTGCGGGTACCTGAAGTAGTCACGGTGGCCCTGGCAGGGCGGCACGGCGGTGACTAGGCAGCGAGGAGCGGTCGCCAGGGGGTGTCCGGTCTCCGGGGCCAGCGTCTGGTAAGTCGCCCTTCCCGTGGGCTGTGGGTCTCTCTGGAGCAGGGGGGAGCGCGGCGGCATCTGGGGGGCGCCGATCGGATCGTAGCTGGCCGGCCTCGGCGTTCCACGAGAGCTGCAGCGCTGACAGGAAGCGCTGTAAGCTGTGGTGACGTCGGGGGGCGGAGCCGGCGACGTCTTCCGGATCGGTGAGCTCCTGCGCATGCGCGGGGGCTCCAAGATGGCGGCGCCCACCGGAGATCATGCCGCAATCCCTCCGGAGCGACGATTGATTCCCCACAGCTGCGGGGGGGCGGGAAAATTAAACAAACAAGCTGGGCAAGGTGCGCTGACCGAAGGAGGGGCCTTATAAGGCGGCTCCAGCAGCATGTTCCCGGGTTCTGGCTCCAATTTACTGAAAATGGATTCAGATCAGGATCAGCAGGTTGTGCTGCTGGAACAAGCATCCCAGAAACCCAAGGAGAAGGAACATGAAAAAAGGAGCGATGGTTCGGGCCGCAGAAGCTCCTCCAGACAGGGGTCTGGAGGGTCAGTCAAAAAGGATCCCCCTCGTGCTTCGGTATTTCTGGGTGTGAGCAGCCACTGGTAAGTGATCTTCGAGAAAGTTCACTTAGTGACTAGTCTCCCCTCATGTGTTTTATGCAGGGAAGGAAAAACGTCAGTAAGGCGAAGCATAGGGAATGTGCCATCTGCGGGGTTCCCTTGCCTGACTCACACCCTAAAAAACTATGTGACCCCTGTATCCAGCAGACGGTGAGGTTCTGGAAGGAGGGGAGGGGGTATAGCATGTAGATTTTACACTCTAGTCTACCTTACTTATCCCCGTAGGTAGCCGAAGAATCCTCCTCTATTACGGCCAGTCTCAAGGAGATGATTAGAATGGAGGTTAAAGAGTCTTTTAAAAACCTTTCACAGTCAGGAGGTTCTAGGCAGAGAACTGAGTGGGCATCTGATTCGTCTGTGGAAAAGGACAAGTCCGAAGAATCAGACAATTCAGCAGCATCATCCTCCTCTTCGGAAGAAGACGCTGCTCGGTTTTGCCTACCCCTAGAAAGGATAGACAAATTGGTAAAGGCGGTCAGAGGCACAATGGGTATATCGGAACCCAAGCCTCAACTATCCAAAGAACAAATGATGTTCAGTGGATTGGAGCAAAAGAAGCGCAGAGTGTTTCCTTTAAATGAGAAAATACAAGATCTTATTAATAGGGAATGGAGGAAACCTGAGAGAAAAGGCTCCTTACCACCTGCGCAAAAACGCCGATACCCTTTTGATGACCCAGCAGTAGGTAACTGGGAGAAAGCACCCAAGCTGGATGCAGCAATTGCCAAGGTAGCTAAACTATCTTCTCTCCCATTTGAAGATATGGGAACACTTAAAGACCCCCTGGATAGGAAAGTGGATACCTTCCTGAAGGGAACCTGGGAGATGGCAGCTGGCTCCTTAAGACCTGCGGTAGCTTCAACCTGCACGGCAAGGTCAATGATGGTCTGGCTGGACCAGTTGGAGACCCAATTAAAACAAGGGGCCTCTAGAGAGTCCATTCTCTCAGCATTACCTGTAATCCAGGAGGGGGCGGCTTTTTTATCAGACGCCTCAATTGACTCCGTAAAGTTGGCAGCTAGAGCAGCAGGACTTTCTAATGCTGCAAGGAGAGCCCTATGGCTGAAATGCTGGCCGGGGGATATGCAGGCAAAAGCGAAGCTCTGCGCTATCCCTTGTAAAGGCGAATATTTATTTGGGCCTACCCTGGATGAACTCCTGGAGAAAGCAGGAGATGATAAGAAAAAGTTTCCCAACCTGTTCAATCCATACCGTCGTCCCTTCAACAAAAGAAGGTTCAACCGGGGAGGAAAGCGAGCCTTTTCACCAGGGAGAGATCGTCCCAGATGGGAGGATAGGTGAAAGCGAGGTACAGGTCTCATGTTTCGCCGTAACCAGACGGAAAATAAAAAACAAGACCAATGACTGGCAATTCCAGTGGGAGGGAGACTATTGCATTTCTCGGCAGAGTGGTCGAAAATCACAAACAGCGTTTGGATAAAAGACACTGTTTCCCATGGTCTCAAGCTGGAATTTGTTCATATTCCACAGGACAAATTTAGGTTAACACCCTGGCGCTCATCTCCCACTGAACAATTCGCCCTAGAAGAGGAAGTGAGGACTCTCTGTTCCAAAAATGTTTTGGTAGAAGTGCCGTATTCTCAGGCAGGGGAAGGGTTTTACTCTCCCCTGTTCCTAATCCAGAAGCCTGATAAATCTTACAGGACCATTATAAATCTTAAGGGTCTCAATAAGTTTTTGGTGAAACATACTTTCAAAATGGAGTCCATCAATTCGGCAATAAAAATGCTTTTCAACAACTGTTTCATGGTAGTAGTGGATTTGAAAGATGCCTACTATCATGTACCCATTCATGCTGATTTCCAACGATACCTGAGGGTAGCGATACTAATGGGGGGTAGGATTCGACATTTTCAATTCAGAGCGCTCCCCTTTGGGATCACCTCGGCACCTAGGGTGTTTACTAAAATAATTGCGGAAGTTATGGCGCATTTAAGAGAGTCAAATATCCTTATAGTCCCCTACTTAGACGATTTCCTCATTGTAGGTAACTCGGTAGATCATTGTCTGTCACAATGGGAGATTGCTAAAACCAAACTAGAACGGTTGGGTTGGATCATAAACTTTGAAAAATCTAAATTACAGCCCCTAAATGTTCAAAAATTCCTGGGGTTAATGTTGAATTCAGTGACACAGCAGTGTCTCCTCCCTATAGAGAAAATGGACCAAATTCAGAGTTTTGTATTAAGAGCAATCAATACACCTTCCATGACACTTAGGCAAGCAATGTCTCTACTTGGGTCACTCACATCTTGCATCCCAGCAGTTAAGTGGGCTCAGTTCCACACCAGGTCCCTACAAAATGAAGTCCTGTTCCATGACAGAGCCTTAGGAGGCGCATTGAATGGAAAATTGACATTGAGGCCGATAACATTGAATTCCCTTAGATGGTGGCTAGATAAACAAAATTTATCAGCAGGGGTTCCCTGGATGATAGATGTCACCCACGTGATAACCACGGATGCCAGCTCTTCAGGGTGGGGAGCCTATATGGGGGACATGGTGGTCCAGGGACAGTGGGAACCCTTCACAACATTTTCATCAAATCAAAGAGAGTTGTTGGCGGTTGAACTGGCTGTTAAAAAATTCCTCGTATATCTGCAGGGCCAGCACGTCAGAATTCTGTCGGACAACAGAGTGGCGGTCGCTTACATAAACCGGCAAGGGGGAACTCGTTCCGAAACTTTAATGCAGATCACGGATCGGTTGTTCCAGGTGGCAGAGCTCAATTTTCTATCTTTGACAGCTCTTCACATCAAAGGAAAAGAAAATGTGGCAGCAGATTTCCTCAGCCGAAATGTGTTAAAACAGGGAGAGTGGTCTCTCAACGAGGACATTTTCAATCTTGTCGTCCGCAGATGGGGTCAACCAGTGGTGGATCTATTCGCCACCAGAAACAACAGAAAAGTAAAACTTTTTTGCTCCCTAAATCCCAGGGAGAATCCCCTGGCGGTAGACGCGTTTCTCATGAAATGGGATTTTCCACTAGCCTATGCTTTCCCACCACTGAACCTGATACCTCTAGTGGTGAGGAAAATCAGGGAGGATCGAGCGAAAGTCATCCTTATCGCCCCCTTTTGGCCCAGAAGAACCTGGTTTGCCTGGCTCAAGACAATGTCTGTAGCGGTCCCCTGGGTACTGCCAGAGATCCCGAACTTGCTTTCGCAGGGACCGATCTCCCATCCACAAGTGACGGGGCTCCATTTGACGGCATGGTGTTTGAACGGTCACTATTAGTGGGAAAAGGCTTCTCTCCAAACTTGGTGGAGACGCTCCTAAAGAGTAGAAAGCAAGTAACTACGAAAATCTACTCTAGAACTTGGAGAAAGTTCTTGTCTTGTTCAAAGTTTAATATCCAAGACGGGGTGCCAGTACAACAAATCCTAGAGTTCCTACAGAAGGGGTTCGAGTTGAAACTCTCTCCTAGTACCCTTAGGGTACAGGTCTCAGCTTTAGGTGCCCTGTTTTCCTGTAATATAGCGAATAACTACTGGATAGCGAGGTTTATGAAGGCAGTTAGTAGATCTACACCACTGCATAAAGACAGAACAGTTCCATGGGATTTAAATTTAGTTCTGTCCTCTCTAACTAAACCCCCCTTTGAACCTCTGCAGGAGGCCTCGATCAAAATGTTGACACTTAAGACAGCCTTCCTGATCGCCATAACCTCAGCTCGCAGGATAGGGGATATACAGGCACTTTCCAGAGCTCCTCCATACACTGAAATCTTGTCAGACAGAGTAGTCCTTAGACCAGACCCAGCATATCTGCCAAAGGTGGCGACACGGTTCCATAGATCACAGGAGATAGTTTTGCCGTCCTTTATTCCTAATCCCTCTAATCCTAAAGAGCAGGAGCTTCATACGTTAGACGTCAGGAGATCTCTTCTTCAGTATATTTCAGCTACTGATAATTGGAAGAAGGATGGGGCACTGCTTCTTTCCTTCCAAGGTCCAAAGAAAGGATTTAGAGTATCGAAATATTTACTGGCTAAATGGATTAGGGAAACTATCTCTCTAGCTTATACAGCAGGTGGGGGGCCAGCTCCGCAGAACCTAAAGGCACATTCCACCCGGGCCATGGCGTCATCCTGGGCAGAAAGATCTGGAGTGTCAGTGGAGCAGATATGTAAGGCGGCCACATGGTCATCCCCTTCCACTTTCTTTAAACACTATCGGTTGGATTTGGGGTCCTCCTCTGATCTTTCCTTTGGGTTAAGGGTGCTACAATCTATAGTCCCTCCCTAAGGTAGCTTACATCTCTGTAAATCTCTCGTGTGCTGTCATGGGAGTCCGAATAAAGCATTAAGCTACTTACTGGTAGCGGCATTTTTCGGAGGCCCATGACAGCACCCTTAGTTCCCTCCCTATTCACGTGGGGGTAGCACTTCCTGATATGTATATAGCGTAATATGTAAATCTCACGTATGGTGTCTTATTACAATAATGGGTTATTTTGTTTCAAATGTATATAATGTATATATTGTATATTTGTGTACCACTAACCGCGGCAGTCCTCTCAGGCTCTGAAATACAACTGATGCATGGGGAGAGGTGCCGCCCTTTTGTATCTGTAGGTTTCCTGTTCCTTAAGGGCGGATCCCCTCTCTCGTGTGCTGTCATGGGCCTCCGAAAAATGCCGCTACCAGTAAGTAGCTTAATGCTTTATGGGTCCTTGAGGTGGTAAGTTATCTTCGTGAAAGTCAGAGGCAGTAAGATTATTATTTGTCTCTTTTATAGGGGAGGAAAAGCTTGGGTAAAACTAAGCATAAAATCTGTGCCATTTGTAGAGAAGATCTTCCATCTGCCTGGGAAAAGAGATTATGTAATACATGCATACAGCAGACAGTATCTGAAAGTCTTCCCGGGTTTGCAGCCGATCTAAAAACCTTGATCAAGGAGCAAGTAGAAGACACTTTTAGATCCCTAAAAAGTGGAAAAAAACAGAGAAAGACCAGACACAGGTCCCCGTCTCCGGCATCAAAAACAGACAGTGATAGTTCGAGTTCAGTATCCTCTAACTACTACTCCTAATCATCATCATCCTTCTCTTCCTCGGGGGGCACAGTTGTGTTCCCCTTAGAAGACACTGATGGCCTCATAAAAGCAGTGAGGAGCACTATGGGGCTAGTAGACTCCCACCCCAAAAGATCGGTTCAGGACATCATGTTCGGGGGTCTAGAACAAAAAAAGAAAAGGGCCTTTCCGCTTAACGATGCGATATCGGCACTAATTAAAAAAGAATGGAAAAAACCCATAAAAAAGACACTATTAACTCCAAAAAGAAAATATCCCTTCGAGGATTAGTCCTGCTCCTTCTGGGAGAAAGCTCCCAAATTAGATGTCGCCATAGCTAAGGCATCAAAGAAATTCGCCCTCCTTTTTGAAGACATGGGGGTCTTAAAGGGCCCTATGGACAAAAAGGCAGACGCCTTCCTCAAAGACACCTGGGAAGCAGCGGGAGGAGGTCTAAAGCCGGTAGTGGCAGCCGCATGCACATCCCGCTCCCTAATGATTTGGTGAAATCAACTAGAGGGCCAGCTAAAAGGGAAATCATCCCAGGACTCAATACTGAACACCTTGCCTGTAATGAGGGGGGCAGCTGCATTTCTGGCTGATGCTTCGGCCGATTCCATTAGATTAGCCGCTAGATCAGCAGTGTTTGCTAATGTGGCTAGGCGAGCCCTCTGGCTTAAGTGCTGGCCAGGCGACCTGCAAACAAAAAATTGTGTACCATCCCCTGCGAAGGAGAATTTTTATTCGGATCTACCCTAGATGACATCCTGGAAAAAGCAGGGGATAGCAAGAAGTATTTTCCCTCCCCGAGTCTCCCCTCTTATAGGAAGCCCTTTCGGAGCAAGAGGTTTTTCCGTAAGAAACCGGGGAGAGGCCAGGGGAAATGGGAAGATAAGAGAAACAAAAACAAGGGATTCATCTTTAACAAAAGCCCCAACGATAACAAAAAATCTTCACAATGAGGGTATGTGCACACGTCAGGATTTCTTGCAGAAATTTCCTGAAGAAAACCGGAAATTTTCTGCAAGAAATCCGCATTTTTTTTGCGTTTTTTTCCGCGTTTTTTTTTCTTTAGCATTTTGCAAGTGAAATTAGCTTGCAGAATGCTAAAGTTTTCCAAGCGATCTGTAGCATCGCTTGGAAAACTGACTGACAGGTTGGTCACACTTGTCAAACATAGTGTTTGACAAGTGTGACCAACTTTTTATATGCAGCATCTATAGTAAAAGATAGAATGTTTAAAAAAAAATTAAAAAAATGGTTATACTTACCTGCAAACAGCCGATCTCCTCAGCGGCGTCCGTTCCTATAGATGGTGTGTGTGTGTGCAGGACCTTCGATGACGTCGCGGTCACGTGAGCGGTCACATGAGCGGTCACACGACCAATCACAAGACGGCGACGTCATCGCAGGTCCTTCACACACACCATCTATAGGAACGGAAGCGGCAGCATGCACCGATGAGAGGCGGGAGGACTCCAGGGCCATCAGAGGGTGAGTTTATCACTATTTTTTATTTCAATTATTTTTTTTTTACCAATTATATGGTGCCCAGTCCGTGGAGGAGAGTCTCCTCTCCTCCACCCTGGGTACCAACCGCACATAATCTGCTTACTTCCCGCATGGTGTGCACAGCCCCACGCGGAAAGTAAGCAGATCAATGCATTTCTAGGTGTGCGGAATCCGCAAATTTAATGAACATGTTGCTTTTTTTTTCCGCAATGCGATTTTTTCGCGGAAAAAAATGCAACATTTGCACAAGAAATGCGGAATACACTGTAAATAATAGGAGGCATATGTAAGCGTTTTTTCGCATTTTTATCACGTTTTTATAGCGAAAAAACACGAAAAATACTGAACGTGTGCACATGGCCTGAAGGTTGGCCCCAGGTGGGGGGGAGATTATCTCTCTTTCTCCCGGCCTGGGAAAGGATTACCTCCAGTCAATGGATTTTGAACATAATAGAATCAGGACTGAAATTGACATTTCAAAGATATCCTCGTCCCTCTTTTATGATGACATCTTCAAGGTCTTCAGCGGAGGAACAATTGGCATTAGAAGACGAAGTCATCGGGTTAGTAGAGAAGGGAGTACTTCTGGAAGTTCCCCCACAAGAAAGAGGGCAAGGGTACTATTCCCCTCTGTTCCTGAGGAAAAAACCAGACGGTTCCTACAGGACCATCATAAACTTGAAAAACCTAAACGATTACCTAGAGGTTCAAGCATTCAAGATGGAAACAATAAAATCATCTATCAAAATGCTGTTTCCTCAATGCTTCATGATAGTCCTGGACCTGAAGGACGCATATTATCATGTCCCCATACACAAGGATCACCAGAGATTTCTCAGGATGGCTGTTCACATCAGGGGGGTGTTAAGCCACTTCCAATTCTCAGCTCTACCATTTGGTCTAGCCATAGCCCCGAGAATTTTCACAAAACTGATTGCGGAGGTAATGGCTCATCTCAGGGAACAAAACACCCTGATTGCACCATATCTGGACGACTTTTTGGTGATAGGCTCCTCCCCGCAACATTGCGAGAATCAGCTGGCAACAGTAATGCATTCTTTAAAGGAGTTGGGCTGGCTAATAAACTTAAAAAAATCCAGGCTATTGCCTTCCCAGGTCCAGGAGTACCTAGGTCTCACCCTAGACTCCATAAAAATGGAATGTCGGCTCCCGGGGGACAAAATACAAAAAGTAAAAAGTCTAGTATCAAGAATTCAATCTCTTCCCTCCATAACTCTCCGCCAAGCCATGTCCCTCTTAGGCTCCATGACTTCATGCATCCCCGCAGTACAGTGGGCTCAGCTACACTCAAGAGACCTCCAATGGCAAATCTTGTCAGAACAGGTCCATCTAGGGGGGCACTTAGAAGGGCGGTTAACATTATCTCGCACCAAACACTCTCTAATCTGGTGGACATCGCAGGAAAATCTTTCCCGGGGAGTCCCGTGGGTAGTCCCAGTTTCAAAGGTCCTGACTACGGATGCGAGTCCCACAGGGTGGGGAGCTCATCTTGGCGATCTAGTAGGGCACTTGGTCTTCAGCGCTAGCAAACAAATCTTCCAATATGAAGGAACTTCTTGTGGTCAAGTTTGCCCTACAGGAATTCTTGGGGGCCCTTCACCCTCACCATGTAAGGGTGATGTCAGACAACCGGGTGGTAGTATCTTACCTAAATCACCAAGGGAGTACTCGTTCCCAAAATCTAATGGAAGTGACCAAGTCAATCCTACAAATAGCCGAGCGCAACCTTCTATCCCTGACAAGCCTGCATATAAAGGGAGTAAACAATTACAAAGCAGACTTCCTCAGTCGTTCCAGTCTAAAACAGGGAGAATGGGAACTAAATCAGGCAATATTTACCCAGATCACAGAAAAGTGGGGTGTACCCAAGATAGATCTCTTTGCAAACCACCTAAACAAAAAAGTAGACTCCTTTTGCTCCATATCTCCCCTGGGGAACCCAGTAGTAGTGGATGCATTCCTGATTCCTTGGCGGCATCAGCTGGCTTATGCCTTCCCTCCTCTGGTTCTGATTCCGGCAGTGCTGAGGAAGATTCGGGAGGACGGGGCGCTTGTGATCTTGATAGCCCCGTTCTGGCCGAAGAGACCTTGGTTCTCTTGGATGAGGAAAATGTCAATATCCGACCCATGGGTATTACCAGACTTCCAAGACCTACTATCGCAGGGCCCAGTTCATCATCCACAAGTCAAGAGCTTACACTTGACAGCTTGGCTTTTGAAAGGAAGCTATTAGAAGGCAGAGGGTTCTCTCCGGGATTAATTTCAACTCTATTGCAAAGCAGAAAACTGGTTACAACAAAACAGTATGGAAAGATATGGAAAAAATTCCTTTCATCATCAGGTGTGAAGATAGGGGAAGAAATTCCCCTTAATTCCATATTAGAATTTTTGCAAAGTGGGTTGGAGATAGGTTTGGCCACAAGCACCCTAAAAGTTCATGTAGCAGCATTGGGAGCCCTATTTAATTTTGATTTAGCTTCAAATAGGTGGGTCTCCAGGTTTATCAGAGCAGCTGGGAGATCAAGACCTTTTCCAGTAAGGGTTATCCCTCAATGGGATTTAAATTTGGTCCTTAAAGCCCTGACTAAACCGCCCTTTGAACCGTTAGATGAAACTTCAATAAAAAACCTATCTCTCAAAACTTCCCTGTTGGTCGCCCTCACATCCGCCCGTAGGGTTAGCGACATACAGGCACTTTCAGCTAACCCCCCTTACACACAGTTCTTAGAGGATAGGGTCATTTTAAAGATAGACCCAGCATACCTCCCGAAAGTGGCTTCCAAGTTTCACAGATCTCAAGAGATATCACTCCCCTCCTTCTGTCCCAACCCTAAAAATAAGGAGGAACAAGTATTACATACATTAGACGTCAGAAGATGCCTCTTACAATACTTAGAAGCCACCAGAGAGAGTAGGGAGGATCCCTCTCTTTTTGTGTGTTTCCAGGGTCCCCGAAAGGGGAAAAAAACCTCCAAAGCCACTATAGCAAGATGGATCACGGACGCCATCAGCCTGTCATACTCGGCAAGTGGAATGTCCGTTCCAGGGGAGGTCAAGGCTCACTCGACAAGGGCAGTGGCAACTTCTTGGGCGGAGAAGGCCGGAGCTTCTATTGACCAGATATGTAGAGCTGCTACCTGGTCCTCACCATCTACATTCTATAGGCACTATAGATTGGACCTTATCTTTTCTTCAGACCTTACCTTCGGTAAAAGGGTTCTGGAAGTGGTGGTCCCTCCCTGAATGTACTATCTATGCAAATCTCTCTGTGGTGCCGTCATGGGCGACAGAGAAAAATATAGTTCTTACCGATAACGGTATTTCTCTGAGCCCATGACGGCACCCGTACATTCCCTCCCTTCACTTGTGGGTGTACACATCAACATAGTGCCATAGTTTTGTTATTAAGTCACACGGTATCTTGTTTAAACAAAGTAATGTTAAAACTAACAAGCTTTTTAGTAGTCTCCCATCATTCTCTATGTAAACAACTGATGCGGGAGAGTGGTACCGCCTTTTTATCTGTAGGTTTCCTGTCCTTGGTGGGCGGATCCCCTCTCTCCGTGGTGCTGTCATGGGCTCAGAGAAATACCGTTATCGGTAAGAACTATATTTTTTGCTGCTGTGGTACGGGCTATTTATTGTGTTCAGCATGGTGCACTTGCTTGAGATTTATTGTTATTACCTGGCACAGCAGTAATCTTTTTTGCTTCCCGTGCCATTATCACTGGTCACATGGAGCCTTTCGCTCCTAGCCTTTTAGACAATTATGCTCTTTGGTTAGGGGGTGGCGAGGTTTGGGATTTGTGTCCCCCTCTTTTCTTGTGATGTCTTGGAATACATGTTATTATTACTGTTGTCCAAATTTTAATGTTTTGTATAAATAAAGATTTTTTGTATATATCTTTACTATATGCTCCTGGTTCTCCTCCTTTTTGCATTCAGTTTATGGAGCGGATATAAAATAATCTGGGTATTTACTATATATACTGATACTCTCTCCCAGATCTTTTGATATGATTTTGGAATTCTGGTTATTATTAAGTGTATGGGTGTGCAAAAAAAAGAATTACCATAAGGGGACACAATACAGCATGCAATTTTTTTTATAGATACATTGAAATTCTTTAAAATTGGAAAATACTGTTTAAAAAACTATTGCTGTATAAAATGGATTACATGTGGAAGACAAATGAGGAAAAAAAATCAGTTTTCTGAATCAAACTGACAGTGTTTTTGTTATACGCTCGTGTGAAAATTAGCCTACAACTGACAGGCAATAGTACTTTTTCTCCTTGAACATGGCCCTTTCAAGTCTAGCTTAGTAATTCAAAGTTATCACTCTTGGAAGGTGGTGAAGAAATTACCCCCCCCCCCCCAAAAAAAAAAAAAGCATAACAAAGGTTGATTAGTTCCTAATACAAATCAAGGTATATTGATGTACAAATACGTATTGTTGCATTCCATAGTGCTTTTTAATGAGAGCATGTGACATTTTTAAGCCTTCTAGAAAAGAGGCTCTGTATGAAAACTAAGCCCCTCGCTGTGAACATCGTCCTTTCTGAGTTGGTCTTTGTTTCGTTAACAAGGTTTACTGGGACAGAACTGCTGCGAGATTCTTTTTAATTTATGCAAGCAGTTTAGTGCTCGAGAAACTCGTGGGATAATGGTACAAAATTGTGATTAGCAGTGCCTGCATTGAAGGTTTGCGATGGACAAAACACCAGAAGTTCTAACATTGCCACCAACTGGAATGGTCTGCATTAATGCTTCTGCCCCCTCCACCGAAGTCCATTCTGTGTTCTCCCAGCATGAGCACAATATTGTCGCAGCTTATCTTATTACAGCAGGTATGGTTTATATTTTTATTTCTGCATATCTGTACTATATCGATTGTGTCACAACCTTCTGGGGTCCCACAGACATTTGGGCTGAATGCCCACTTGCACTCTTCCCGTTTATGGAGAGATATAGGAAGGGGAGAAAGGAACCTATCCCACAAACCTCAGCAGGAAATTTCTTTTCTCCCTGAAGTTGGGTGGCTGAAACTCTTAAACATAAGTTTGCTAATGGCCAAGCACACAATATCACTGTTGGATATAAGGTTGTGAGAAGAACAGCTACTTTGCCATAAACATATTAATGGATGTTATTTGTTAGTGAGGAGAGTGGAATAAGCAGCCTTTATTTTACAGTAACAAAAAAATCAAGTATGGGGATTAGGGAAGTGTTGGGAGGCCCCAATACGAATAAACTTATGGGGCAGTCCCACCACAAATCAGTGGAAATTGATGAGATGTTAGGTTTTAACTTGGATCTGGCAAGTTCTGGCTGAGGGAAGCAGTAAGGATGCCTTTGTTCTTTTAGCGTGGCCTACCTGTGTAACGACCCTGGTTTATTTTCTACAGATACGCCATATTACTTGCTATGCAACATCTCAAGGGGATGTGCCTAGGCTTATTAAAGTGTAGGAAAGTGAAGTGTGACTTGGAACACAAGGCTGTTATCTTCTAGCAATAGCAGAAAGAATGGTGGAACAGAAGTGTGCATGCTCAACCTCTATCCCTTTCTGATAAGATAAGGCTCTTCAGATATTCTCAATAGACAGGTTTGTTAAAAACTGTTTGCCCCCTTCCTGATTTCCTATCCTTTTGCATGTTTGTCACACTTAAATGTTTCAGATCACCAAACAAATTTAAATATTGGACAAAGATAACACAAGTAAGCACAAAATGTAAACACAAAATGCAGTTCTTAAACGGTTGTTGCTATTATTAAGGAAAAAAGAAATCCAAACCTACAGGGCCCTGTGTGAAAGTCATTCCCTCTCCCCTTTTTAAAACATAAATGTGGTTTATCACATCTGTGAGAAGCTGAACTCAAACTAATTAGCCACACACAGACCTGATTACTGCCACACTTGTTCTCAATCAAGAAATCATTTAAGTAAGACCTGCCTAGGGCGGTTTCACACGTCCAGATAATTCCGGTACCAGAGTTGTCCGTCTGCTCACGTGGTACATCCGTGTGGCACACGTGCGGCAGCCATGTGCCGCATCAGGACCATACGGATGGCCGCCAGGAAGCAGCGCTACAGTAAGCTGCTGTCCCCTGCATGTGGTTGCTGAAGCCGGCTGTCATCCGCTCTCCCCTGCTTGGCCGAAAGCAGTGCGAGCAGGGGAGAAGAGATGATAGAAAAACCCCCTATATTTTCCAACCAACCTGGCAAAATTCACAGGGGCGGGCTGCTATTCTCAGGCTGGTAAGGGACCATGGATATGGGCCCCCCCCAGCCTAAAAAAAGCAGCCCGCAGCTGCCAAGAAAAGGCGCTTCAATTAGATGCGCCAAATCTGGAGCTTTGCCCGGTTTTCCCACTGCCCTGTAGCATTTGCATATGGGGTAATGAGGGGTTAATGTCACCTTCCTATTGTAAGGTAACATTAAGCCGGCTTAATAATGGAGAGGTGTCTCCATTACTAATCCCACAGTTGTTCAAGAGCTAATACACACACTAAGGCCGGCGTCACACTAGGCGTAAGTAAATACGGTCCGTTTTTTTACGGCCGTAATACACAGTAATTGTCCCAAAACACTTACGTATTCAATGCAAGGATGCAATTTTTACGCACAAATTTATCCGTGTGTCATCCGTATGGCATCCGTACGGTGATTTTTTTTTTCTCGCAGGCTTGCAAAATGGACATATCATGGATCAATTGGCTCAAATATTCTTAAAAACATATAGTCTATGTGTCAGTGAGACACATACAGTGGGGCAAAAAAGTATTTAGTCAGTCAGCAATAGTGCAAGTTCCACCACTTAAAAAGATGAGAGGCGTCTGTAATTTACATCATAGGTAGACCTCAACTATGGGAGACAAACTGAGAAAAAAAAATCCAGAAAATCACATTGTCTGTTTTTTTTAATCATTTTATTTGCATATTATGGTGGAAAATAAGTATTTGGTCAGAAACAAAATTTCATCTCAATACTTTGTAATATATCCTTTGTTGGCAATGACAGAGGTCAAACGTTTTCTGTAAGTCTTCACAAGGTTGCCACACACTGTTGTTGGTATGTTGGCCCATTCCTCCATGCAGATCTCCTCTAGAGCAGTGATGTTTTTGGCTTTTCGCTTGGCAACACGGACTTTCAACTCCCTCCAAAGGTTTTCTATAGGGTTGAGATCTGGAGACTGGCTAGGCCACTCCAGGACCTTGAAATGCTTCTTACGAAGCCACTCCTTCGTTGCCCTGGCGGTGTGCTTTGGATCATTGTCATGTTGAAAGACCCAGCCACGTTTCATCTTCAATGCCCTTGCTGATGGAAGGAGGTTTGCACTCAAAATCTCACGATACATGGCCCCATTCATTCTTTCATGTACCCGGATCAGTCGTCCTGGCCCCTTTGCAGAGAAACAGCCCCAAAGCATGATGTTTCCACCACCATGCTTTACAGTAGGTATGGTGTTTGATGGATGCAACTCAGTATTCTTTTTCCTCCAAACACGACAAGTTGTGTTTCTACCAAACAGTTCCAGTTTGGTTTCATCAGACCATAGGACATTCTCCCAAAACTCCTCTGGATCATCCAAATGCTCTCTAGCAAACTTCAGACGGGCCCGGACATGTACTGGCTTAAGCAGTGGGACACGTCTGGCACTGCAGGATCTGAGTCCATGGTGGCGTAGTGTGTTACTTATGGTAGGCCTTGTTACATTGGTCCCAGCTCTCTGCAGTTCATTCACTAGGTCCCCCCGCATGGTTCTGGGATTTTTGCTCACCATTCTTGTGATCATTCTGACCCCACGGGGTGGGATTTTGCGTGGAGCCCCAGATCGAGGGAGATTATCAGTGGTCTTGTATGTCTTCCATTTTCTAATTATTGCTCCCACTGTTGATTTCTTCACTCCAAGCTGGTTGGCTATTGCAGATTCAGTCTTCCCAGCCTGGTGCAGGGCTACAATTTTGTTTCTGGTGTCCTTTGACAGCTCTTTGGTCTTCACCATAGTGGAGTTTGGAGTCAGACTGTTTGAGGGTGTGCACAGGTGTCTTTTTATACTGATAACAAGTTTAAACAGGTGCCATTATTACAGGTAATGAGTGGAGGAAAGAGGAGACTCTTAAAGAAGAAGTTACAGGTCTGTGAGAGCCAGAAATCTTGATTGTTTGTTTCTGACCAAATACTTATTTTCCACCATAATATGCAAAAAAAATGATAAAAAAACAGACAATGTGATTTTCTGGATTTTTTTTTCTCAGTTTGTCTCCCATAGTTGAGGTCTACCTATGATGTAAATTACAGACGCCTCTTATCTTTTTAAGTGGTGGAACTTGCACTATTGCTGACTGACTAAATACTTTTTTGCCCCACTGTATACAGCCCCACTGTATAAAAAAACAGACAATGTGATTTTCTGGATTTTTTTTTCTCAGTTTGTCTCCCATAGTTGAGGTCTACCTATGATGTAAATTACAGACGCCTCTCATCTTTTTAAGTGGTGGAACTTGCACTATTGCTGACTGACTAAATACTTTTTTGCCCCACTGTATACAGTGGGGAAAAAAAGTATTTAGTCAGTCAGCAATAGTGCAAGTTCCACCACTTAAAAAGATGAGAGGCGTCTGTAATTTACATCATAGGTAGACCTCAACTATGGGAGACAAACTGAGAAAAAAAAATCCAGAAAATCACATTGTCTGTTTTTTTTATCATTTTTTTTGCATATTATGGTGGAAAATAAGTATTTGGTCAGAAACAAACAATCAAGATTTCTGGCTCTCAAAGACCTGTAACTTCTTCTTTAAGAGTCTCCTCTTTCCTCCACTCATTACCTGTAGTAATGGCACCTGTTTAAACTTGTTATTAGTATAAAAAGACACCTGTGCACACCCTCAAACAGTCTGACTCCAAACTCCACTATGGTGAAGACCAAAGAGCTGTCAAAGGACACCAGAAACAAAATTGTAGCCCTGCACCAGGCTGGGAAGACTGAATCTGCAATAGCCAACCAGCTTGGAGTGAAGAAATCAACAGTGGGAGCAATAATTAGAAAATGGAAGACATACAAGACCACTGATAATCTCCCTCGATCTGGGGCTCCACGCAAAATCCCACCCCGTGGGGTCAGAATGATCACAAGAACGGTGAGCAAAAATCCCAGAACCATGCGGGGGGACCTAGTGAATGAACTGCAGAGAGCTGGGACCAATGTAACAAGGCCTACCATAAGTAACACACTACGCCACCATGGACTCAGATCCTGCAGTGCCAGACGTGTCCCACTGCTTAAGCCAGTACATGTCCGGGCCCGTCTGAAGTTTGCTAGAGAGCATTTGGATGATCCAGAGGAGTTTTGGGAGAATGTCCTATGGTCTGATTAAACCAAACTGGAACTGTTTGGTAGAAACACAACTTGTCGTGTTTGGAGGAAAAAGAATACTGAGTTGCATCCATCAAACACCATACCTATTGTAAAGCATGGTGGTGGAAACATCATGCTTTGGGGCTGTTTCTCTGCAAAGGGGCCAGGACGACTGATCCGGGTACATGAAAGAATGAATGGGGCCATGTATCGTGAGATTTTGAGTGCAAACCTCCTTCCATCAGCAAGGGCATTGAAGATGAAACATGGCTGGGTCTTTCAACATGACAATGATCCAAAGCACACCGCCAGGGCAACGAAGGAGTGGCTTCGTAAGAAGCATTTCAAGGTCCTGGAGTGGCCTAGCCAGTCTCCAGATCTCAACCCTATAGAAAACCTTTGGAGGGAGTTGAAAGTCTGTGTTGCCAAGCGAAAAGCCAAAAACATCACTGCTCTAGAGGAGATCTGCATGGAGGAATGGGCCAACATACCAACAACAGTGTGTGGCAACCTTGTGAAGACTTACAGAAAACGTTTGACCTCTGTCATTGCCAACAAAGGATATATTGCAAAGTATTGAGATGAAATTTTGTTTCTGACCAAATACTTATTTTCCACCATAATATGCAAATAAAATGTTAAAAAAACAGACAATGTGATTTTCTGGATTTTTTTTTCTCAGTTTGTCTCCCATAGTTGAGGTCTACCTATGATGTAAATTACAGACGCCTCTCATCTTTTTAAGTGGTGGAACTTGCACTATTGCTGACTGACTAAATACTTTTTTGCCCCACTGTATATATATTTATATTTAATTCATTGCTAGATAGCAGAAAAGCCAGTACTTCAATTGCCGGCTTTTCCTATCTCCTTCACAAACCCGACAGGATATGAGACATGGTTTACATACAGTAAATAATCTCATATCCCTTCTTTTATTACATATTCCTCTTGTCTGGACTAGACCACTGCAACTCTCTTCTGATCGGTCTCCCTCTTTCCAAACTTTCTCCTCTCCAATCCATCTTAAATGCGGCAGCCAGGGTCATATTTCTGTCCAGCCGCTTCACTGATGCCTCCGTCTTGTGCCAGTCATTACACTGGCTACCCATTCGCTACAGGGTCCAGTATAAACTCATCTCTCTCACCCACAAAGCTCTCCACAGTACTGCACCGCCTTATATCTCCTCTCTCATCTCCGTCTATCGCCCTACACGTGCCCTCCGTTCTACAAATGACCTAAGACTAACATCCCCCGTAATCCGAACCTCTCACCTCCGTCTCCAAGACTTCTCTCGTGCTGCGCCAGCTCTCTGGAATGCACTTCCCCAGACGATCAGACTGATACCTAGCCCCGCGTCTTGATACCTAGCCCCGACCTATTCAAGCGCGCTTTAAAAACCCATCTCTTCAAACAAGCCTACCAAATAAACTACTCAGTAAACTAACTTTGTCCTGTTCCCTCCTTCCAAATATTATCTGCATGTGAATCTGCACCCTACTATTCATCTGTCTACACACCCTCCATGCACAAGATAACTGCACTTGATACTTGACTATTGCACTTAAGCACACGGGCTGATATATGAAAATCCCTATTTATTATAATTGCCAGACCTGAAATAACAAGCACTTTTCACCTATTGTGTCCCCCCATTTCCTTGTAGATTGTAAGCTTGCGAGCAGGGACCTCACCCCTAATGTCACTGTTTAAATTGTCTTAAAGGGAACCTGTCACCTGAATTTGGCGGGACTGGTTTTGGGTCATATGGGCGGAGTTTTCGGGTGTTTGATTCACCCTTTCCTTACCCGCTGGCTGCATGCTGACCGCAATATTGGATTGAAGTTCATTCTCTGTCCTCCGTAGTACACGCCTGCGCAAGGCTAAAACATCTGGCTCAAAAAATCTGCCTCCAGCCACCCCAGAAAAGGCGCATCTGGAAGATGCGCCTATTCTGGAACTTAGGCTGGAGTCACACTACAGCGAGATACGGCCGAGTCTCGCAGGTTAAAAACAAGCTCTGGCACCGGCACTCTGGAGCGGAGCGCGCGGCCGCATAGCAATGGAGCTGCACGCTCTGCTCTGGAGTGCCGGTGCCAGAGCTTGTTTTTAATCTGCGAGTCTCAGCCGTATCTCACTGTAGTGTGACTCTGGCCTTAGTCTCTTTCTTCCCACTCCCCTGTAGCGGTGGGATATGGGGTAATGAAGGGTTAATGTCACCTTGCTATTGTAAGGTGACATTAAGCCAGGTTAATAATGGAGAGGCGTCAATTATGACACATCCATTATTAATCCAATAGTACGAAATGGTTAATAAAACACACGCATTATTAAAAAGTATTTTAATGAAATAAAGACACATGGTGTTTTAATATTTTATTATACTCTTAATCCACCTGAAGACCCTTGTCACCTTGTCACAAAGTTAAAAAAAACAAACAACAATATTCCATACCTTCCGACGTTCAGTCTTGTCCCACGCTGTAAATCCATCTGAACACCCAGGAGCTCTGCTAATGCAGCTGTGCTCCTAGCTGTAAAACTTGGTGAATGAATGGAATGCAGGAGAATGTACTGTAGTTACCTGGAGTTGCGGTGATGCGCCCTCTGCTGGATGAACTCATATGAACTGGAGCCTGGGAACTCTTCACTGACATTATATATATGTATATATATATATATATATATATATATATACAGTGGGGCAAAAAAGTATTTAGTCAGTCAGCAATAGTGCAAGTTCCACCAATTAAAAAGATGAGATGCGTCTGTAATTTACATCATAGGTAGACCTCAACTATGGGAGACAAACTGAGAAAAAAAAATCCAGAAAATCACATTGTCTGTTTTTTTAACAATTTATTTGCATATTATGGTGGAAAATAAGTATTTGGTCAGAAACAAAATTTCATCTCAATACTTTGTAATATATCCTTTGTTGGCAATGACAGAGGTCAAACGTTTTCTGTAAGTCTTCACAAGGTTGCCACACACTGTTGTTGGTATGTTGGCCCATTCCTCCATGCAGATCTCCTCTAGAGCAGTGATGTTTTTGGCTTTTCGCTTGGCAACACGGACTTTCAACTCCCTCCAAAGGTTTTCTATAGGGTTGAGATCTGGAGACTGGCTAGGCCACTCCAGGACCTTGAAATGCTTCTTACGAAGCCACTCCTTCGTTGCCCTGGCGGTGTGCTTTGGATCATTGTCATGTTGAAAGACCCAGCCACGTTTTATCTTCAATGCCCTTGCTGATGGAAGGAGGTTTGCACTCAAAATCTCACGATACATGGCCCCATTCATTCTTTCATGTACCCGGATCAGTCGTCCTGGCCCCTTTGCAGAGAAACAGCCCCAAAGCATGATGTTTCCACCACCATGCTTTACAGTAGGTATGGTGTTTGATGGATGCAACTCAGTATTCTTTTTCCTCCAAACACGACAAGTTGTGTTTCTACCAAACAGTTCCAGTATGGTTTCATCAGACCAAAGGACATTCTCCCAAAACTCTTCTGGATCATCCAAATGCTCTCTAGCAAACTTCAGACGGGCCCGGACATGTACTGGCTTAAGCAGTGGGACACGTCTGGCACTGCAGGATCTGAGTCCATGGTGGCGTAGTGTGTTACTTATGGTAGGCCTTGTTACATTGGTCCCAGCTCTCTGCAGTTCATTCACTAGGTCCCCCCTGCGTGGTTCTGGGATTTTTGCTCACCGTTCTTGTGATCATTCTGACCCCACGGGGTGGGATTTTGCGTGGAGCCCCAGATCGAGGGAGATTATCAGTGGTCTTGTATGTCTTCCATTTTCTAATTATTGCTCCCACTGTTGATTTCTTCACTCCAAGCTGGTTGGCTATTGCAGATTCAGTCTTCCCAGCCTGGTGCAGGGCTACAATTTTGTTTCTGGTGTCCTTTGACAGCTCTTTGGTCTTCACCATAGTGGAGTTTGGAGTCAGACTGTTTGAGGGTGTGCACAGGTGTCTTTTTATACTGATAACAAGTTTAAACAGGTGCCATTACTACAGGTAATGAGTGGAGGAAAGAGGAGACTCTTAAAGAAGAAGTTACAGGTCTGTGAGAGCCAGAAATCTTGATTGTTTGTTTCTGACCAAATACTTATTTTCCACCATAATATGCAAATAAATTGTTAAAAAAAACAGACAATGTGATTTTCTGGATTTTTTTTTCTCAGTTTGTCTCCCATAGTTGAGGTCTACCTATGATGTAAATTACAGACGCCTCTCATCTTTTTAAGTGGTGGAACTTGCACTATTGCTGACTGACTAAATACTTTTTTGCCCCACTGTATATATATATATATATATACCTATTCTATGTGTACACATTTATTTTACCTATTCTATTCTGTCAGTGTGATTTTACTGTACACCGCGCTGAATTGCCAGCTTTTCTATAGAACACCGCTGCGTATTTCTTGCAAGTCACACGCATGGTCCGTGTGTAATCCGTAATTTTCTCGCCCCCATAGACTTTCATTGGCGTATTTTTTGCGCAATACGCTGACAAACGTAGCATGCTGCGATTTTCTACGCCCATAACATACCGTATATTTCGGATGCGTAATATACGGCAGATAGGAGCTGCCCCATAGAGAATCATTGGGCCGTGTGCAATGCGTATTTTCTGGACGTATTTTCTGTGCTCATACGTCCGTAAAACTCGCTAGTGTGACGCCGGCCTAAGAAAAAGGTATTTTTTTTCTATCCCTACAAAAACTGTCATTACACGTACTGGAAGCACTGACGTGTGAAACCGGCCTGACCAAAAGTTCCTCAAAAGCTAGACATCTTGCCACGATCCAAAGAAATTCTGGAACAAATGAGAAACAAAGTAATTGAGATCTATCCGTCTGGAAAAGGTCATAAAGCCATTTCTAAAGCTTTAGGGCTCAAGTTAACTACAGTGAGAGCCATTATTCACATGTGCTGGGAAAGATGTGGGTTGGAGCCCACATCAAAGTGATTGAGTTCGACATCGGCGTACATTTACGCCCAGTGTTGGAAAGGGGTTAAGTAGAATCATATTTCTTTTTATGCACTAAACTTTATTTGCACGCACAAGAGACAAATGTACCATGACAAAAACACAGGAAAAAAATGCAACAAAAATGAAGCAAAACCTAATTTTTGTAGCAAGTTTCGAGAGCAGGTTTTGACTGCTGGATAAAATGCATCAAAAACGCAACATGTGAACATAGCCTAATATCTACAGTATGTACTAGATGGTACTTTACCTTCCCCCCTCTGTTGTCCATTTATCTTTTCTTTGTTTGATTACTGTTTTATTGAATATCTAATAAATTTGTACATTTTATGGGACTATTTGACTGCATTTTTGTGACTTTTTTTACATGTACTAGATGGAGGCCTGATGCTATCGCATTGGGAGGGCGGTAATGTCACGATGGGGGCAGGCTTTGCAGCGCTGAGAATTTCCCCCCCATGTGCTCACCCACCTATCCACTCTCTCTTTCCCCCTGTGCTGACTTCTCCCGTCTGTGCTCCCTTCTTTGACCTCTCTACCCCATGTGCTATCCTTCTTGTCTGCTGTCTCTCTCCTTCCTGTGCCGTATTCTTCCCTCGTGTGCCATCCCATTTGATCTGTCTCCCCCTGTCCTCTGTCTATCTCACCCCTGTGCACTTTCTCCCCCATCTGCTGCCTTCTCCTATCATGTCATCTCTTCTTGACTTGTGTACCCCATGTGCTCTCCCCCTTGTCTGGTCTCTCTCCACCACTGTTCTGTCTTCTTCCCTCATGTACAGAACATACCACAGCTCCTGGGCAGCGGAAGAAGCAAAAGACTATACTGACATTACAGCAGGAGATCGCAGAGGATACATTTTGTGAGTTAAAATATTAATATATAAACAGTCAGTGAAATATTTTACCTGAACCTGACAAAAAAAATCCTCTGTGATCCCCTGCTGTAATGTCAGTATTGTCTGTTGCTTCTTCCCCTACCCAGGAGATGTGTGCTCCGTACACGGTCAGACACAGACAATTTTTAAAATTAACTTTCGTTCATGTTAAAACCCCTTTAATGTGACCGGCTTCCTCTGCCTGTAGACACGTCGGTCATCTGCCGCCGGGATCAGCCGAATGATTCACTGTATTCGCGCAGGCGCAGTAAATCAGACCGCCGCCATCTTTGTGCAGACAGATAGCGGCGGTCACATTAAAACTGCGCGTGCGTTCCTCCTGTACAATGATTGTGGCGGTCAGTGAATCATTTGGGTGATCCCAGTGACAGGCTGTTCGCGATGGTGTTCCGCTGGTGGTACCGTGCAAGAGGCTGCGTACAGCGTATACTGTGTGTTTGTGTTGCGTATGGCATATACAGCACGTGTTTGTGTGTGGTGCGTACGGCGTATACAGTGTGTATGGTGCTACGGTGGTTTCACGCAAGAGGCTGGTACCACCAGCAGTTTCCATATTGAGACACCCATCACTTGGATGACCCAATATGGAGGTTGGAGAACTTCCCCCGCTTGGAATTCTGGGATCCGGACACATCTGGATGGAACAGGATAGTTTATGGCAGCCAACTAAACTTCTAGTAATACAAAGCTAAAATTCACAAAGTCAACAAGGTCATCTTGTATTGTTGAAACTAGAAGAAACGCGAAACACTAAAAAAAAAAAAGAATACTAAGTATTTGGCATATGAAAGGAAACAAATTCTTCATTACTCACAAGTGTGCCAACGAGAATTAATCCCGGCATAAAGGCCCCATGAGATTAATTTCCATTAAAGGTTTTCATTAATGATGAGCGCAAGTGCTCGTTACTCGAGTTTGCCTAGGGTGCTCAGGTATGCACAGAGTCATCCACAAAACATGCGGGGATTGCCGAGTACGTCACTTGAGCACCGTATGCAAACTCGAGTACGAGGGCTTGCGCTCACCACTAGTTTTCATTAGTAAAGAATAGAGATTTGAAGTAAATACACACTCCCAATTCATTTTACATGTGCAAATATATGGATCCATTTCAGGATTGCTAGGACCAGAGCAATAAACATTTGTCATCACATTAATACATGGCACTTTAGATTAAAAACAAAAAACACAATAGAGCTCCACTGGGATAAAAACATGTTGTTCAATGCTACATTTCCTAAAACCGCTCACAAAGTTATTAATTTAGTAACTTGTGTTTTCTGGATCTTCTCTCCTAGGTGTAGTGAGCATTTTAAGCAACATTGTAGTATTGGGAATCTTTGTTAAATATCAGGAGCTTCGAACAGCAACTAATGCCATCATCATCAATCTGGCATTCACGGACATAGGTGTCAGTGGTATTGGGTACCCTATGTCTGCTGCCTCTGACTTACACGGAAGTTGGAAATTTGGAAATGTGGGATGTCAGGTACGAAACACTTTCTATCACTGTTGATGCTTTGTGATGAGTGAGTATACTCATTGCTCGGGTGATCTCCGAGTATTTGTTAGTGCTCGGAGATTTAGTTTTCGTTGCCTCAGCTGCATGATTTACGGCTACTAGACAGCTTGATTACATGTGGGGATTCCCTAGCAACCAGACAACCCCCACATGTACTCAGGCTGGCTAGCAGCTGTAAATCATGCAGCTGTGTCAACAAAACCTAAATCGCCGAGCAGTTACAAATACTTGGAGACCACCTGAGCCTGCTCGCGAGAACCTGAGCAACGAGTACACTCGCTCATCACTATTTGTGATGTTTCCACCCTATTAGAATTGAGAAGGAAAGAGGCTACTCATCTTTTGTATTTTTTACTCGGGGAATGAAAGTCTCTTGTTGCCCATTTATATTATTTGTCTATCTGTGGGTTTATATTTTGAGACTGCCTATATCTCTAGGAAACCACACACACTGGGACTCTGCGTTTGGTTCTATTCTGGACAATGGCCCTGATTCATCATTACTGTTTTTCCAGTTTTCTGGAGTAATTTGCTCTTTTTAGTGGCTTTGGAAGAAAAAGAAAATTAACTTCAATAAACTGCGAATGATGTATCGGGCCTAGTGATGAGCGAGTATACCGTACTCGTTGCTCGGGGGACTCTGAGTATTTGTTAGTGCTCGGAGATTTAGTTTTTGTTGACACACTGCATGATTTACGGTTGCTAACCAGCCTGAGTACATGTGGGGGTTGCCTGGTTGCTAGGGAATCCTCACATGTATTCAAGCTGTCCAGCAGCAACAAATCATGCAGTTGAGGCAACAAAAACTAAATCTCCGAGCACTCACAAATACTCGGAGACCACCCGAGCAACGAGTATACTCGCTCATCACTAATCGGGCCCAATGACTTGTACTGCATAACTCCAGTTTACTATACAGCGGTTGGCACATGTAGTTCTGCAGTTGTCCAGTAGAGGCCACTGCTGTACAAGTGGTTGTTATTTCGATCAATAGGTTTTCTGAGGGATAAAGCACTCTATGTATGTGGAATCGGATCCAACACATGAAAAATGCCCGAATATCTGAATTAAGTAATTTAGCTAAAGTAATTCATAAAGTTCCTTATTATAAACTGCTTAACACTAGGTACCTCTCATTCTTTTAAACAAATCTGTTAATTCTAAGAAGAAAATGATGACATCTGCATTCTAATCTTCTACAAACTTTTTACTTCTGTTAAGAAGAACACAAAATCCTTGTCAATGTTGACTTTTAGATCTATGCCGGCTTAAACATCTTCTTTGGGATGGCAAGTATTGGACTTCTGACCGTGGTTGCCATTGATCGTTACCTGACAATCTGTCGACCTGACATAGGTAATTTGTAGATTTTATTTTAACAAATCTCATGACCTAAAGTGACAGGTTAAGATTTACCACCATGTTTTTTGTTTGCAATTGAACGCTCAGAGTATGTACAGATGCATGAGACTGAAAGGTCATGTAGTACACCAAAGCTATTTTTCTTTTCTGTCACTTTCCTGACTTCTCCGTGTTAATAAATACTTGCTCGTGAAATAACATTTCTGGAGCATCTTCCTTATAATGTTGCTTTGTGACATTCCTCTTTGAAATTTACAAATAAATTGACAACTGGGTGTTACCATTCTCGTTGCCAAAGCATTGTGTCCCTACAGTCTGACAGTCAGCACTGATTGGACAGTATGATAAGAGTACTGTGACACACCCTCAGTTAGTAACGCCCAGTTGTCAGTTTATTCATACATTTCTAAAGGGAGCACAAGAGCTTGAACTTATACCTCTGCTCATAGATCAGGCTCTATGAATTTTTTGCCTGCTGTATTTTATGATCTCCACAGGGAGAAGAATAACAAGCTGTCACTATGCAGCCATGATCCTGGCAGCCTGGCTAAATGCTGTTTTCTGGTCTGTAATGCCTATTGTGGGATGGTCCAGTTACGCCCCAGACCCAACCGGAGCCACATGTACTATTAACTGGAGGAAAAATGATGCGTAAGAAATATGGAGCTTCTTTTCTCTCCTGCACTATACATTGAGACATGAGCCACCCATTTTCTTAAAAACCTATAACATATAATCACATTGCTCATTAATTCATGTAAAAAATATTTGACAAAAACATCCTTTTAAAATGTTTGCAGAAATCTGTTTGTTCTATGGAAAAAAGCAGCCATTATCGTGAGTAAATGTGCCACGTTTTGTTTTATTTTGATAAAATGTAGCGAACATCTGCTATATATTGGAGTCAAGTGTTGTTACTAACTAGCCACATGCAAATTGTCTCTTCAGAGAGGAAGAGGACTTCAGCTCTAGTTCAAGTTGGAAGTAGCAAGCCTAAAAGTCATTATTGGCCTCTTTAACGAGCCTTGCAATGTGACTTAGGATAAAAGCCAAATCAGAATCTCAATTTGCAGACACATGTTTCAAGGTATTGCCCCTCATCAGTACAGAGTATGAGATATGATTTGGCTAGGTGAAAGTCTAAGATTGGGATCTAAGAGGTAAGGTTTCTCCTTGTGGAGAGTGACACTGTCTCTACAAATTGAGATTCTGGTTTGGCTTTTATCCAAAGTCATATTGCAAGGCTCGTTAAAGGGTCAACATTGCCTTTTAGGATTGCTACTTCCAATAGTTGGCACTAGAGTTCAAGTCCTCTTCCTCTCTCAAGAGACAATTTGCATATTTAATTTCCTACAGGAATATAGAAGGTGTTTCTTCATATTGGCGAGCCAAACCTGACATGTCACTCCTCACAATTAGAAACCTTACCCGGTAGATCCCTAACTAGCCACATTCATGCCGCACAATTGTAATGTAAGTGGCAAATGCTACTCGTTGTGGGTCAAGTTCTCTGGGTGCCAAAGGTTTTCAGAATCTACCCCTTCATCAACACCTATGGTCCCTGAAAGTTCAGCATGACAGCTGCCAGATGGACTGTATTTCATTTAATGACTCCTGTCCAATCTTTCCTATCAATGCCAAGTGTCCCTATTCATAATACACTGACACTTCTTCCACTATATATTATGCATCCTGGGCATCTTGATTTTTGGAAGACCATCTCCTGACATGGCTTATCTCAAATAAAAATTTCTGGACATATTCCCCAAATTCCTTTACTTCAATTCATAAATGTAGTCCTCAAAGCAGGTTTGACATGCTACTCTGTACTAGTTTATCTACAGTAGCATCTGATGTCTCCTGCTTTTCCTTGTCTCCTATATATAAAATATTCAGTAAACATTATATATGTAACTGTGGAGAAAATGCTGCTTAGGAAGAAGGCTTTGAAAAATAGAGGTGTGAATAATTTATTTTTATCAATTAACAAAATGCAAAGTAAATATACAATAGAGAAATCTAAATCAAATCCATATTTCATGTGAACCGCTTTGGCCTTCAAAAATGATCAAAGTATCAATTCTAAGTACACTTGCACTCAGTTTTTGTAGGACCTCACCAGGGAGCTTGTTCCAGACATCTTGGAGAATTAACCACTAATTTTCTGTGGATGTAGGTTCGTGTAAATCCTTCTGTTTCTTCATGCAATCGAAGACACTCGATGATGTTGACATCAGGGCTTGTAAACTTGTTGTTTCTTCTCCAGGTCATTTGTATCTTACACAATGACTGTAGTTGCCATTAATTTCATTGTTCCGCTGATGGTGATGTTTTACTGTTACTACAATGTGTCCCGCACAATGAAGGGATATGACAGCAGAAACAGCCTCGGAGGTGGCAATCTGGACTGGTCTGATCAGGCTGATGTTACAAAGGTAAGAAGGGGATGCCATATAGTTTATATTTATGTGTTTGATCGTAATCATAGACATGTGATCTATACTGGCCCAGTGGATAGCACTGAATCCTTGCAGCGCTGGGGTCCTGGGTTCTAATCCCACCAAGGACAACATCTGCAAAGAGTTTGTATGTTCTCTCCGTGTTTGCGTGGGTTTCCTCCGGGTTCTCCGGTTTCCTCCCACATTCCAAAGACATACTGATAGGGAATTTAGATTGTGAGCCCCAACGGGGACAGTGATGATAATGTGTGCAAACTGTAAAGCGCTGCGGAATATGTTAGCGCTATATAAAAATAAAGATTATTTATTTATTTATACTAAAGCATGTTGTAAAATTCTGCTAGCAGAAATTTTAGGCAAAACCTTCCTCCTGGGATTGCTAGTATACTTGCCCAAATGGGCATATTGATCGCCTGTTGAACTTCTCTTGCGCTGCTTATCTCTGCAGGTGCTCAAAGAAGAGAATGTTATATCAGATATATTCTTCATATACAGTTAGGGCCAGAAATATTTGGACAGTGACACAATTTTCGCGATTTGGGCTCTGCATGCCACCACATTGGATTTGAATTGAAACCTCTACAACAGAATTCAAGTGCAGATTGTAACGTTTGATTTGAAGGGTTGAACAAAAATATCTGATAGAAAATGTAGGAATTGTACACATTTCTTTACAAACACTCCACATTTTAGGAGGTCAAAAGTAATTGGACAAATAAACATAACCCAAACAAAATATTTTTATTTTCAATATTTTGTTGCAAATCCTTTGGAGGCAATCACTGCCTTAAGTCTGGAACCCATGGACATCACCAAACGCTGGGTTTCCTCCTTCTTAATGCTTTGCCAGGCCTTTACAGCCGCAGCCTTCAGGTCTTGCTTGTTTGTGGGTCTTTCCGTCTTAAGTCTGGATTTGAGCAAGTGAAATGCATGCTCAATTGGGTTTAGATCTGGAGATTGACTTGGCCATTGCAGAATGTTCCACTTTTTGGCACTCATGAACTCCTGGGTAGCTTTGGCTGTATGCTTGGGGTCATTGTCCATCTGTACTATGAAGCGCCGTCCAATCAACTTTGCAGCATTTGGCTGAATCTGGGCTGAAAGTATATCCCGGTACACTTCAGAATTCATCCGGCTACTCTTGTCTGCTCTTATGTCATCAATAAACACAAGTGACCCAGTGCCATTGAAAGCCATGCATGCCCATGCCATCACGTTGCCTCCACCATGTTTTACAGAGGATGTGGTGTGCCTTGGATCATGTGCCGTTCCCTTTCTTCTCCAAACTTTTTTCTTCCCATCATTCTGGTACAGGTTGATCTTTGTCTCATCTGTCCATAGAATACTTTTCCAGAACTGAGCTGGCTTCTTGAGGTGTTTTTCTGCAAATTTAACTCTGGCCTGTCTATTTTTGGTATTGATGAATGGTTTGCATCTAGATGTGAACCCTTTGTATTTACTGTCATGGAGTCTTCTCTTTACTGTTGACTTAGAGACAGATACACCTACTTCACTGAGAGTGTTCTGGACTTCAGTTGATGTTGTGAACGGGTTCTTCTTCACCAAATTAAGTATGCGGCGATCATCCACCACTGTTGTCATCCGTGGACGCCCAGGCCTTTTTGAGTTCCCAAGCTCACCAGTCAATTCCTTTTTTCTCAGAATGTACCCAACTGTTGATTTTGCTACTCCAAGCATGTCTGCTATCTCTCTGATGGATTTTTTCTTTTTTTTTCAGCCTCAGGATGTTCTGCTTCACCTCAATTGAGAGTTCCTTTGACCGCATGTTGTCTGCTCACAGCAACAGCTTCCAAATGCAAAACCACACACCTGGAATCCACCCCTGACCTTTTAACTACTTCATTGCTTACAGGTTAACGAGGGAGACGCCTTCAGAGTTAATTGCAGCCCTTAGAGTCCATTGTCCAATTACTTTTGGTCCCTTGAAAAAGAGGACGCTATGCATTACAGAGCTATGATTCCTAAACCCTTTCTCCGATTTGGATGTGGAAACTATCATATTGCAGCTGGGAGTGTGCACTTTCAGCCCATATTATATATATAATTGTATTTCTGAACATGTTTTTGTAAACAGCTAAAATAACAAAACTTGTGTCACTGTCCAAATATTTCTGGCCCTAACTGTATAATGTGACAGCCAGTAGTGATTGTTGGCATATTTCCATTTCCAGATGTCTGTAGTGATGATTCTCATGTTCCTGATAGCCTGGTCTCCATATTCTATTGTCTGCCTGTGGTCATCTTTTGGGGATCCTAAACAAATTTCACCAGCAATGGCTATCATAGCTCCTCTCTTTGCCAAGTCTTCAACTTTCTATAATCCTTGCATCTATGTCATTGCAAATAAGAAGTAAGTTTTGCTTTCATCACTTTTTCTTTACTCTAAAGGTACCATCACACTGAACGATATCGCTAGCGATCAGTGACGTTGCAGCGTCCTGGCTAGTGATATCGTTCAGTTTGACACGCAGCAGCGATCAGGATCCTGCTGTGCCATCGTTGGTCGGCGCAGAGAGTCCAAAACTTTATTTCGTCGCTGAACTCCCGCAGACATCGCTGAATCGGCGTGTGTGACACCGGTTCAGCGATGTCTTCACTGGTAACCAGGGTAAACATCGGGTTACTAAGCGCAGGGCCGCGCTTAGTAACCCGATGTTTACCTTGGTTACCAGCGTAAGTGTAAAAAAAAACAAACACTACATACTTGCATTCCGGTGTCTGTCCCCCGGCGCTGTGCTTCTCTGCACTGTGTAAGCGCAGCGGCCGGAAAGCACAGCGGTGATGTCACCGCTGTGCTTTCCGGCCGGCGCTTAGTGCAGAGAAGCACAGCGCCGGAGAGGACAGACGCCGGAATGTAAGTATGTACTGTTTGTTTTTTTTACGTTTACGCTGGTAACCAGGGTAAACATCGGGTTACTAAGCGCGGCCCTGCACTTAGTAACCCGATGTTTACCCTGGTTACCAGGGGACCGGCATCGTTGGTCGCTGGAGAGCTGTCTGTGTGACAGCTCCCCAGCGACCAAACAGCGACGCTGCAGCTATCGACATCGTTGTCTAGATCGCTGCAGCGTCACTTAATGTGACGGTACCTTTACATAATATATTTGTTAAGGCTGTGTCCAACTTTAGGCCATCTGTTTACTGCATTGGTCAGAAAATAATCCCAGTGTGAACCTCCAATGGATGCCTCACATTTATACAGCTGTATCCTCTGCAGTTACTTGTCCCCCTAAAGCCAACTTTGTAAAGAAAAAGAGGGCTGTATAGGAGATAGTATTTTTGAAAAGGTACACCGATAGTGGTGTAATCACTTGTTCGGTGTATGCCCTGCAGCATTTCTCAATAGATTTGCCCGAACCTATACACTTGATGCAGGTTGGATGTAGCTACAGACACATCATTGGGTACTCATGATCTGAATAATCTCATGACCTCACTTTGTAAAAGACACTGTAAGCAGACGTTAGTTAAGAGGCTAAAGGCTACTTAATGAAAAATTCTGTATATGTTTATCTGGAGAATGTGGTGTGCACCCATTCTGCACGATATATGGATATGAATACTAACACATCAACCATCTGTTTCTTTCAGGTTCAGGAGAGCAATCCTTTCTATGGTGCAGTGCAAGTCACGTGGAGAAGTGACTGTAGATGACCACTTTCCGATGAGTGTGTCCCAAAGCACGTTGACAACATAACGCTCCTTACATTCTGACAAATAATCCTGTTTATGTACAGACAATAATAAGTCTCCTGCAGTAATAGTACAGTAGTATGTGAACTGAGCAATCATGTTATTCTCATTAAGATGGTTGCAGTAATTTGTAAAAACAAAAGATATATTAAAAATATATTGTAAAAAAATCTGTACATAGAAGAGGTCTTTATTTAATATGATGATGCATGTTGGATAGCTGCTGGGAAAATGGCTGGGTTCAGGGTAAATGTGAACACTGGAATTATCAGATTGTTTTTACCCCTTCAGTAATAGCAATGACACAGACTTGATGGTAAATGTCTGCTTTATGTAAACCTGCTCTGTGCCACCAAATGTGCCTGTTATTTTGTTCTTGGTGTAAATGCCATTGTTCTTCTGAATGGGGCAATGTATATTTTTGTTCCCTCACTTCCCCTCATGAGATAGTCTCCTGTCTTCCCTGTATATAAACCTAGTAATTTTATCCAAAGTGGTTTGAACCTCAAGAAATTCCTATAAAGAACCATGCCCACTTGGCTAAGCCCCCCTATATTTACATACAGGGTAAAGAGTACCATATCTAAGGAATGAAGGAGAGCAGGAACAAAAGGAAAACACCAGATTTAGTACAACAGCGGCATTTATACCAGGCATAAAAAAATATTTATGGCAAGGGACATGTCTGTGTTAGGCTTTAGGCCTCTTTCACACTTCCGTCTTTCAGCTTCCGTCACAATCCGTCGATTTTTGAGAATGCAGGATCCTGCATTTTCCCATAGACTTATATTAGTGACGAATTGTGACGGATGGCCATCCGTTTCATCCGTCATGCACTGTATCCGTCGGAAAATAGCGGTCCGTCGTGCGGAGAAAACGTTCAGAGGAACGTTTTTTCCGCACGTCGGAAAATCGGTCAGCGACGCATCCTGCACTGCCCGTCGTTGGCTATAATGGAAGCCTATTGGCGCAGGATCCGTCGCTGACCATCACACACAGGAATCCAGCGACGTATCACGTTTTCCCGCTCTGAGCATGCCCGGAAAGATTTTCAAATCCGAGAAAAAGTCTCTCTCGCGCCTGTCACCAGGTTTTCTGATATGAGATTTGGCCATCACCTTTCAGGACTGGTGTACAGCATTCTATAACGTAAGAGAAAAAAACTAACTTTTATTATACTCACCAGATCATAGCATCTCACAGGGAACTGCTGTGATCTCATTGAGATCAGCAGAGTTCATGGGCCCACTCTCACTGCAGTGAGTCATTCTCTCCTGCTCTTCAGCCTGAATGGTCGCCCTGGGCCACCGCACACACTGGTAAGCAAATGTCGCAAAGATGGATTGTGGCGTGGCACCCTATGGATTCTTTCAACTTCGGACAGGTGAGGGATATTGTTTTTTATTTTTGTTTTTTTTTAAAGTGCTTAAGAGGACTATGGCTTCAGGGGATTAGGTGTTAAGGTGAGTATAACGTGCTTTTTTAAATCTTATTCTACATTTTAAACTCGATGTTGACAGCGGGGTGTTATGATTAGGCAATTCAGTACCACAGTGAACATAGAGGTCAGAGCACATACAGTGATCTGACAATAATCCAAAAACATAGAACGAGCTCTGAGACGTGGGAACTCTGTTGACCGCAATCCCTAATCCTATCCAACAACACTAGAGGCAGCCGTGGATTGCGCCTAACGCTACCTATGCAACTCGGCACAGCCTGAGAAACTAGCTAGCCTGAAGATAGAAAATAAGCCTACCTTGCCTCAGAGAAATACCCCAAAGGAAAAGGCAGCCCCCCACATATAATGACTATGAGTAAGATGAAAAGACAAACGTAGAGATGAAATAGATTTAGCAAAGTGAGGCCCGACTTACTGAACAGAGCGAGGATAGGAAAGGTAACTTTGCGGTCAACACAAAACCCTAAAAACCACGCAAAGGGGGCAAAAAGACCCTCCGTACCGAACTAACGGCACGGAGGTACACCCTCTGCGTCCCAGAGCTTCCAGCAAACAAATAGATAAGCTGGACAGAAGAAAAGCAAACAAAATAGCAAAGGAAAACTTAGCTATGCAGAGCAGCAGGCCACAGGAACGATCCAGGAGGAAAACAAGTCGAATACTGGAACATTGACAGGAAGCCAGGATCAAAGCACTAGGTGGAGTTAAGTAGAGCAGCACCTAACGACCTCACCACATCACCTGAGGGGGGAAACTCAGAAGCCGCAGTACCACTTCCCTCCACCAACGGAAGCTTACAGAGAGAATCAGCCGAAGTACCACTTGTGACCACAGGAGGGAGCTCTGCCACAGAACTCACAACAGTACCCCCCCTTGAGGAGGGGTCACCGAACCCTCACCAGAGCCCCCAGGCCGACCAGGATGAGCCACATGAAAGGCACGAACAAGATCGGGAGCATGGACATCAGAGGCAAAGACCCAGGAATTATCTTCCTGAGCATAACCCTTCCACTTAACCAGATACTGGAGTTTCCGTCTTGAAACACGAGAATCCAAAATCTTCTCCTCAATATACTCCAACTCCCCCTCCACCAAAACCGGGGCAGGAGGGTCAACAGAAGGAACCATAGGTACCACGTATCTCCGCAACAATGACCTATGGAATACGTTATGTATGTAAAAAGAATCTGGAAGGGTCAGACGAAAAGACACAGGATTAAGAACCTCAGAAATCCTATACGGACCAATGAAACGAGGTTTAAACTTAGGAGAGGAAACCTAAATAGGAATATGACGAGAAGATAACCAAACCAGATCCCCAACACGAAGTCGGGGACCCACACAGCGTCTGCGATTAGCAAAACGTTGAGCCTTCTCCTGGGACAAGGTCAAATTGTCCACTACCTGAGTCCAAATCTGCTGCAACCTGTCCACCACAGTATCCACACCAGGACAGTCCGAAGACTCAACCTGTCCTGACGAGAAACGAGGATGGAACCCAGAGTTGCAGAAAAATGGCGAAACCAAGGTAGCCGAGCTGGCCCGATTATTAAGGGCGAACTCAGCCAAAGGCAAAAAGGACACCCAGTCATCCTGATCAGCAGAAACAAAACATCTCAGATATGTTTCCAAGGTCTGATTGGTTCGTTCGGTCTGGCCATTAGTCTGAGGATGGAAAGCCGAGGAAAAAGACAAGTCAATGCCCATCCTACCACAAAAGGCTCTCCAAAACCTCGAAACAAACTGGGAACCTCTGTCAGAAACTATATTCTCTGGAATGCCATGTAAACGAACCACATGCTGGAAGAGCAATGGCACCAATTCAGAGGAGGAAGGCAATTTAGACAAGGGTACCAAATGGACCATCTTAGAAAAGCGATCACAGACCACCCAAATGACTGACATCTTTTGAGAAACGGGAAGATCTGAAATAAAATCCATAGAGATATGTGTCCAAGGCCTCTTCGGGACTGGCAAGGGCAAAAGCAACCCACTGGCACGAGAACAGCAGGGCTTAGCCCGAGCACAAATCCCACAGGACTGCACAAAAGTACGCACATCCCGCGACAGAGATGGCCACCAAAAGGATCTAGCCACTAACTCTCTGGTACCAAAGATTCCAGGATGACCAGCCAAGACCGAACAATGAACCTCAGAGATAACTTTATTCGTCCACCTATCAGGGACAAACAGTTTCTCCGCTGGACAACGATCAGGTTTATTAGCCTGAAATTTTTGCAGCACTCGCCGCAAATCAGGGGAGATGGCAGACACAATTACTCCCTCTTTGAGGATACCCGCCGGCTCAGATACACCCGGAGAGTCGGGCACAAAACTCCTAGACAGAGCATCCGCCTTCACATTTTTAGAGCCCGGAAGGTATGAAATCACAAAGTCAAAACGGGCAAAAAACAACGACCAACGAGCTTGTCTAGGATTCAACCGCTTGGCGGACTCGAGATAAGTCAAGTTCTTATGATCAGTCAAGACCACCACGCGATACTTAGCTCCTTCAAGGCAATGACGCCACTCCTCGAATGCCCACTTCATGGCCAGCAACTCTCGGTTGCCCACATCATAATTTCGCTCAGCAGGCGAAAACTTCCTGGAAAAGAAGGCGCACGGTTTCATCACTGAGCGATCAGAACCTCTCTGCGACAAAACAGCCCCTGCTCCAATCTCAGAAGCATCAACCTCGACCTGGAACGGAAGCGAAACATCTGGTTGACACAACACAGGGGCAGAAGAAAAACGACGCTTCAACTCTTGAAAAGCTTCCACAGCAGCAGAAGACCAATTGACCACATCAGCACCCTTCTTGGTCAAATCGATCAATGGTTTAGCAATACTAGAAAAATTGCAGATGAAGCGACGATAAAAATTAGCAAAGCCCAGGAACTTTTGCAGACTTTTCAGAGATGTCGGCTGAGTCCAATCATGGATGGCTTGGACCTTAACAGGATCCATCTCGATAGTAGAAGGGGAAAAGATGAACCCCAAAAATGAAACCTTCTGCACACCAAAGAGACACTTTGATCCCTTCACAAACAAAGAATTAGCACGCAGGACCTTAAAACCGTTCTGACCTGCTTCACATGAGACTCCCAATCATCCGAGAAGATCAAAATGTCATCCAAGTACACAATCAGGAATTTATCCAGGTACTCTCGGAAGATGTCATGCATAAAGGACTGAAACACTGATGGAGCATTGGCAAGTCCGAATGGCATTACTAGATACTCAAAATGACCCTCGGGCGTATTAAATGCAGTTTTCCATTCATCGCCTCGCTTAATTTGCACAAGATTATACGCACCACGAAGATCTATCTTGGTGAACCAACTAGCCCCCTTAATCCGAGCAAACAAATCAGATAACAACGGCAAGGGGTACTGAAATTTAACCGTGATCTTATTTAGAAGGCGGTAATCTATACAAGGTCTCAGCGAACCATCCTTCTTGGCTACAAAAAAGAACCCTGCTCCTAATGGCGACGATGACGGGCGAATATGCCCCTTCTCCAGGGACTCCTTCACATAACTGCGCATAGCGGCGTGCTCAGGCACAGATAAATTAAACAATCAGCCTTTTGGGAACTTACTACCAGGAATCAAATTGATAGCACAATCACAATCCCTATGCGGAGGTAGGGCATCGGACTTGGGCTCATCAAATACATCCCGGTAATCAGACAAGAACTCTGGAACCTCAGAAGGGGTGGATGACGAAATTGACAGAAATGGAACATCACCATGTACCCCCTGACAACCCCAGCTGGACACCGACATGGATTTCCAATTTAATACTGGATTATGGACTTGTAGCCATGGCAACCCCAACACGACCACATCATGCAGATTATGCAACACCAGAAAGCGAATAACCTCCTGATGTGCAGGAGCCATGCACATGGTCAGCTGGGTCCAGTACTGAGGCTTATTCTTGGCCAAAGGCGTAGCATCAATTCCTCTCAATGGAATAGGACACTGCAAGGGCTCCAAGAAAAACCCACAATGCTTAGCATACTCCAAGTCCATCAAATTCAGGGCAGCGCCTGAATCCACAAATGCCATGACAGAATACGATGACAAAGAGCAGATCAAGGTAACGGACAGAAGAAATTTTGACTGTACTGTACCAATGGTGGCAGACCTAGCGAACCGCTTAGTGCGCTTAGGACAATCAGAGATAGCATGAGTGGAATCACCACAGTAGAAACACAGCCCATTCAAACGTCTGTGTTCTTGCCGTTCAACTCTGGTCAAAGTCCTATCGTACTGCATAGGCTCAGGTTTAAGCTCAGGTAATACCGCCAAATGGTGCACAGATTTACGCTCACGCAAGCGTCGACCAATCTGAATGGCCAAAGACATAGACTCATTCAAACCAGCAGGCATAGGAAATCCCACCATGACATCCTTAAGGGCTTCAGAGAGGCCCTTTCTGAACATAGCTGCCAGCGCAGATTCATTCCATTGAGTGAGCACGGACCACTTTCTAAATTTCTGACAATATACCTCTATCTCATCCTGAGCCTGACAAAGAGCCAGCAAATTTTTTTCTGCCTGATCCACAGAATTAGGCTCATCGTACAGCAATCCGAGCACCAGGAAAAACGCATCGATATTACTTAATGCAGGATCTCCTGGCGCAAGAGAAAATGCCCAGTCCTGATGGTCGCCACGCAAAAAAGAAATAATGATCAGAACCTGTTGAACTGGATCACCAGAGGAGTGAGGTTTCAAGGCCAGAAATAGTTTACAATTATTTTTGAAACTCAGAAACTTAGTTCTATCACCAAAAAACAAATCAGGAATAGGAATTCTTGGTTCTAACATAGATTTCTGATCAATAGTGTCTTGAATCTTTTGTACTCTTGCCGAGAGCTGATCCACACATGAAGACAGATTTCTAATGTCCATTGCTACACCTGTGTCTTGAACCACCCAAATGTCTAGGGGAAAAAAAGGCAAAACACAGTGCAGAGAAAAAAAATGGTCTCAGAACTTCTTTTTTCCCTCTATTGAGAATCATTAGTACTTGGGCTTCCTGTACTGTTATGATTAGGCAATTCAGTACCACAGTGAACATAGAGGTCAGAGCACATACATAGTAACATAGTAACATAGTAACATAGTTAGTAAGGCCGAAAAAAGACATTTGTCCATCCAGTTCAGCCTATATTCCATCATAATAAATCCCCAGATCTACGTCCTTCTACAGAACCTAATTGTATGATACAATATTGTTCTGCTCCAGGAAGACATCCAGGCCTCTCTTGAACCCCTCGACTGAGTTCGCCATCACCACCTCCTCAGGCAAGCAATTCCAGATTCTCACTGCCCTAACAGTAAAGAATCCTCTTCTATGTTGGTGGAAAAACCTTCTCTCCTCCAGACGCAAAGAATGCCCCCTTGTGCCCGTCACCTTCCTTGGTATAAACAGATCCTCAGCGAGATATTTGTATTGTCCCCTTATATACTTATACATGGTTATTAGATCGCCTCTCAGTCGTCTTTTTTCTAGACTAAATAATCCTAATTTCGCTAATCTATCTGGGTATTGTAGTTCTCCCATCCCCTTTATTAATTTTGTTGCCCTCCTTTGTACTCTCTCTAGTTCCATTATATCCTTCCTGAGCACCGGTGCCCAAAACTGGACACAGTACTCCATGTGCGGTCTAACTAGGGATTTGTACAGAGGCAGTATAATGCTCTCATCATGTGTATCCAGACCTCTTTTAATGCACCCCATGATCCTGTTTGCCTTGGCAGCTGCTGCCTGGCACTGGCTGCTCCAGGTAAGTTTATCATTAACTAGGATCCCCAAGTCCTTCTCCCTGTCAGATTTACCCAGTGGTTTCCCATTCAGTGTGTAATGGTGACATTGATTCCTTCTTCCCATGTGTATAACCTTACATTTATCATTGTTAAACCTCATCTGCCACCTTTCAGCCCAGGTTTCCAACTTATCCAGATCCATCTGTAGCAGAATACTATCTTCTCTTGTATTAACTGCTTTACATAGTTTTGTATCATCTGCAAATATTGATATTTTACTGTGTAAACCTTCTACTAGATCATTAATGAATATGTTGAAGAGAACAGGTCCCAATACCGACCCCTGCGGTACCCCACTGGTCACAGCGACCCAGTTAGAGACTATACCATTTATAACCACCCTCTGCTTTCTATCACTAAGCCAGTTACTAACCCATTTACACACAATTTCCCCCAGACCAAGCATTCTCATTTTGTGTACCAACCTCTTGTGCGGCACGGTATCAAACGCTTTGGAAAAATCGAGATATACCACGTCCAATGACTCACCGTGGTCCAGCCTATAGCTTACCTCTTCATAAAAACTGATTAGATTGGTTTGACAGGAGCGATTTCTCATAAACCCATGCTGATATGGAGTTAAACAGTTATTCTCATTGAGATAATCCAGAATAACATCCCTCAGAAACCCTTCAAATATTTTACCAACAATAGAGGTTAGACTTACTGGCCTATAATTTCCAGGTTCACTTTTAGAGCCCTTTTTGAATATTGGCACCACATTTGCTATGCGCCAATCCTGCGGAACAGACCCTGTCGCTATAGAGTCCCTAAAAATAAGAAATAATGGTTTATCTATTACATTACTTAGTTCTCTTAGTACTCGTGGGTGTATGCCATCCGGACCCGGAGATTTATCTATTTTAATCTTATTTAGCCGGTTTCGCACCTCTTCTTGGGTTAGATTGGTGACCCTTAATATAGGGTTTTCATTGTTTCTTGGGATTTCACCTAGCATTTCATTTTCCACCGTGAATACCGTGGAGAAGAAGGTGTTTAATATGTTAGCTTTTTCCTCGTCATCTACAACCATTCTTTCCTCACTATTTTTTAAGGGGCCTACATTTTCAGTTTTTATTCTTTTACTATTGATATAGTTGAAGAACAGTTTGGGATTAGTTTTACTCTCCTTAGCAATGTGCTTCTCTGTTTCCTTTTTGGCAGCTTTAATTAGTTTTTTAGATAAAGTATTTTTCTCCCTATAGTTTTTTAGAGCTTCAATGGTGCCATCCTGCTTTAGTAGTGCAAATGCTTTCTTTTTACTGTTAATTGCCTGTCTTACTTCTTTGTTTAGCCACATTGGGTTTTTCCTATTTCTAGTCCTTTTATTCCCACAAGGTATAAACTGCTTACAGTGCCTATTTAGGATGTTCTTAAACATTTCCCATTTATTATCTGTATTCTTATTTCTGAGGATATTGTCCCAGTCTACCAGATTAAGGGCATCTCTAAGCTGGTCAAACTTTGCCTTCCTAAAGTTCAGTGTTTTTGTGACTCCCTGACAAGTCCCCCTAGTGAAAGACAGGTGAAACTGCACAATATTGTGGTCGCTATTTCCTAGATGCCCGACCACCTGCAGATTTGTTATTCTGTCAGGTCTATTAGATAGTATTAGGTCTAAAAGTGCTGCTCCTCTGGTTACATTCTGCACCAATTGTGAAAGATAATTTTTCTTGGTTATTAGCAGAAACCTGTTGCCTTTATGGGTTTCACAGGTTTCTGTTTCCCAGTTAATATCCGGGTAGTTAAAGTCCCCCATAACCAGGACCTCATTATGGGTTGCAGCTTCATCTATCTGCTTTAGAAGTAGACTTTCCATGGTTTCTGTTATATTTGGGGGTTTGTAACAGACCCCAATGAGAATTTTGTTACCATTTTTCCCTCCATGAATTTCGACCCATATGGACTCGACATCCTCATTTCCTTCGCTAATATCCTCCCTTAAAGTGGACTTTAGACAAGACTTTACATAGAGACAAACCCCTCCTCCTCTCCGATTTTTACGATCCTTTCTAAACAGACTGTAACCCTGTAAGTTAACTGCCCAGTCAAAGCTTTCCTCTAACCATGTCTCGGTTATTCCCACTATGTCAAAGTTACCTGTAGATATTTCTGCTTCTAGTTCTTCCATCTTGTTTGTCAGGCTTCTGGCGTTTGCGAGCATGCAGTTTAGAGGATTTTGTTTTGTTCCAATCTCCTCGCTGTGGATTGTTTTAGAAATGTTCTTACCTCCCTTCTGAGTATGTTTTCCTGGATCTTCTTTGTTCAAGTCTAATGTTTTTCTTCCCGTCCCCTCTTCTTCTAGTTTAACGCCCTCCTGATGAGTGTAGCGAGTCTTCTGGCGAATGTGTGTTTCCCAGGTTTGTTGAGGTGTAGTCCGTCTCTGGTGAGGAGTCCATCGTACAAGTAATTCACACCGTGGTCCAGGAATCCGAATCCTTGTTGTCTGCACCATCGTCTTAGCCAGTTGTTTGCATCAAGGATCCTGTTCCATCTCCTGGTGCCATGCCCGTCTACTGGAAGGATAGAAGAAAAAACTACCTGTGCATCCAGTTCGTTTACTTTCTTCCCCAACTCTTCAAAGTCTTTGCAGATTGTCGGTAGGTCCTTCCTTGCCGTGTCATTGGTGCCAACATGTATCAGAAGAAATGGGTGGACGTCCTTGGAGTTGAAGAGCTTTGGTATCCTATCGGTCACATCCTTGATCATCGCACCTGGAAGGCAGCATACTTCTCTTGCGGTTATGTCCGGTCTGCAGATGGCTGCTTCTGTGCCTCTCAGTAGTGAGTCTCCCACCACCACCACTCTTCGTTGCTTCTTGGCTGTACTTTTTGCTGTCACTTGTTGCTGTGTGCCCTTTTCTTTTTTGCTTGCTGGTATTGCTTCATCCTTAGGTGTGCCATCTTCATCCTCTACAAAGATTTGATATCGGTTCTTCAGTTGTGTGGTTGGTGATTTCTCCATGGTCTTCTTGCTTCTTTTGGTCACATGCTTCCACTCATCTGCTTTTGGAGGTTCTCTGACACTTTTTTCACCTTCTGTGACCAGTAGAGATGCTTCTGTTCTGTCTAGATCGGACAATAATCCAAAAACATAGAACGAGCTCTGAGACGTGGGAACTCTGTTGACCGCAATCCCTAATCCTATCCAACAACACTAGAGGCAGCCGTGGATTGCGCCTAACGCTACCTATGCAACTCGGCACAGCCTGAGAAACTAGCTAGCCTGAAGATAGAAAATAAGCCTACCTTGCCTCAGAGAAATACCCCAAAGGAAAAGGCAGCCCCCCACATATAATGACTGTGAGTAAGATGAAAAGACAAACGTAGAGATGAAATAGATTTAGCAAAGTGAGGCCCGACTTACTGAACAGAGTGAGGATAGGAAAGGTAACTTTGCGGTCAACACAAAACCCTAAAAACCACGCAAAGGGGGCAAAAAGACCCTCCGTACCGAACTAACGGCACGGAGGTACACCCTCTGCGTCCCAGAGCTTCCAGCAAACAAATAGATAAGCTGGACAGAAGAAAAGCAAACAAAATAGCAAAGGAAAACTTAGCTATGCAGAGCAGCAGGCCACAGGAACGATCCAGGAGGAAAACAAGTCCAATACTGGAACATTGACAGGAAGCCAGGATCAAAGCACTAGGTGGAGTTAAGTAGAGCAGCACCTAACGACCTCACCACATCACCTGAGGGAGGAAACTCAGAAGCCGCAGTACCACTTCCCTCCACCAACGGAAGCTTACAGAGAGAATCAGCCGAAGTACCACTTGTGACCACAGGAGGGAGCTCTGCCACAGAATTCACAACAGCGGGGGCTGAATAAAACTCTCAACATTGTCTCCTGCTCGCAATGATCGCAGGGAGAGCAGACAACAACGATGTGAACTGTTTCAGCACCCGGTGGTTGAGAACAGCGCGAACTGTTCCGGCTTTTCCCGCCGAAATTACATTTTTTGGGTCGCCGCGACGTTGCATTAAAATGAAATAACAGGCGATCAAAAGATCATATCTGCACTAAAATGGTATCATTAAAAACGTCAGCTCGGCACGGAAAAAATAAGCCCCCAACTAACACCCGAGATCACGAAAAATGGAAACGCTACGGGTATCGGAAAATGGCGCTTTTTTTCTTTAGCAAAGTTTGGAAAAATTTTTCACCACTTAGATAAAAAAGAACCTAGACTTGTTTGGTGTCTATGAACTCGTAATGACCTGGAGAATCATAATGGTAGGTTAGTTTTAGCATTTAGGGATCCTAATAGACAAGCCAAACAAAAAAAAACAAGTGTGGGATTGCACTTTTTGGCAATTTCACCACACTTGGAATTTTTTTCCCATTTTATGGTACATGACATGGTAAAACCAATGGTGTCGTTCAAAAGTACAACTCGTCCTGCAAAAACAAGCCCTCACATGGCCAAATTGACAGAAAAATAAAAAAGTTAAGGCTCTGGGAAGAAGGAGAGTGAAAAACGAAAATGCAAAACTGAAAAAAGCTCCGGGGGTGAAGGGGTTAAAGGGAGACTGTCATCACAAAATTAATATCCAAACTAAATACACCTTGAAAGAGACATAGCCCTAATAATATTTTTTGGCAAATGCAGCACTGGATTAAGATACTGAAGGTATTATATTTTAGGACTTTGCCCTCCTGCAAGGTGCTTCACTTAGTGTGGAAATTTATTTTGTGCTGACTGATCCTGTCACCATCCATGAAAATGCCGTCCAATCTGCAGACACCATGTTATAGAGCAGGGAGAGCTGAGCAGACTGACATACAGGTGCTTCTCACAAAATTAGAATATCATCAAAAAGTTTATTTATTTCAGTTCTACAATGCAAAAAGTGAAACTCATATATTATGTAGAGTCATTACAAACAGAGTGATCTACATATAGTGTTTATTTCTGTTAATGTTGATGATTATGGCTTACAGCCATTGAAAACCCAAAAGTCATTATCTCAGTAAATTAGAATACTTTATAACACCAGCTTGAAAAATTATTTTAAAATCCGAAATGTTGGCCTACTGAAATGTATGTTCAGTAAGTGCACTCAATTCTTGGTCAGGGCTCCTTTTGCATCAGTTACTGCATCAATATGTCGTGGCATGGAGGCGATCAGCCTGTGGCACTGCTGAGGCGTTATGGAAGCCCAGGTTGCTTTGATAGCAGCCTTCAGCTCGTCTGCATTGTTGGGTCTGGTGTCTCTAATCTTTCTCCTGACAATACCCCATAGATTATGGGGTTAAGTTCAGGTGAGTTTGCTGGCCAATCAAGCACAGTGATACTGTTGTTTTTAAACCAGGTATTGGTACTTTTGACAGTGTGGACAGGTGTCAAGTCCTGCTGGAGAATGAAATTTCCATCTCCAAAAAGCTTGGCGGCAGAGGGACGCATGAAGCGCTCTAAAATTTCCTAGTAGACAGCTGCTCTGACTTTGGTCTTGATAAAACACAGTGGACCTATACTAGCAGATGACATGGCTCCCCAAACTATCACTGATTGTGGAGACTTCACACTAGACCTCAAGCAGCTTGGATTGTGGCCTCTCCACTCTTCCTCCAGACTCTGGGACCTTGATTTCCAAATGAAATACAACATTTACTTTAATCTGAAAACAACACCTTGGACCACTGAGCAACAGTCCAGTTCTTTTCTCCTTGGCCCAGGTAAGACGCGTCTGGCGTTGTCTGTTGGTCATGAGTGGCTTGACTCAAGGAATACGACACTTGTAGCCCATGTCCTGGATACCTCTGCCTGTGGTGGCTCCTGAAGCAATAACTCCAGCAGCAGTCCACTCCTTGTGGTTTACTCTCCTTGTGGGGTGTGTCAATGACTGCCTTCTGGGCATCTGTCATGACAGCAGTCTTCCCCATGATTGTGAAGCCTACTGAATCAGACTAAGGGACCTTTTTAAACGCTTACAAAGCCTTTGCATATGTTTTTGTGTTAATTATTCTGATTTACTGAGATTGTGGCTTTTGGCTTTTCATTGGCTGTAAGGCATAATCATCAACATTAACAGAAATAAACACTTGAAATAGATCACTCAGTTTGTATTGACTCTTTATAATATGAGATTCACTTTTTGTATTGAAGAACTGAAATAAATTAACTTTTTGATGATATTCTAATTTTGCGAGAAGCACCTGTATAGTTTTGTGGGAACATATTAAGCATAATTTGTGCTCTTATCATATTATCCTCTGCTCCTTCTGGGATTTTTGGACCAATAATCCCAGAAGGAGAAGAAGGTTATATAATTAGAACACAAATTATACTTAATTTTTTCCCACAAAACTAGATATAAATCTCCTCAGCTCCTTCTGTTCTATAACATGATGTTTGCAGATTGGACGGCATTTTTAAGGTTTCAGGTTCCTTTTAAGTATTTCCACATCTAGCAATTGATGAGCAGACACAGAGCTGGTAACAACTAGCATGATACAAATATTCTTGGTATGTGTTAGGTGAAGGCAGCAATGAATTATAGCAACTACACAAACAGTGAGGGTATTGCACACGATATGAGATGTTTACTGAAACTTGGAGAACTGACACATCTTTGCTAACTCACGGAACATGATGGTTGGCTGTGAAATGAACTGAATTTCATTTAATGGGTAATATATAAATGACTGAACAGTCATGGCCACAAGTTTTGAGACTGACATAAATTTTGTTTTAGGAAAACTGGCTGCTTCATTGTTTTTGGTTCTATGGTTGCTGAAGAACAATTCTAAGCATTTAACAAGTTTTTATACTGCTATTGACAAATAAATGAAGTTTATGCAGGCTCAATACTTACAGTGTTGATGCTTGTTTTACAAGACTTCTGTAATCCACCCTGGCAGCTGGATATCAGCTTGTGGGCCAAATCCTAACTGATGGCAACCCAGTGTTGCCTAATCAGTGCTTGGAGTTTACCCCAATTTCTGTGTTTTTCTTTGTCCTCCCACTTTTTGAGAATTGACCACAAGTTCCCAATGGGTTGGAGATCTGGGGACTTATCTGTCCATGGACCCAAAATGTATATGTTTTGTTCACTGAGCCACTTGGATATCATTTTTCACTTGTGCCATAGTGCTTCATTACTTCATCACCAAATTTCTCCTGGATCATTGCGAAAAGTTGCTATTGAATGATGTGCATGTTAGACTCACTAGGTGAGGTGGATCTACCAAGCCCAAGGTTCGGGTGGGCGCACGGGCGTCAGTGCAGGAGATAGGATGATGCCAAAGGACAGGAGACCGCTGGCAGGTAAGCAGAGTGTGGGAGATGCAGGCAGGTGAAGGACGTCAGGAAATTCCAGGCAGGTGGAGTGCAAGAAACCGCACGTAGGCGGAGGATGTTGGGAAAACACAGGAAGATGTAGGACGCCAGGAAATCGCAGGAAGGCGGAGGACCTCCGGAAACCGCAGGCAGGCAGGAGACATTCAGGAGCCTGCAGCCAGCAGCTGAGCAGACCAAGGTGTGTAGAGCAAAACAGAGTCTAGCAACACTCAAGTCTTAATGCAATACCAAGACACAAGGGTGTGTCTCAGTCAGTCTTATATATGCCGGGCTGATACTCACATGTGAGCATGCCAGGCCATCTGCAAAGCACCGCAGATTTTAGCGGACCGGGGTGAGTGAAGCATAACACAGATCCAGGACAGTTGTGTAACATTGTTGATCCCATTCTTTGGTCATGGCAGTGTTCTTAGGTAAAATTGTGAAGTCACTCCCTTGGTTGAAAAACAACCCCACACATGCATGGTCTGAGGATGCTTTACTAAATGGTAGCACTCACTTTTACTACTGGAGATAATCATTCTTCTAAATGTGCTAAACAGTCTCAAGGGGGCTTCTTCAGATAACATAACATTACCCTAATCTACTGCAGTCCAATCATTGCACTTGCTACAGAGTTATTTTCTCTGATGAGATAAGTTGATCTTTAAAATCCTTGGGGCGGATAAAAAAAAGTAGTGTGAAAAATTAGCACTTATATTGTGTGGGTATTTGTGTAATCAAAATGTGAAATTGAAAATATTTTTAACAATTTGGTTGCCTGATCTTAAAAACTTAGTTAAAAATTAAAGATTGTTGAAAGCCTAGAATCTGCTGCTATGCGTAAAAGAGATCAGTCTTATATAATCATAAAGGTTAATTTGCTTGGAAGGAGTCACTGCACACCTTCGTTAGCAGCGCCTGTGTCGGCACCGTACAGACCTTAGCAGATGTCAAGGCACACCGAGTCTGGGGAGGGGAAATTCATACTGTACAACTGTCATCCTCAGAATCGGCAAAAGAGAAGGGCTGCTGTAAATCTTTCACCAAAGGGCCCACATATACCTAGAGTATCTCCAGTCATGAAAAGTTTATTTTATTCTCCTGTGACATTGGAAAATGCTGATACATGCCTATCTGAAGATACTTTTTACAATTAAATCAGTACAGAAATCCACATATCCAGGCACAATTCTAATATTAATTTTTTCATCAGCATAAGGTGTACTTGATGAAATAAAACTTTACATTATGTATACTGCATGTTTATATGTGCATACTGTGACCCTGCAATCCTCTGAAGAACACACTTGAAGGTTAAGTACGGTAACTCTAGATCTCTGTTAATCTCTTGTAATCTTCTATTACTAAATGAGTGTATACCATCCCAGCATTATTTCTCAGAAAGCCACTTGCATGGTTTGGACAATGAGGTCTCAATATTGGTTGAATTCCTCCTAATTGCTCAGAAACCATGATTTTCTATATATTCTTTTATTTTGCTGTCCAAGTTATTGCCAAACTTGAAGCATTCTGTCCTTCACAGTGTACTTGTATATTTCATGGGAGAAGTGATGGGACTGGGGCAAGGTAAGTACATTACAGATATTATCTATAGACATCACAAATGTCATAGATAGACACAGGAAAGATATATATTTGTACCGTGTTACCCAGTAGATATAAAAAAATATTACAATTTGAGAGCCCTCTGTGGTTGATACCTTTTAATGGCTAACTGAAAAGATAGTAACAAATGGCAAACTTTCCAGACTACTCAAGTCTCTTCATCAGGCATAGAATTTTGTTATTCTATGCCTGATGAAGAGACCCCAGTAGTCCGGAAAGCTGCTATTTATTACCATCTTGTCAGTTAGCCATTAAAATGTATAAATAACTGAGAACTTCCTAGATTGATCATGGATGGATGAATATATAGATAGATAATGGATGGATGAATATATAGATATATAATGGATTGGTACGGCAGTAGCAGAGAACATGATGTTATTGCGGCATGCTAAATTTAATGGGGTGCACCAACTATTTAAATTGTATGCTTCTGGTAGACCCTCGATGGATCTAACTGGAAAAGTTGGGTGTTGATAGCAGCAAAATTATCACTCAAAAATATAGACACAACAACCAAAGAGGCTTGCATCTTGCAACATTTCAGCTTTAGGGCTTCAGATAAAAATGCTACAAATGTTATGCCTCGGAAAAAAAACCCAAAAGGATGTTGATGTCCAATGTTTTAGCTGTACTATCTGTCTGGCCACTTTTAATCCCTCGACTGATACCTGCCATTAATAAAATAAAAACAGTCATTGGACTGACTGCTATGTGTGTTGCCACCTTTCTGACCTCGGACGGGATAGTCCGAGGTCAGAACCCCCGCTTTGATGCAGGGCTCCGGCGGTGAGCCCACATCAAAGCCGGGACATGTCAGCTGTTTTGTACAGCTGACATGTGCCCGCAATTGCGGCAGGTGGAATTGCGATCCACCCGCTATTATCTAGTTAAATGCCGCTGTCAAACACTGACAGCGGCATTTAACTAGAGCTTCCGGCCATCGGGCCGGAAATGCGCACATCGCTGACCCCGTCACGTGATCAGGGGTCAACAATGCGTCGGCATAACAACCAGTTGTTGATGTCGGACTGCTATGAGCACCACCCTGTGGTCGGGGCTCATAGCAATGCAGTAAATCTACTACATAGGGGCGATCTGAGCTTCGCTCCTATGTAGCAGAGCCAATCAGGCTATGCCAGCTTCTAGCCTCCCATGGAGGCTACTGTGAAGCATGGCAAAAGTAAAAAAAAATGTTTTAAAAAATAAAAAAAATATAAAAGTTTAAATCACCCCCCTTTCACCCCATTCAAAATAAAACAATAAAAAACAAGGATTAACCTGATTGCTAAACAGCATAGAGAGAAAAAAAATTCCAAAGGCCAGAATTACATTTTTTTGGTCCCCGCGACATTGCATTAAAATGAAATAATGGGCAATCAAAAGAACGTATCTGCACAAATATGGTATCATTAAAAACATCAGCTCGGCACTCAAAAATTAAGCCCTCACCCGACCCCAGATCACGAAAAATGGAGACGCTACGGGCATCGGAAAATTGCACTTTTTTTTTTTTTTAGCAAAGTCTGGAATTTTTTTTACCACTTAGATAAAAAATAACCTTGACATGTTCTCGTAATGACCTGGAGAATCAAAATGGCAGGTCAGTTTTAGCATTTAGTGAACCTAGCAAAAAAGCCAAACAAATGCAATTTCACCGCACTTGGAATTTTTTTCCCCTTTTCTCGTACACAACATGCTAAAACCAATGATGTCGTTCAAGAGTACAACATGTTCCGCAAAAAATAAGCCCTCACATGGCCATATTGATGGAAAAAAAAAAAGTTATGGCTCTCGGAAGGAGGGGAGTGAAAAACGAAAATGCAAAACCAAGCACCGGGACTGTAAGCAAAGGTGAACACAGCATTAGCAAGCCGACATTGAATGTGTCCTGATGCAGTGGTCAAACTGTACAGTTTCCCATCCAGACTAATCATCCTATCTGAAGACTTTTGTGCAGGCTGATATGTAGTGTGATTTATTTGTCAGGATGCCAATAAAGAAGTCACGCTATACCTCTTGGGTTTTTTTTTTTACCAAGCACTGAATCATAGTGCACCCTTAATGTGGCCAAGGATGTCAGTATACCTTTCCACCTATGTCTTCCATTCTCTTTTTTACCTTGATTGGCAACACTGGTTTTACAGAAGGATGGCGACAGATGGAAAGCAGATAGATGGGAAGGTGCACCAAACTGTTTAGTCTTGCCAAGGATGCCCAGAGCTCCTGTGCTTGGTTTCAACCGACTTTTTGTGCAGATAGACCTCCTTTTTGTTGACTTCATGCTGCGCACCTTTTAGTTACAGTTATATGGGTGAGGCTGTTGCCCTTAATAATCACTGCTTTACTCAGTACACAGTTGTAATCCCACCCACTGTTTATGGTCTAGCGTTCTGCATTATGTTGCAACTACTGTATTTATAGGGAATCTGTCAGTAGGATCAACCCTCCTAAGCTGTCAATATGGGCATGTAGGTCATAGGAAGCTGAATAACATGGTATCTTGATATCTGCAATCTGTTGTCTTATTCCAGAGAAATCCACGGCTGTGAGCCGGACACTGATCTGCATGAGAATCTGCCTCCAGAGATTATTGTAAATATAAGGACTTGTTTCCACTTGCGAGATATACGTCCGTGTCTCGCATGTGGAAACGAAGCTCTGGCGCCGGCACTCCAGAGTGGAGCGTGCGGCTCCATGTGTTGCTATGCGGCCGCACGCTCCACTCTGGATTGCCGGTGCCAGAGCTTCGTTTCCACATGCGAGACACGGACGTATATCTCGCAAGTGGAAACAAGCCCTAAGAGGTAGTTACCTGTGTGATATGTAATGGCCACTCTCTGCTCCTGATTTCACTGCAGAGCTGTGTGTGATTATACCTGACACATCTGCAGGTTCCTCTCAGCTTCAGCTTCCATCTCACAGACAGACACGGTTGCAATATTGGTGCACTACAGCAAAGCTGGAATGGAATAAAGGACTAATTATGGAGTGTTGAGATGGAAAGCTCGAACATAGGACTGCTACACAACACAAAGAAAAAGATATTGACCACTGTCAGGTACAACTGGAACACATTTGAGATGGATGATGACAAATTGGAAGTTGTAAAGTATTTCAATGTACTCGGATCAATGATAACTCAAGATGCAGCTGCGACACCATAAGTCAATAGCTCTGGGCAAATAAACAATAAAGTCAATGAATAAATCTTCAAATCGAGGAACTGGCAATAAAGACACGGCTCTACACATAGTTTTTGTCTTTTCTATGGTAACATACTGATGCGAAACTTGGACAAAAAATAAACAAGGCAGAAGAAGAATCAACGCCTTTGAAATGTGCTGGAGAAGGATGTTATCAATATCATGTGTATCGTCCCCACGTAAGGGCAATGGGGTACTCGGTACCGGGTCCTTCAGTTCCCTCAGCGAGGATGTTACGGTGGCCTGACCCGGACAATGGCCCTATGAGGGGCGCCCAATAAAAGGCAGAGTTCGTAGATAACGGTAGTGTTCGTGACGTCACCTGTGGTATTCGGTCAGGGTGACCGACGCTGCTTAAGGGTCGGCTGGGGTGATGGAATGGCAGCTAGATGGTATACCTTCCCACAGGTGAAGTTGTATCCCTAGGGCTTCCCAGAAATGTAGATGTTGATGGTGGATGGTGCAAGGTACGGTAAATAACGAGGACACAATGGGTGCAGTCTCTTTACCTTTACTGAAGGCTTCAGCATCCACAGTCTAGGGTGCTGAATGACAGGGTAGGCAGGGTCCGGCCGGTCTGATGGCAATTCCAGAGTCCCCTTATCCAGGTGGAAATCAGTAGCCTACCCCTTGCGCACAGTAACGTAGTAGGTCCTTACTTGCATTAGCTACCATAAGGTCCTCACTCTTGTTACTCTTCTCTCTGTCCCCCAGATGGATAGGACAAACCTGTATGACGGTGGGGGCCTGAGGCTATTTTATAGGGACCCTAGCGTCACCCCTCCTCTGCGTTGCCACCTTGTCTGCTTAGGTTCTTAGGACGGACAGCCAACTTGGAATCGATTGTCCTGCCGGTCTCTGAAGTAAAGCGTAGAGTCTATTACTCCCTCGGTGTTCCGGCCACCGGATCTACGCTCAGTGGGAGGCAGCCTGCTTCTAGCTGGTCTCCCACCAGTGTTTCACTCCTGTTGCTACGACTTCTGTGCTCACTCACTATGGCACACTTCCTTTCTTGTCCTTTCTTAGGAGTCTGCCGCATGGGTTGCAGGCGCCGCTCCGTGTCCTTCTTTTCCTTTCCTGGGCCGAGCCCAGTCTGCTCCTCTCCTCTCCTCCTGGCTTTCTGATTCACTTCCTAACCTACCCCCAGTTTTACCCAAGTGTAAGGCGTGGCCTAATAGATAGAACCTTTTGCTCCCCCTGGTGGCCAGCATGTGAAGTGTCTGTGCGGCTGTGATACATGGCAGGGTGAACGCCTTTGGTGCCATCAGACGTAACATCGCTCACCCTGGTGGAAGAACGACATTACTGCAATGACCAGGACTCTGGGGCACTCCACTTGCATATAGCAAGAAGAACAAACAAATCAATTTAGGAAGAAATCAAGCCAGAAATGTCACTGGAAGCAAGGATCATCAATCTGTGACTTACTCCTACTTTGGACACATCATACGGAGAGCAATTACTGGTAAAGGACGTCATGGTTGGAAGAATAAAAGTAACAAGGTGAAGAGGAAGACCAGCAACCCGATGGCTTGATACTATCAAGATAATGGCAGAGAAGGCCCTGGTAGACCTATCTAGGTGTGGACAAGATTGATCTTATAGAGCGTTTATCCTTCAAGTTGCCATGGCTATGGATCCAGCCAAAGGGCGTTAAATAATAATAGTGAGAGCTGCAGTAAATGACTGGTAATGCTCTCTTTATTAAAAATAATCTCTGTATGCAGAATTTGATGCAGATTAGTGATGAGCGAATATACTCGTTACTCAAGATTTCCCGACCCAGCTCGGGTGTCCTCCGAGTATTTTTTAGTGCTCGGAAATTTAGTTTTTATTGGCGCAGCTGAATTATTTACATCTGTTAGCCAGCTTGATTACATGTGGGGATTCCCTAGCAACCAGGCAACCCCCACATGTACTCAGCCTGGCTAACAGATGTAAATCATTCAGCTGCGGAAATAAAAACTAAATTTCCGAGCACTAAAAAATACTCGAAGGACCCCCGAGCGTGCTCGAGAAATCTCGAGTAACGAGTATATTCGCTCATCACTAATGCAGATCAGTGTCTGGCCCATAGCCCTGAACAGTTAATTTATGTAAAAGAAAAATGTGGATTTTTCTGCAATAAGACATTGGATCACAGATATCACTGTATCATTTTATTCAGCTTCCTATGGCCTACATGCCCATATAGATGGCTTAGAAAGGTTGATCCTACTTACAGATTCACTTTAACGTGGAATGTAACTTAGTATGACCATGAACCTGATGAATTTTATGTCTTCTATTATTATACACTCTTCATAAATAGGATAGTTTGAAAGTCTTTTAAAAATGAACACCTTATTCACTTTGTTAGCCAAATTTCAGCCAGAATTAAAGAGGACAGATAAGTACAATTTACAGATGGCTGAAGGTACCATCACTGGGACCCCCACCAAAGGCGTGGTCAGATGGACATATTACTCGAACATCACATCTCAATTCTCCTGACCTGAGCATGACAGGTACATAGGAATATATGCTGTCACGCTGAGCTCAAGAGAGTCAGAGGATTGCCATGCGATCATAGCGTAAGTAACATGGCTGTCTGATTGTGCACTAATAACGAGAATGGCCCCTGGAGTGTTACATTCAAGTGGTTCAAAATTAGAGTATGCACACAACAACAACAAATATTTGTATTGTTCTTTTTCCACAGTGGACTCAAAGCGCACACTGCCATATTGCTAGAGATTGCGGAGTGTGGTCATTCAAAACACCTCCTCAAGGAAACTACAGAATTGTTCTTGGATTGCATGAAGTATTGCAATTCAACCTTATTGATTTCAAAGGAGTTGAGCTGCACATTTTGGGGTGGCTTTGCAGGGGGCCTTTTTTAGCTTGTAAGCATCCACTACTGAGCTAACTGAAGAATGGTCACTTCTTGTATCCGCTTCATGTCTTTACAAATATGAAGCTGTTAAAAGAATCTCAAATACTGAACATATATGCACATCGTAGTGCATAGTAGTGCATATGTTCATTCTTTTTAACAGTTTTTTTTAACACTTTTTAAGGTGGATTATGGACTGTACCAGCCTGAAAATACACCGTTGGCACATACCCTGAGGCCGGATTCACATAAGTTTTTTTCCTGTGTTCAAAAACTGACTGATTTTTATCCTTTCTTGGTTCTTGTTTGAGAAAAAAACGATTTTCTCAGCTTCTCTTAACAACCAGTTGGTGAAAAAGGAATTAACTGGAATAGGCGAGTTTGATCTGCAAATCAGATCAAAATCAGACTTGTGAACCAATGATCAGCAACATAAAAAACAAGTAAATGGTCCAAAGACAATGATAGATATGTGTTCTATCTGCAAAACAAACAGAACACATATATACTTGGAAGTGTGAATGGAGCCCAAGGCATCTTTCACATGCTTTCTTTTTCAGCTTGCGCAAAATAGAAAAATGTGATTTACATGTGTTTTGCCATGAATTTTTGTTGCATTTTTCAACTACAGAGAATAAATCTAGTACTTTTCATATTTTTTTTAATCGATTTCAAGCAAACTCCTGATTTCAAACAAACTTCTGGCTGCAGCACTTTTTCTGTATTGTAAAAGTGCAAAGAAAGATATCAGGCAATTCCACAAAACACTGCATTTTTTTCATGAAAACACTACGAACCCAATTCTTAATTTGTGTGTTTTTTTCTTTTAAGTTACCATACTTTTCTTTTTTGTCTTATGATAATAGTTGCCCTTTTCAGTTGCTGTTTTTGGTGCCAAATTCATCAAAATGGTTCAAGCAATTCATGAATTTGGCACAAAGTAAAAAACGGTCTTTTTTTTCTGTCTTTGACTGGTTTTACGACTTTTGAGGCCAAAGGTCACAAAAATATGCCAAACGTTTTAGCGCACTAAAAAATACACCAGCGGGGAACTGTATTGAAATTGCGCCAAATTTTGTGACTTTGAAATAGTCTTAAAGAATGGCACAAGTAGAAATAGACTTGAAGAAAGACGCAAATAGAAATAAACTTAAAGAAAGACTCAAATAGAAAAAGATTTAAAGAAAGGTGCAAATAAAAATAGACTTAAAGGCGCAAATAAAAATAGACTTAAAGAAAGGCGCAAATAAAACTAGACTAAAAGAAAGGCACAAATAGAAATAGACTAAAAGAAAGGCGCAAATAGAAATAGACAAAGAAAGATGCAAATAGAAATAGACAGAGAAAGACGCAAATAGAAGTAGACTGAAAGGCGTAAATGGAATAATTAATTGGGTGCAAATAAAAAAAAGTACAAAACTAGAAAATAACAGGCACAAATGCAATGATGAATTGGGACCCATGTGCAAATACTGAGTCAGACTTATTAATAGTTTAATAAAATGAATGATTTTAGAAGACAACCAAAATTGCCTTTATTCCACAGTGTATTTCAAAATGGTTTAATTGAAATTATAATTTTGGTAAAAATTAGATTTACTCTGACTGTGCTTTAGTGCATTCCACTAATATAGTGCGCGACACAGTTATAATAAATGTAGTAAATTTTACGACTCCCCCTACCCACGTTTCTTTTTTTCAGACACTTTCTTAAGTAAAAAAGGTTTGAAAGACTTTAAGAAATTAGTACACCCCATTAATTTTGCAGCCAACTTTTGGCCAGAATTAAAGGCAGGATAGGTATAACTTGCTGATTGGTGAATGTCCCATTACTTATTACAAACATCTGATAAAGGGACAGCTGCGCGCTAAAACCTTGCAAATTTAATGTTTGGTAGACAGGGTAAGTATTACTCCTGAAATATTTTTTTTGACACAAACTTCTTTACGTCATAATATCGGCAAACAAAGATTGGGATTATTATTTATTATTATAGCACCATTTATTCCATGGCGCTTTACATGTGAGGAAGGGTATACATAATAAAAACGAGTACAGTAATCTTAAACAATACAAGTTACGACTGGTACAGTAGGAGAGAGGACCCTGCCCGTGAGGGCTCACAATCTACAAGGGATACAGTAGGTGAGGGTAGAGCTGGTCATGCAGCGGTTTGGTGGATCGGTGGTTACTGCAGGTTGTAGTCTTGTCGGAAGAGGTGGGTCTTCAGGTTCTTTTTGAAGGTTTCGGATTCAACACGACAACATGACACTTTAGCTACCGCTTGGTATGTGAAAATAATATCTACTTAACATCAATTTCTTTTTTGTCATCCCAGGTCGGTGTTGTGCAATGATCCAGACATGTTTGACATTCCCGTCAATGTTCCTGTTGACACTATTAAACTTCGGGTTGAAAAAACTGTTATTCGTAGAATTCCCACTGAAGCCTTCTATTACCTGGTGGATCTGAAGTATCTTTGGATCACCTACAACAGCATTACTAGCATTGACTCAAGCAGCTTTTACAATCTAAAACAGCTGCATGAATTGCGCCTGGATGGAAATTTGATATCCATTTTTCCATGGGAATCTTTATTAGAGATGCCTCGATTGCGAACCCTGGACCTACATAATAATAAGATAGCAACAATCTCAGCGGAGGCAGCACGCTACCTAAGGAACATTACATACCTTGACATATCCAGCAACAAGCTTACCACTCTGCCTTCTGACCTATTGGACATCTTGCCTCCATTCTCCGACCCAGCATTAAAGGGAACAGAGCAACTTTACCAAAGAGTCGTACTAGGTAAAGTCTGAAAATGCACTTGATGGATTACACATACTGTTTGCTAAAAAATGTACATTCTATATTTTTAAAGGGAATCTGTCACCAGTTTTTTTGCCAACTAATCTGAAAGCAGAAATCACTGTTTTACTGGCAGGAGAATATCACTAGAGGACTAGTAAACATGCTGTCAGGTAGTCCTCCATATTCATGAGCTCTGTATAACCCCGCTTCTACCACAATTAAAAAAAAAAATAATTATGGTTTTGGTAGATTGCTTCTTTCTGACAAATATATAAAGTTAAATGGAATCTGTCAACAGGTTTTTGCCACTTAATCTGAGAGCAGCAAAATGTAGAGGCAGAAACCCTGATTCCAGCGATGTGTCACTTACTGGGCTTAACCCTGGCTCCACACTGATTGGCAGCTTTCTGTGCCCACTGTGCATAGGCAAAAAATTGCCAGTTACTGGAGGGGGCGTGGTTATACAGAGCTCAACATTCAGAGAACTGGCAAATCTGCAGCAGTGATACATTGCTGGAATTAGAGGTCTGCCCCTACATCAAGCTACTCTCAGATGGGGTATCCAAAAACCTGGTGACAAATTCCCTTCAAACTTATAGTGATCCTTATACTGCTCTATGCTGCTCCATTCAAATGAAGCACTGCAAAGCCCAATTCTAAGGATCAGTGCGGGACCTAATAAATGTTGAATTATCTTTTGTAGACTTGCCATATAAAGCATCAATCTAGGTGGGATTGTCAATCCCTTTTCAAAATTACTTTAAAAAAAAAAAAACTTTTTTGGGGTAAAAAATTGATTGAAATTAACCACTGTCATATATTACTCTAAGCTAAAGCTTAGAGGTGATAATTCTGGTGCCTATCAATCTGTCATAAGTGGATTCAGCATTCATGGTTACATAATGCACCTCATACTCCTCTAAAAACAAAGGTTACATTCTTTTTCATTCAGGTCTTTTCTTATGCTCAATCTTCCTTGGTTCACTTGCTGATTGTGAATGCAACTGTCAGTCAACTAGAGAAGAATCTGTGGTAAAGGTCCTCCAAGCACCTGAAATGAACCCATTTCATACCCAATGCCCCCACTAACCAGAAACGAGAAACAACTATGTTGTGCCACACATCTGACACAAAGTATCATCAAGTATAAAACTTTCTAACTTGTAAAATAGGAGGCAAATAAAATAGGTTCTTAAAATTAGGACTTGATTTACATCAGTTGTGTCCAACCAGTTGCTTTTGGTCTTATTTGGAAATTGATGGCAAATTGGGGACTTTGCGCACTGGTCTGGGATCTATAGCCAGACAGAAAAAGTTCCATGCAACATTTCTGTGTCTAGAATTAAAGTGGTAAACTGTATTGATACAAAGTTGTCCCCATAAGAAGCCATCGTATCACTTTTGTCATCAGAACCTTGGAAACACCCACAAAATAGTACCGTAGTTTGTTTCCTGGCATGCCAGTCTTATTGATGGGTGCACTGGAGTAACATTTTGGTGTAAGTTACGTCACAACTTTTTATGAATTTGTCGGTCAGTCTTGGCCACACTCTTCCCCGCCCCAGCTCTGCTCACTTTGGTGGACATGGCTGAAACTGGCGAACAAATGGCAAACGTCGCAAAATTATTACGCTACTTTGTGCTTTGCAAAACATATTGCACTACTCGATGGTGTTTTATACCCAATTATTTTTAAAAATACCTTCATGAATCGGCCCTATTATGTATAACTAGATTGTGGCCCGATTCTAACGCATCGGGTATTCTAGAATATGCATGTCCCCGTAGTATATGGACAATGATGATTCCAGAATTCGTGGCAGACTGTGCCCGTCGCTGATTGGTCAATGCAACCTTTATGACATCATCGTCGCCATGGCAACCATTATGACATCTACATCGATACTGTGCCCGTCGCTGAATCAGAAACGTGGGATTTCTACGTCCTTTATGACATCATCGTCACTGTGCCCGTCGCTGATTGGTCGAGGCCTGGCGGCCTCGACCAATCAGAGACGCGGGATTTCCAGGACAGACAGACAGACAGACAGACGGAAAAACCCTTAGACAATTATATATATAGATTTTGTATTAACCCCTTGGTTAGTTGTCCAGCATGCTGTGCATCTGAATTACTTGCTTTTTAGATGGACTAATTTTCTTTCCTACTAGGTTAGTAGGTGTATAGTAGAATTTCCTATGAGGTCATACACTTGATGAGGCCTATTTCTGTCGTTACAGCCAACTTAGGCAGTTTGCTCTTTCCTTCATATAAGCTACCTGTAAGCCTTAATCCAAATTTTAAAATCTTACTTTTCTCTAAAGCTTGGAAATTTTAAGGTGGGTAATACTAGTCATTCTTTCCAATGAAATTTCAAATCTTAAGAGTTCAGGAAGCTGAAATCTATTGTGCTATTTGGCAGGTCAGTTCTATAGTAGAGTCATAGGCCTACTACAATTAAGGGGAAAATGATTTGTACTGTGATGTCATATCCATGGGGCATTGCTTCATGAATATCTTTGGCAATTAAAACATTAGCCATGATTTGCATTTTTTTTAGGTCACTTTCCTTTTTTTGCCTCATGTTATTAGTTGCCGTTTTGGTGCTAAACTCATCAAAATGGCGCACACGGTTCATGAATCAGGGGCAAAGTAAAAAAAGGTTTTTTTTCTGGTAATGAGCTGATTTTGTGACTTCTGGTGCCAAAAGTCCCCAAAGTTGCGCCAAACGTTTTGGTGTGCTAATAATGCACCAAGGGGAGACTGGAGTGAAATTTCACCACATTATATGTTTTTTAAAAAGTCGCAAATGATGAATTAGATGACAATTGCTAAACTCAGCCCACAATCTATTCAGAAAAAACAAACAAGTAAGCACATATAAAATAGACTTCAAAACAAGTGCAAATAGAATATGGACTTGGGTGTGAACAAAAAAAAGGCGCAAAACACACAAAACTAGACAAATAAAGGCGCAATGGTAATGGTGAATTGGGGCCATTATGCTAGTTTAGTTAGTGGACACATGACACATGCACTTGGGTATAAACTGTCTGCACTGCAGTCTTATACAGAGTTAACTGTACTATGAGGGGCAGGATTAGCAGGGATTTCCCAATTAGCAGCCTTGTACTCCAGAAATCATTTAATCTCAGTCATGTGCTTAAGGCAGATAGTCATGACTTCAACCAACACACATCCTAAATCTCCATCCTTATTTCACCTGCTTTAAAACCTTTTAATTAATTAACCATTCTACATCAGACCCAGGAAACGTGGCATTCTTATTAAACCAAAGATCTCCTCTCCTTCTGTGTATTACATGGTTTACTGTCTATGAATTGAGTCATTGTGGATTTTGCTATTTTGCGTTTTAGACACTGATTAACAGAAAGCCAAATAAAAAACGGATCTCTTCAAAGTGAAAATAAATTTAAAATTATTTACACACGCAAAATGCATGAATCCCTCTCAATATTATGACACTTTATATTATGTCTGGAACAACAATTTGATTTTAGAAATTATTTTTTCAAATGGAGGTGACTAATTTAGATTGAAGGTTATTGTACCATAAATACATTGGAATCTGGAAGTCATCATAAGCTTGTTAAAAGTTATTGAAAAGTTATTGAATATCTGTTTGAGTATAGTTAAGTCAATCATTTAAAAATGGAAATAGTATGATTATTAAAAATGTAAATATCCCTATAGCAGAGTTACTAATGTGCGAGCAAGACACTTAGGCTCTGTTCACATCTATTACGTCCTTGTCTGAACACGGTCCTATAACCTTAGCCACTTCCACTGCCAATGGCTTTCTACTTTACTCATTAGGATGCTCTCTACTCTAAGCCTTGGGTGAGGCCACTTCCTATTTAAACACCCAGCAGTTACTTTTAGCAGATCTAGTTTGTAACTACCCTGGTTTGTTGTTTGTCTCGTTCTAGTATCCTGTATGTTCTACAGTTTAGTTCCTGACTTCGGCTTGTATTTTCACTATACAACTTTTTCTCAAATTTGTATTACTGATATATACAGTACTTTCTGGTAGTGACTCGGCTTTATGATCTTTCTCTCTACCAGTCTGCTCTGCCATCCAGAATCCACACTGTGGATGTAACCGATGGGGTTCTTTTGTAAGGTTTTATGGGTGAAGGCTTCAGTTTCCCTGGGACTTGCTATTAGGAGTGGCTTGTGCAAGCCTGCCTACGAATGTCCTATTAAGAGCTGTCAGACTACCATGAACAAAGCTCCATTACTGTAATAACTGGCCTCAAAGTTATAGCTCACCTCCAAGTAGTGGTTGATCAAATTGAAAACCTGGCCCAGTTGATCCAAGATCTTGCAATGTGAGTTCAGCATCAGGAAAGCGCCAAGGCCCAAACCACTGCAGCATTTTCACTGACCAGTTCCAAACTCAAGGTTAACCTACGTGACCGTTTTTCAGGTGACCATAATATTTTTTCACCTTTAGTGCCATGTTCATCTGGTTCTGAGAGCCAAGGTGCGAAACTCAGCATTTCCCTGCTGCAGGGTGACCCCCAGGCTTGGGCCTTCTCTTTACTGTCTGATGCTCCAGAACACTCCACAGCCCAGTGTATCCTCCTTGGTCATAGGCATCTGGTAGTAAACCACTGGCTGCCCTGCAGACAATCTAAGCTTCATTAATCCTATGCATGGTATACTGGATGGATACTGTGCACTTGTTCAAAGTGCGATAGTCCACACACATCCTGATAGCGCTATTTTTCTTCCATGCAACCGCAATGGGAGATGTATAAAGGCTATTGGTCTCTATGATGTCTCCAGTGTCCAGCAAGCCCCATAAGTGCCGTCTGACGTCTTCCTAATCTGTGGGAGCCAACCTTTGAGATCCCTCTTAAAACCGCTTTTCATCAGTCAGCGGGATGTGGTGCTCCAGTCCATTTGCGAGGCCCAGGTTTTTATTGCCCAATAAGTAGGCACCGACACGCTTCATCATAAACCTTATCATGGACTGCTTTCTTCCTTCTTCAAGTGACTGCCTTCAAAATGTTCAGGATGTAATTCCCTCCTTTCCTCTCCTTCTTTCTTAATAAGCAGCCAGGCAGACAGCATGAACTATGAAGGCCTACGAATGTCTATCACCTCTAACTTTCCAGTAGCGTGAAAGATTGTAACACTAATGCCTGCATGATCCCTCTTCCCCTCCATGCAGGGACACCGACATACTCACTGCCCCAGATGCACGGTGAGCTCCCCTTCCCCTGCTAGCTGTCCTGCTCCTGTGCACACCACACAGGCTTCCCAGCGGTGCACTCCCCTGTTCTTAAAGGATCAGCATGCATACTTTGAAAATGCCCCACAGCCAATGGCTGGGAGGCATCTTGTATAAAAGGCACCTTCCTCAGTGGGGAGATGCCTGAGCAACACCTGTAATTTCCTTTGTTTAGTTTGTGGCCAATTGTATGTTGCCAGGTCACCCATCCTAGTAACCCATGTAGTTTGTATGTGAATTTTTAACTCCTGGTCCTTGTGTGGCTAGGGCCTGAACCTGAATCCCTGGTCCTTAGGTGGACAAGGCCTGAACCTGATCCCCTGGACCTTGTGTGGCCAAGGCCTAAATCCTGTACTCCTGGTCCTTGTGTGGCCAGGACCTGAAACCTGAAATTGCACCATCGATGCCTGAAGCATGAAGCCGCATTGACGGTACCTGAACCCTGAAGCCACACGGGCGGTACCCAAACCAGAAACTGTTCCAGAGTTACTTGAACTTGCACCAATGTCTGTTCTGATTAGTGTTCCAGAATCCATACTGTGAGAGCCTGTTCCAGTATACAAATCCAGCCCTGTCTGTGACTCCATTCTGCCCGAGGACCTATAACCTGTGTAGTCTGAACAGAGTTTGTTTCCTGAAAAGCCAGTTACTCTGAGTCTAGTCCATGTCTGCAATCCTGACCCCTGGGGTCAGCATCTGTATATTTTGTTCTATCAACAGACAGTGGATTGAAGACACAAAAGAGAATAGTAAAACCAAAAACACTCAGTTTGAAAAAAATCGCAGTAATCCGCAAGTGCTAGTAAAAGATGTAAAAAACAGGGTATTTGGTTGATACGTTTTTTGCAAAAAATGTATACTAAGCTGCTCTACCAAACTTCACGGTATACCCATATCAGAGCAGTCCTAACTAATGTATGCAATCCCTATCTGATGTATTTAAAAACCTGATCATCTGTATATTACCTGTGTGAACAGGGTTCAGAGAGGAAAAATCCATGTGTGCATACAGAGTAGAACAGCTTTTGTGCAGATAGCCCAAGAGGAGTGGTGGATACCTCCCCAGTCTTGTAGACACAAGAGAACAATTATGGAAACAGGAACACATGGGCTACTTGCACAGTGAACAAGTCTGTAGGAACGTGTTCACACAACACGTTCCTACAGACTTGTTCACTGTGCAAGTAGCCCATGTGTTCCTGTTTCCAGCTCAAAGTTGCAGTACCTGTGACCGTGTCTTTTCAGTCTGTAACTTACACTCCTGGAGTTGAACCTGTCATGTTTGAGCCACCACGTTATGGTGGGGATTCTAAGCTGTGCTGTGTGTTCCTAGAGCAGTGCATGTAGCACTATAAATTATATGCCCATCAGTTTCCCTCTGATTGGGATAAAGTAGGATTTTTTATGTCCTATCTAGCAGGAGAGGTCCCAACGGGGCTCACCCTTTTGTGTAAAAGAAAGGATCCTGTAACCTCAGACCTGAAGGCCTTCCTGGTGGCATTCTGAAAACTATTCGATAAGCTGAGTCTTGAGTCTTATGTTGCATCTTCCCTTCCCAGTTTCCAGGAGCAGACCAAAGAGGAAAAAGTCACGTCCGGCTCCGTCCTTCCAAAGACCACTGGCTTCCCAGCCTTTTCAAACAGCTGCCCATACTGAACCCATGCAAGTCGGCCGTATTAGACTGGCTGAGCAGCAGCCGTGACTTTGTTGTTTCAAGGGATTGTGATATTGGTGCGGTAGTGTGGAACATCCCGTCTGTCTTTTGTCCTGAGAAGTTTGAAAAACTCCAAAGCCTTGGGTCTGTAGGAGAAGCTACCACAGTGAAAGTAGTCCCTCTTCACCCATGATTCTGACTGTGTCCGTTTCATTGCAACACTGATTTCATAGGCAAATTAAAGCCCAGAAACCATATGAGTATATTAAACCAATTAATTTTTACTATAGAAATATTAAAACAATACTAAATAAGAGTGCCTCTCAAAAATGCAGAGATATGCATGGCATACCAATATTCCAATATTATTAAAAGATATATTATTTATATGCAGCATCACATAACAACATAGTGCATAATAACACTATATATTATATATGATTTAGACCCAACATATATCATGTGTATATATATAGCACCTCTTATGAATTGTTATTAGACTAGTGCTATCATAAAAATAGTGGAGATGGTATTTATAATGAGATTAATCTGCAATATTTATAGTTAACCCCTCTCTGACCTTAGATGTACTATCCCGTCGAGGTGCCCTGGGTCTATCTGACCCTCGACGGGATAGTACGATCGCGGCCGGGTGTCAGCTGCCTATCGCAGCTGACATCCGGCACAATGTGCCAGGAGCGGTCACGGACCGCCCCCGGCACATTAACCCCCGGCATCGCGATGTGCCGGCGGTGCAGGGAAGCGTCGCGCAGGGAGGGGGCTCCCTGCGTGCTTCCCTGAGACCCCCGCAGCAACGCGATGTGATCGTGTTGCTGCGAGGGTCTCCTACCTCCTTCCTCGTTGCAGGCCCCGGATCCAAGATGGCCACGGCATCCGGGTCCTGCAGGGAGGGAGGTGGCTTCACAGAGCCTGCTCAGAGCAGGCACTGTGAAGCCTGCACTGCTCTCACTGTCAGATCACCGATCTGTGATGTCCCCCCCTGGGACAAAGTAAAAAAGTAAAAAAAAAAATTTCCAAATTTCCAAAGACAGATATAAATAACCATGGTACCACTGAAAACGTCATCTTGTCCTGCAAAAACGAGCCACCATACAGCATGATCACCAAAAAAATAAAAAAGTTATAGTCCTCAGAATAAAGCGATGCCAAAATAATTATTTTTTCTATAAAATAGTTTTTATCGTATAAAAGCGCCAAAACATAAAAAAATAATATAAATGAGGTATCTCTGTAATCGTACTGACCCGAAGAATAAAACTGATTTATCCATTTTACCAAACGCGGAACGGTATAAACACCTCCCCCAAAAGAAATTCATGAATAGCTGGTTTTCGGTCATTCTGCCTCACAAAAATCGGAATAAAAAGCGATCAAAAAATGACACGTGCCCGAAAATGTTACCAATAAAAACGTCAACTCGTCCTGCAAAAAACAAGACCTCACATGACTCTGTGGACTCAAATATGGAAAAATTATAGCTCTCAAAATGTGGTAACACAAAAAATATTTTTTGCAGTACAAAGCGTCTTTCAGTGTGTGACGGCTGCCAATCATAGAAATCCGTTAAAAAACCTGCTATAAAAGTAAATCAAACCCCCCTTCATCACCCCCTTAGTTAGCGAAAAATTAAAAAAAATTATTTATTTCCATTTTCCCATTAGGGCTAGGGTTAGGGCTAGGGTTAGGGCTAGGGTTAAGGCTAGGGTTAGGGTTAGGGCTAGGGTTAGGGCTAGGGTTAGGGCTAGGTTTAAGGCTAGGGCTAGGGTTATGGTTAGGGCTAGGGTTAGGGCTAGGGTTAGGGCTAGGGTTAGGGTTAGGGTTAAGGCTACAGTTAGGGATGGGGCTAAAGTTAGGGTTAGGGTTGGGGCTAAAGTTAGGGTTTGGATTACATTTACGGTTGAGAATAGGGTTGGGATTAGGGTTAGGGGTGTGTCAGGGTTAGGGGTGTGGTTAGGGTTACTGTTGGGATTAGGGTTAGGGGTGTGTTTGGATTAGGGTTTCAGTTATAATTGGGGGTTTCCACTGTTTAGGCACATCAGGGGCTCTCCAAACGCGACATGGCGTCCGATCTCAATTCCAGCCAATTCTGCGTTGAAAAAGTAAAACAGTGCTCCTTCCCTTCCGAGCTCTCCCGTGTGCCCAAACAGGGGTTTACCCCAACATATCGGGTATCAGCGTACTCAGGACAAATTGGACAACAAATTTTGGGGTCCAATTTCTCCTGTTACCCTTGGGAAAATACAAAACTGGGGGCTAAAATATAATTTTTGTGGGAAAAAAAAGGATTTTTTATTTTCACGGCTCTGCATTATAAACTGTAGTGAAACACTTGGGGGTTCAAAGTTCTCACAACACATCTAGATAAGTTCCTTGAGGGGTCTAGTTTCCAATATGGGGTCACTTGTGGGGAGTTTCTACTGTTTAGGTACATTAGGGGCTCTGCAAACGCAATGTGACGCCTGCAGACCAATCCATCTAAGTCTGCATTCCAAATGATGCTCCTTCCCTTCCGAGCCCTCCCATGCACCCAAACGGTGGTTCTTCCCCACATATCAGGTATCAGCGTACTCAGGACAAATTGGACAACAACATTTAGGGTCCAATTTCTCCTGTTACCCTTGGAAAAATACAAAACTGGGGGCTAAAATATAATTTTTGTGGAAAAAAAATATTTTTTATTTGCACGGCTCTGCGTTATAAACTGTAGTGAAATACTTGGGGGTTCAAAGCTCTCACAACACATCTAGATGAGTTCCTTAGGGGGTCTACTTTCCAAAATGGTGTCACTTCTGGGGAGTTTCTACTGTTTAGGTACATTAGGGGCTCTGCAAACGCAATGTGACGTCTGCAGACCATTCCATCTAAGTCTGCATTCCAAATGGCGCTCCTTCCCTTCCGAACCCTCTCATGCGCCCAAACAGTGGTTCCCCCCACATATGGGGTATCAGCGTACTCAGGACAAATTGGACAACAACTTTAGGGGTCCAATTTCTCCTGTTACCCTAGGGAAAATACAAAACTGGTAGCTAAAAAATAATTTTTGTGGGAAAAAATTTTTCGTTTTATTTTTATGGCTCTGCATTATAAACTTCTGTGAAGCCCTTGGTGGGTCAAAGTGCTCACCACACATCCAGATAAGTTCCTTAGGGGGTCTACTTTCCAAAATGGTGTCACTTGTGGGTGGTTTCAATGTTTAGGCACATCAGTGGCTCTCCAAATGCAACATGGCGTCCCATCTCAATTCCTGTCAATTTTGCATTGAAAAGTCAAACGGCACTCCTTCCCTTCCGAGCTCTACCATGTGCCCAAACAGTGGTTTACCCCCACATATGGGGTATCAGCGTACTCAGGACAAATTGTACAACAACTTTTGGGGTCCAATTTCTTCTCTTACCCTTGGGAAAATAAAAAATTGGGGGCAAAAATATAATTTTTGTGAAAAAATATGATTTTTTATTTTTACGGTTCTGCATTATAAACTTCTGTGAAGCACTTGGTGGGTCAAAGTGCTCACCACACCTCTAGATAAGTTCCTTAGGGGGTCTACTTTCCAAAATGGTGTCACTTGTGGGGGGTTTCAATGTTTAGGCACATCAGTGGCTCTCCAAACGCAACATGGCGTCCCATCTCAATTCCTGTCAATTTTGCATTGAAAGGTCAAATTGCCCTCCTTCGCTTCCGAGCTCTGTCATGCGCCCAAACAGTGGTTTACTTCCACATATGGGGTATCAGCGTACTCAGGACAAATTGTACAACAACTTTTGAGGTCCATTTTCTCCTGTTACCCTTGGTAAAATAAAACAAATTGGAGCTGAAGTACATTTTTTGTGAAAAAAAAGATAAATGTTCATTTTTATTTAAACATTCCAAATATTCCTGTGAAACACCTGAAGGGTTAATAAACTTCTTGAATGTGGTTTTGAGCACCTTGAGGGGTGCAGTTTTAGAATGGTGTCACACTTGGGTATTTTCTATCATATAGACCCCTCAAAATGACTTCAAATGAGATGTGGTCCCTAAAAAAAAATGGTGTTGTAAAAATGAGAAATTGCTGGTCAACTTTTAACCCTTATAACTCCCTAACAAAAAAAAATTTGGTTACAAAAATTGTGCTGATGTAAAGTAGACATGTGGGATATGTTACTTATTAAGTATTTTGTGTGACATATCTCTGTGATTTAATTGCATAAAAATTCAAAGTTGGAAAATTGCGAAATTTTCCAAATTTTCGCCAAATTTCCATTTTTTTCACAAATAAGCGCAGGTAATATTAAATAAATTTTACCACTATCATGAAGTACAATATGTCACGAGAAAACAATGTCAGAATCACCAGGATCCGTTGAAGCGTTCCAGAGTTATAACCTCATAAAGGGACAGTGGTCAGAATTGTAAAAATTGGCCTGGTCATTGACGTGCAAACCACCCTTGGGGGTAAAGGGGTTAATGTATTGCTGTGTGGTATATTGTGCAGCAGAATATCTATCTCAATTGACATGAAGGGTATTTAGCCGTGATTATACACAGGAAGCTAGAGCCATTAGAATGTACACATATGGATACATACAGCGTAAAAGCTGGTTTAGTGCCTGCCTTGTCATCCCAATGCTGGTTTCACCCTTTCTTCTTCAGAGGTGGTGTCTATATGCATTGGAGATATATAATAAGAAACCAGGCACTCAACTTAAGTGATCAAACAGTAATTTAATGTTGTTCACTGTAGTAATCAAAACGTTTCGGTCTTACATCAGACCTTCCTCAGTTACCAATTGCAGTGATTCTATTGTGTCAGGTAGACCAATAGCTTCAGTGAAAGATCACTAGATCAGAAGACTTTTCGTCCTTGGGTAAGGGAAGGAGTGAATAGGGCCTGTATGGTGATAGAGTCAAGTGCGGCGTGCCACTGTGGCATGTATGGACGCCGTGGACACTGCGAGTATATATAGTAATTATGAAAGTGAGGAATGTAAACAGAGCTGTGAACATCATAATAATATAAGTTGTGATAGACATAATGTGTGGTGTTTATGGTTTATTTCATAATCATGTTTCTGCTCGTATATAGAAATGTAAAGTATTGTAAAGTGGGTCATAATATAGTAATTCGATCTGCGGAATGGATAATAAAGTGCAGAAGTGTATAAATACAATGTGACCATCATAATATATACTTACCTTGTAATCTCTTCACATCCTGTTCCTTTCAGATGTGTCCGGATCCCAGAATTCCAAGCGGCGGAAGTTATTATTATTATTATTATTTATTTATATAGCACCATTAATTCCATGGTGCTGTACATGAGAAGGGGTTACATCAAAATACAAATATCTCTTACAGTAAACAAACTAACAATGAAAGACTGGTACAGAGGGAAGAGGACCCTGCCCTTGCGGGCTTACATTCTACAGGATTATGGGGAAGGAGACAGTAGGTCGAGGGTTGCATTAGCTCCAATGGTGTTGAGGTGGCCGTGTGGTCTTTACAGGCTGTAAGCTTCCTTGAAGAGGTGGGTTTTCAGGTTTCTTTTGAAGGATCCAAAAGTAGTGGATAATCGGATGTGTTGGGGCACTGAATTCCAGAGGATGGGGGATATTCGGGAGAAGTCTTGGAGGCGATTGAGGGAGGAGCAAATAAGCGTGGAGTAAAGGAGGAGGTCTTGGGAGGACCGGAGATTACGTGAGGGAAGATATTGAGAGATTAGTGTGGATATATACGGAGGAGAAAGGTTATGGATGGCTTTGTAGGTCAGTGTTAGTAGTTTAAACTGGATACGTTGGGAAATTGGGAGCCAGTGAAGGGATTTGCAAAGAGGTGAAGCAGCAGTGTAGCGAGGAGATTAATTAGTCGGGCAGCAGAGTTAAGGATGGACTGGACATTGAGACACCAAATGAAGGGTGACTCAACATGGAAACTGCTGGTGGTACCAGCCTCTTGTGCGGTACCACCAGCGGAACACCGTCGCAACACATACACACACACACACACAAACTGTATATGCCGTATGCACCACACACACACAAACACACACTGTATATGCCATACGCACCACGCACACCCACACACACACACTGTATATGCCGTACACACCACACACACACAAACACACACTGTATATGCTATACAAACAACACACACTGCATATGCCGTACGCACCACACACACACAAACACACACTGTATATGCTATACGCACCACACACACACAAACACACACTGTATATGCCATACAAACGACACACACTCACTGTATATGCCATATGCACCACACAAACACAAGCACACACTGTATTTGGCGTACTCAGCCTCTTGCGTGGTACCACCAGCAGAACACCATCGCAAACACGCCGCCACCGGGATCAGCCAAATGATTCACTGACCGCCGCCATCTTTGTACAGGAGGAGCGTGTGCGCAGTTTTAATTTACTGCGCCTGCACGAATTCCGCACAGGCGCAGTGAATCATTTAGCTGATCCCGGCGGCAGATATGCGATGTGTCTACAGGCAGAGGAAGCCGGTCACTTTAAAGGGGTTTTCCCACGAATAAAAGTTCATTTTAAACATTTTTTGTGTCTGACCGTGTGCGGAGCATACCACATCTCCTGGGCAGGGGAGGAAGCAAAAGACAATACTGACATTACAGCAGGGGATCACAGAGGATTCATTTTGTCAGGTAAAATATTTCACTGACTGTTTTTAAACAATATTTTACCTCACAAAATGTATCCTCTGTGATCTCCTGCTGTAATGTCTGTGTTGTTTTTTGCTTCTTCCCCTGCCCAGGAGCTGTGGTATGTTCTGTACACGTCAAGACAGCACAATGGTGGAGAAAAAGAGAGCACACAAGGGGGAGAGCACATAGGCTACACAGGTCAAAGAAGAGATGACATGAGAGGGGAAAACAGCAGATGGGAGAGATAAAAAGTGCACAGGGGTGAGAGTGACAGAGTACAGGGGGAGACAGCTCAAACGGGACAGCACATGAGGGGAGAACACAGCACAGGAAGGAGAAAGACAGCAGACAAGGGGGATAGCACATGGGGTAGATAGGACAAACAAGGGAGCTCAGACAGGAGAAGTCAGCACATGGGGAAAGAGAGTGGATAGGTACATGAGGGGTAGAGATTCTCAACACTGAAACACTGCAAAGCCTGCCCCCATCATGACATGACTGCCCTCCCAATGCGATAGCAGATGCGGTCCTCGATCTAGTAAATTGTATAATTGTGTAAGTGTAATGCAGGTGCCTGAATGCAGCGTACAGAGATCACGAGGCGGAAACAGCCAGGGGTTGATATATTGGTATTTTTATACAACAATAACTTCTAAACAATTAGGGTTAGTAAATATGCAATTTATCAATATACTGTAGAGGATCACAACAGGTTATGAACAAGCTAAAAAGTCTCTCAGTACTTAACGTTAGTCGTGCGCCCAGTCTTGGGAGTCACCACATGAGTTCTCACTTCAAACTCTGGCGCTAGTGGGGGTGACCAGGTTTTCCCACTTGGCAGCAAGTCTCTTCCAGACATAGTCTATTAAAGCCCGATGAGCATCCCACGCAACAACCATCCCCCTCCCAACCTGTAATACTAGTTCCAGCTGACCCTGGTACCATAGGGGATAGCTGGAAGTGACGGCCCTGCTCACTTGCACTGTTCGCCTTCACTTGCACTGCTCCACCTCTCTGGCAGGCATGCCTTTCCTGTTGCAGTCGCCCACCTCTCTTCTTGGCTTGACTGTTGGCGAAAGTCTCTCTGGCTTGGGGAGGAGAGGACCAGGCATCAACTCTTGACATGCACAGTTGGACCTCGGAGGCTTGACCAGTGCAGGGCGCAGATTACGGCTCTGACCAGCGTAAGCCGTACTCGGGGATGTCTTCCGGGGGATCCGAACTTTGCCAGGTGGTGACCGACACCCGGGTAGCAGACTGCCCCGCTCTCTTCCCTGACGCCAAATATCCCTGTGGTTTGGCACACTGGGCTTTTATATCAGGAAAGTCCTTACAGAGGGTCACCTGATCGAGTCCAGCACACATGGTCCTTCCCCCTGCAAATCTTCCAGTACACTTTGGTTCCGTTTGATTTCGGCTGGCCAGGAGATTGCACTCTCTCCTCATTAATGGCACATCTTGCACATCCTGCATTAATTTTCCAGAGGGCTCATGTTTTCTTGTTACATAAGAATCATGAAAATAAACAAGGGTGGAATTAATGATAATTCAAAGTATGCAAACACAAGTGTATATACACTTAATATACAGGTGTGCTCAAAAGCTTACATACCCTTGCAAAATTTTTGCTTTCTTGGCCTTTTTTCAGAGAATATGCCAGTCAGCAGCGTTCAAACTGTGATTAACAAATGGAAAATCAGGGGCTCTATAAAAAGAAAACCACGGACAGGAACACCAACAAAAATGTCATCCACAACTGCAAGGAAAATTATTTGGGATGCAACCAAAAACCCACAAATAACATCAGCTGAAATACTGAACTCTCTGAAAACTAGCGGTGTGGCTGTTTCAAGATGCACAATAAGGAGGCATTTGAAAAAAATGGGCTGCATGGTCGAGTCGCCAGAAGAAAGCCATTACTGCGCAAATGCCATAAAATATCTCGTCTACAATACGCAAAACAGCACAGAGACAAGCCTCAAAACTTCTGGAACCAGGTAATTTGGAGTGATGAGACCAATAATGAACTTTTTGGCTACAACCATAAACGCTACATTTGGAGAGAGGTCAACAAGGCCTATGATGCAAGGAACACCATTCCTACTGTAAAAAACTGAGGTGGATTGCTGATATTTTAGTAATGTGTGAGCTACAAAGGCACAAGAAACTTGTTCAAAGTTGAAGGAAAGATGAATGCAGCACATTATCAGAAAATACTGCAAATACTGGAGGCAAATTTGCAATCATCAGCCTGGAAGCTGCGTATGGGACGTACTTTGACGTTCCAACTCGACAAAGATCAAGGCCAAGTCAACCTGTCATTGGCTACAGCAGAACAAAGTGAAGGTTCTGGAGTGGCCATCTCAGTCTCCTGACCTCAACATTATTGAGCCTCTCTAGGAAGATCTCAAGCGAGCAGTTCATGCTAGACAGCCCAGGGATTTACAGGAACCTGAGGCTTTTTGCCGAGAAGAGTGGGCAGCTTTATGATCTGAGAAAATAAAGAACCTCATCCACAACTACAACAAAAGACTTCAAGCTGTCATTGATGTTAGAGGGGCAATACACGGTATTAAAAAATGGGGTATGTGAACTTTGGATCAGGGTCATTTGGATGTTTTGGATTCTCATTATGATTTAAAAAGAGAAAGAGAAAACACAGTAGTTTGACAATAAATGGCTTCCCCCAACCAATAACCATGATTGGAGAAAAAGTTTTGGTGTTATCATTCATATTCTCTGAAAAAAAGGCCAAGAAAGCAAACAATCTGCCGGGGTATGTAAACTTTTGAGGACAACTGTTTTCAGCAATGTATTCATATTGTCTAATGCTCATTTGCATTCTAAATAATATTCATATAGAATTAGTTTATCCTTTAGCTTTATTTTATTATATATTAGAAAATAAGGCAAGTAAACTGCACATTGTGTGGTTGCACAACATACAGGTGCTTCTCACAAAACTAGAATATCATCAAAAAGTTAATTTATTTCAGTTCTTCAATACAAAAAGTGAAACTCATATATTAGGGAGTTATTACAAACAGAGTGATCTATTTCAAGTGTTTATTACTGTTAATGTTGATGATTATGGCTTACAGCCATTGAAAACCCCAAATGCATTATCTCAGTAAATTAGAATACTTTATAACACCAGCTTCAAAAATTATTTTTAAAATCCGAAATATTGGCCTACTGAAATGTATGTTCATTAAATACACTTAATACTTGGTCAGGGCTCCTTTTGCATCAATTACTGCACCAATGCGGCATGACATGGAGGCGATCAGCCTGTGCCACTGCTGAGGTGTTATGGAAGCCCAGGTTGCTTTGATAGCAGCTGCAGTTCGTCTGCATTGTTGGGTCTGGTGTCTCTCATCTTCCTCTTGACAATACCCCATAGATTCTCTATGGAGTTAAGGTCAGTTGAGTTTGCTGGCCAATCAAACACAGTGCTATTATTGTTGTTAAACCAGGTATTGGTACTTTTGGCAGTGTGGACAGGTGCCAAGTCCTGCTGGAGAATGAAATTTCCATCTCCAGAAACCTTATTGGCAGAGGGAAGCATGAAGTGCTCTAAAAGTTCCTGGTAGACGGCTGTGCTGACTTTGGTCTTGATTAGGGTTGAGCGAAACGGGTCGAAATTGTTCAAAAGTCGCCGACTTTTGGCAAGGTCGGGTTTCATGAAACCCGACCCGACCCCAGTGGGGGGTCGGCCATGAAGTCGGCGATCTTTTGAATCTGGAATCGGAATTCCGATCCCGATTCCCGATATGTTTAAGATATCGGGAATTGGTATCGGAATTCAGATTAAAGTGTAAAATATAGAATTAAAATAAAAAATATTGCAATACTTACCCTCTGACGCGCCCTGGTACTAACCGGCAGCCTTCCTCCTTCGAATCCGCGCTTCTAGGACCTTGCCGTGACGTCGCGGTGAGGAATATACTCACCCTCGGAAGCGCCCTGCTTCCTTCCGACAGCCTTCCTTCCTAAGAATCAGCCCTTCCAGGACCTTCGGTGACGTCGCGGGTGACGTCGCGGCTTGTGATTGGCCGCGCGAGCGGTCACATGGGCGGCCGCGCGGCCAATCACAAGCCGCGACGTCACCCGCGACGTCACCGAAGGTCCTGGAAGGCTGATTCTAAGGAAGGAAGGTTCCCGGTTAGTACCAGGGCGCGTCAGAGGGTAAGTATAAGGATATTTTTTATTTTAATTCTATATTTTACACTTAAATATGGATCCCAGGGCCTGAAGGAGAGTTTCCGCTCCTTCAGACCCTGGGAACCATGGAAACCCAATGCACTGCATTGGGTTTCGAGTTTCGGCCGACCCCGACCCCGACTTTTTTATAGGATCGGCCGATTTCACTCGACCCGACTTTTCCAAAAGTCGGGTTTCGTGAAACCCGACCCGATCCTATAAAAGTGAAGGTCGCTCAACCCTAGTCTTGATAAAACACAGTGGACCTACACCAGCAGATGACAATGCTCCCCAAATCATTACTGATTGTGGAAACTTCACACTAGACCTCAAGCAGCTTGGATTGTGTGCCTCTCCTCTCTTAGTCCAGATTCTGGGATCTTGATTTCCAAATGAAATGCAAAATTTACTTTCATCTGAAAACAACATCTTGGACCACTGAGCACCAGTCCAGTTCTTTTTCTCTTTGTAAGATAAGATGCTTCTGGTGTTGTCTATTGGTCATGAGTGGCTTGACACAAGGAATGTGTCACTTGTATCCCATGTCTTGGATATGCCTGTGTGGCTTATCCTTGTGTGTCAATGCCTCCTCTTTATTAGCAGGCACACGTGATTGCCCGGCGACTGCGGGTAACAGTGTGCCCTCTATTAAAAAAAATGAATATTCACTGCTCCACACGCCCATAGTCCCTCCCATCTCTCAGCGCCGGCTTCAGTGCATAGAGGTGGGCGGGATTATGGGCATCGGGAGCAGTGAATATTCATTTTTTTTTTAGTGTTAGCTGCCTGTGACCTGCTTCTCTGCTGCTGCTGGCTCCCACCCATCCACACCCACAGGGGACACATATATAAGGTACATTCGGACAGTATGATGCATCCCCCAATTTCCTCCAAAATTTTTGAGGAAAAAGTGCATCTTGTAATCTGAAAAATAAGGTAATGCTATGATGTTTTTGTGATGCTGCATGTAAATAATACATTTCTGAATAATATTATTATGCCATGCATATCTGTTGTGAATTCTGTTGTCGGGCTCCCTCCTGTGGTCGTGAATGGTACTTCGGTGAGTTCTGTCCATGGACTCCCTCTGGTGGCTGTGAGTGGAGCTGCTGCTTCTGAGGTTCCTTACACAGGTGACGTGGTTTATCCTTTGGCTGGCTGCTCTATTTAACTCCACTTAGATCGTTACTCTAAGTGGAGTTAAAATAGATAAATCTCCGGGTCCGGATGGCATACACCCACGAGTACTAAGAGAACTATGTAATGTAATAGATAAACCATTATTTCTTATTTTTAGGGACTCTATAGTGACGGTGTCTGTTCCGCAGGACTGGCGCATAGCAAATGTGGTGCCAATATTCAAAAAGGGCTCTAAAAGTGAACCTGGAAATTATAGGCCAGTAAGTCTAACCTCTATTGTTGGTAAAATATTTGAAGGGTTTCTGAGGGATGTTATTCTGGATTATCTCAATGAGAATAACTGTTTAACTCCATATCAGCATGGGTTTATGAGAAAGCGCTCCTGTCAAACCAATCTAATCAGTTTTTATGAAGAGGTAAGCTATAGGCTGGACCACGGTGAGTCATTGGACGTGGTATATCTCGATTTTTCCAAAGCGTTTGATACCGTGCCGCACCAGAGGTTGGTACACAAAATGAGAATGCTTGGTCTGGGGGAAAATGTGTGTAAATGGGTTAGTAACTGGCTTAGTGATAGAAAGGAGAGGGTGGTTATAAATGGTATAGTCTCTAACTGGGTCGCTGTGACCAGTGGGGTACCGCAGGGGTCAGTATTGGGACCTGTTCTCTTCAACATATTCATTAATGATCTGGTAGAAGGTTTACACAGTAAAATATCGATATTTGCAGATGATACAAAACTATGTCAAGCAGTTAATACAAGAGAAGATAGTATTCAGCTACAGATGGATCTGGATAAGTTGGAAACTTGGGCTGAAAGGTGGCAGATGAGGTTTAACAATGATAAATGTAAGGTTATACACATGGGAAGAAGGAATCAATATCACCATTACACACTGAACGGGAAACCACTGGGTAAATCTGACAGGGAGAAGGACTTGGGGATCCTAGTTAATGATAAACTTACCTGGAGCAGCCAGTGCCAGGCAGCAGCTGCCAAGGCAAACAGGATCATGGGGTGCATTAAAAGAGGTCTGGATACACATGATGAGAGCATTATACTGCCTCTGTACAAATCCCTAGTTAGACCGCACATGGAGTACTGTGTCCAGTTTTGGGCACCGGTGCTCAGGAAGGATATAATGGAACTAGAGAGAGTACAAAGGAGGGCAACAAAATTAATAAAGGGGATGGGAGAACTACAATACCCAGATAGATTAGCGAAATTAGGATTATTTAGTCTAGAAAAAAGACGACTGAGGGGCGATCTAATAACCATGTATAAGTATATAAGGGGACAATACAAATATCTCGCTGAGGATCTGTTTATACCAAGGAAGGTGACGGGCACAAGGGGGCATTCTTTGCGTCTGGAGGAGAGAAGGTTTTTCCACCAACGTAGAAGAGGATTCTTTACTGTTAGGGCAGTGAGAATCTGGAATTGCTTGCCTGAGGAGGTGGTGATGGCGAACTCAGTCGAGGGGTTCAAGAGAGGCCTGGATGTCTTCCTGGAGCAGAACAATATTGTATCATACAATTATTAGGTTCTGTAGAAGGACGTAGATCTGGGGATTTATTATGATGGAATATAGGCTGAACTGGATGGACAAATGTCTTTTTTCGGCCTTACTAACTATGTTACTATGTTACTATGTTACTCCATGCCAGCTGTCAATGTTTCCGCATTGGTTCAGTTCGCTCTTGGATCTTTCTGGTGACCTGTCTACTCCAGCAGAAGCTAAGTTCCTGATAGTATCTAATTTGTTCATTGTTTTCTTGTCCAGCTGGATATCATGATTTTGTCTTGCTAGCTGGAAGCTCTGGGATGCAGAGTGGCATCTCCGCACCGTTAGTCAGTGCGGAGGTCTTTTTTGCACACTCTGCGTGGTCTTTTGTAGGTTTTTGTGCTGATCGCAAAGCTACCTTTCCTATCCTCTGTCTATTTAGTAAGTCTGGCCTCCCTTTGCTGAAACCTGTTTCATTTCTGCGTTTGTGACTTTCATCTTTACTCACAGTCAATATATGTGGGGGCTTCCTTTACCTTTGGGGAATTTCTCTGAGGCAAGGTAGGCTTTATTTTCTATCTCTAGGGCTAGCTAGCTCTTAGGCTGTGACGAGGCGCCTAGGTAGAGTCAGGAGCGCTCCACGGCTATTTCTAGTGTGTGTGATAGGATTAGGGATTGCGGTCAGCAGAGCTCCTACATCCCAGAGCTTGTCCTGTATGAGTTTTAACTATCAGGTCATTCCGGGTGCTCCTAACCACCAGGTCATAACAGTACAGCTGGCCAAAAGTATTAATGCATCTCAATAGAGGGATAAGAGAAGTTCTGAGACCATTTTTTTTTCTTTGCACTGTGTTTTGTCTTTCTTTTCCCCTAAACCTTTGGGTGGTTCAGGACACAGGTGTAGATATGGACATTCAAGGTCTGTCCTCTTGTATGGATCATCTCACTGCAAGGGTACAAAACATTCAAGATTTTGTGGTTCAGAATCCAATGTTAGAGCCTAGAATTCCTATTCCTGATTTATTTTCTGGGAATAGATCTAAGTTTCTGAATTTCAAAAATAATTGTAAACTGTTTCTAGCTTTGAAACCCTGCTCCTCTGGTGACCCCGCTCAACAAGTAAAAATCATTATTTCTTTGTTGCGTGGTGACCCTCAAGACTGGGCATTTTCCCTTGCGCCAGGAGATCCTGCATTGCGTGATGTTGATGCGTTTTTTCTGGCGCTTGGATTGCTTTATGATGAACCAAATTCAGTGGATCAGGCAGAGAAAATCTTGCTGGCTTTGTGTCAGGGTCAGGATGAAGCGGAGGTGTACTGTCAGAAGTTTAGAAAGTGGTCTGTGCTTACTCAGTGGAATGAATGTGCCCTGGCGGCAATTTTCAGAAAGGGTCTTTCTGAAGCCCTTAAGGATGTCATGGTGGGATTTCCCACGCCTGCTGGTCTGAATGAGTCTATGTCCTTGGCCATTCAGATCGATCGGCGCTTGCGTGAGCGCAAAGCTGTGCACCATTTGGCGGTGTTCTCTGAGAATAGGCCTGAGCCTATGCAGTGTGATAGGACTTTGACCAGAGCTGAACGGCAAGAACACAGACGTCGGAATGAACTGTGTTTTTACTGTGGTGAATCCACTCATGCTATCTCCGATTGTCCTAAGCGCACTAAGCGATTCGCTAGGTCTGCCACCATTGGTACGGTACAGTCTAAATTTCTTTTGTCCGTTACTCTGATTTGCTCTCTGTCGTCCTATTCTGTTATGGCATTTGTGGATTCAGGCGCCGCCCTGAATTTGATGGACTTGGAGTTTGCCAGGCGCTGTGGTTTTTCCTTGGAGCCCTTGCAGTATCCTATTCCATTGAGATGAATTGATGCTACGCCTTTGGCCAAGAATAAACCTCAGTACTGGACGCAATTGACCATGTGCATGGCTCCTGCACATCAGGAGGATATTCGCTTTTTGGTGTTGCATAATCTGCATGATGTGGTCGTTTTGGGGTTGCCATGGCTACAGGTCCATAATCCAGTATTGGATTGGAAATCTATGTCTGTGTCCGGCTGGGGTTGTCAAGGGGTACATGGTGATGTTCCATTGTTGTCAATTTCGCCTTCCACTCCTTCTGAAGTCCCTGAGTTTTTATCAGATTACCGGGATGTATTTGAGGAGCCCAAATCCGGTGCCCTACCTCCTCATAGGGATTGCGATTGTGCTATTAATTTGATTCCCGGTAGTAAGTTTCCTAAGGGCCGACTGTTTAATTTATCTGTGCCAGAGCACGCTGCTATGCGGAGTTATATAAAGGAATCCTTGGAGAAGGGTCATATTCGCCTGTCGTCGTCACCATTGGGAGCAGGGTTCTTTTTTGTGGCCAAGAAGGATGGATCTTTAAGACCTTGTATTGATTACCGCCTTCTTAATAAGATCACAGTTAAATTTCAGTATCCTTTGCCGCTGCTGTCTGATTTGTTTGCTCGGATTAAGGGGGCTAGTTGGTTCACCAAGATAGATCTTCGAGGGGCGTATAATCTTGTGCGAATTAAACAGGGCGATGAATGGAAAACAGCATTTAATACGCCCGAGGGCCATTTTGAGTACCTGGTTATGCCATTCGGGCTTTCTAATGCTCCATCTGTGTTTCAGTCCTTTATGCATGACATCTTCCGAGAGTACCTGGATAGATTCATGATTGTATATTTGGATGACATTTTGGTCTTTTCGGATAATTGGGAGTCTCATGTGAAGCAGGTCAGAATGGTGTTCCAGGTCCTTCGTGCAAATTCCTTGTTTGTGAAGGGGTCAAAGTGTCTCTTTGGAGTTCAGAAGGTTTCATTTTTGGGTTTCATTTTTTCCCCTTCTACTATCGAGATGGACCCTGTTAAAGTTCAGGCCAATTATGATTGGACTCAGCCGACATCTGTGAAGAGCCTACAGAAGTTCCTGGGCTTTGCTAATTTTTACCGTCGCTTCAGCGCTAATTTTTCTAGTATTGCTAAACCGTTGACTGATTTGACCAAGAAAGATGCTGATGTGGTCAATTGGTCCTCTGCAGCTGTAGAGGCTTTTCAGGAGTTGAAGCGTCGTTTTTCTTCTGCCCCTGTGCCGTGTCAGCCAGATGTTTCGCTCCTGTTTCAGGTCGAGGTTGATGCTTCTGAGATTGGAGCAGGGGCTGTTTTGTCGCAAAGAAGTTCTGATGGCTCGGTGATGAAACCATGTGCCTTCTTTTCTAGAAAATTCTCGCCTGCTGAGCGCAATTATGTTCAATCGAGAGTTGTTGGCCATGAAGTGGGCATTCGAGGAGTGGCGACATTGGCTTGAAGGAGCTAAACATCGCGTGGTGGTCTTGACGGATCACAAGAATTTGACTTATCTCGAGTCTGCCAAACGGTTGAATCCTAGACAGGCTCGATGGTTGCTCTTTTTCTCCCGTTTTGATTTTGTGGTTTCTTACCTTCCGGGATCTAAGAATGTGAAGGCTGATGCCCTGTCAAGGAGTTTTGTGCCTGACTCTCCGGGTGTTCCGGAGCCGGCGGGTATTCTTAAAGAGGGGGTAATTTTGTCTGCCATCTCCCCTGATTTGCGGCGCGTGCTGCAGAAGTTTCAGGCTGATAGACCTGACCGTTGTCCAACGGAGAAACTGTTTGTCCCTGATAGATGGACTAGTAGAGTTGTCTCTGAGGTTCATTGTTCGGTGTTGGCTGGTCATCCTGGAATCTTTGGCACCAGAGATTTGGTGGCTAGATCCTTTTGGTGGCCTTCTTTGTCACGGGTTGTGCGTTCTTTTGTGCAGTCCTGTGGGACTTGTGCTCGGGCTAAGCCCTGCTGTTCTTGTGCCAGTGGGTTGCTTTTGCCCTTGCCGGTCCCGAAGAGGCCCTGGACGCATATTTCCATGGATTTTATTTCTGATCTCCCTGTTTCTCAAAGGATGTCGGTCATTTGGGTGGTTTGTGATCGCTTCTCTAAGATGGTCCATTTGGTACCCTTGTCTAAATTGCCTTCCTCCTCTGATTTGGCGCCATTGTTTTTCCAGCATGTGGTTCGTTTGCATGGCATTCCGGAGAACATCGTCTCGGACAGAGGTTCCCAGTTTGTTTCAAGGTTTTGGCGGTCCTTTTGTGCTATGATGGGCATTGATTTGTCTTTTTCTTCGGCTTTCCATCCTCAGACTAATGGCCAAACCGAACGAACTAATCAGACTTTGGAAACATATCTGAGATGCTTTGTTTCTGCTGATCAGGATGATTGGGTGTCCTTCTTGCCTTTGGCTGAGTTCGCCCTTAATAATCGGGCCAGCTCGGCTACTTTGGTTTCTCCTTTTTTCTGCAATTCTGGTTTCCATCCTCGTTTCTCTTCAGGGCAGGTTGAGCCTTCGGACTGTCCTGGTGTGGATACTGTGGTGGACAGGTTGCAGCAGATTTGAACTCATGTGGTGGACAATTTGACATTGTCCCAGGAGAAGGCTCAACGTTTCACTAACCACCGGCGCTGTGTTGGTTCCCGACTTCGGGTTGGGGATTTGGTTTGGTTGTCATCTCGTCATGTTCCTATGAAGGTTTCCTCTCCTAAGTTTAAGCCTCGTTTCATTGGGCCATATAAGATTTCTGAAGTTCTTAATCCTGTTTCATTTCGTTTGGACCTTCCAGCTTCTTTTGCCATCCATAATGTGTTCCATAGGTCGTTGTTGCGGAGATACGTGGCGCCTATGGTTCCCTCCGTTGATCCTCCTGCCCCGGTGTTGGTCGAGGGGGAGTTGGAGTATGTGGTGGAGAAGATTTTGGATTCTCGTGTTTCAAGACGGAAACTTCAGTACCTGGTCAAGCGGAAGGGTTATGGTCAGGAAGATAATTCCTGGGTTTTTGCCTCTGATGTTCATGCTGCCGATCTAGTTCGTGCCTTTCATTTGGCTCATCCTGATCGGCCTGGGGGCTCTGGTGAGGGTTCGGTGACCCCTCCTCAAGGGGGGGTACTGTTGTGAATTCTGTTATCGGGCTCCCTCCTGTGGTCGTGAATGGTACTTCGGTGAGTTCTGTCCATGGACTCCCTCTGGTGGCTGTGAGTGGAGCTGCTGCTTCTGAGGTTCCTTACACAGGTGACGGGGTTTATCCTTTGGCTGGCTGCTCTATTTAACTCCACTTAGATCGTTACTCCATGCCAGCTGTCAATGTTTCCGCATTGGTTCAGTTCACTCTCGGATCTTTCTGGTGACCTGTCTACTCCAGCAGAAGCTAAGTTCCTGATAGTATCTAATTTGTTCATTGTTTTCTTGTCCAGCTGGATATGATTTTGTCTTGCTAACTGGAAGCTCTGGGATGCAGAGTGGCATCTCCGCACCGTTAGTCAGTGCGGAGGTCTTTTTTGCACACTCTGCGTGGTCTTTTGTAGGTTTTTGTGCTGATCGCAAAGCTACCTTTCCTATCCTCTGTCTATTTAGTAAGTCTGGCCTCCCTTTGCTGAAACCTGTTTCATTTCTGCGTTTGTGACTTTCATCTTTACTCACAGTCAATATATGTGGGGGGCTTCCTTTACCTTTGGGGAATTTCTCTGAGGCAAGGTAGGCTTTATTTTCTATCTCTAGGGCTAGCTAGCTCTTAGGCTGTGACGAGGCGCCTAGGTAGAGTCAGGAGCGCTCCACGGCTATTTCTAGTGTGTGTGATAGGATTAGGGATTGCGGTCAGCAGAGCTCCCACATCCCAGAGCTTGTCCTGTATGAGTTTTAACTATCAGGTCATTCCGGGTGCTCCTAACCACCAGGTCATAACACATATCCCTGCATTTTTGAGAGGTACTCTAATTTAATATTGTTTTAATATTTCTATAATAAAGATATATTGGTTTAAAATACTCATATAGTTTCTGACATAGTTTCTGGTCTTTAATTTGCTTATGGAATGGCGGTTGTAATTCATTGAATGAGTTGTGGAACCTCATTGTACATTATTCCATATGGGAAAACATTGTATTTGTATCCATATCATATGGAGACTCTGATACGAGTCTCCATATGATCGATATCAGGTTCCCGTCTCACAACTCCAGAATCCAGTGAGGGAGTTATCTTGCAAAGGAAAAGCCTTATCCGAAAACATTCTGGTCATTATTGAGCAATTAAGTTCCAGATAGGAACCTCCCCACCTCGAGGACGTATCTTCCTGGACTCCAGTTTGAAGATGAACCCAGATGACAAGAACGTCAAGGCGGAGGGATCTTCTAAGTCTCAATTATCCATCGACTAGAAGGGAGAACTCAATTTTGTATTTGAATCTTCAAATGTGGTAGCTGGTTTCGCAGGGCAAAGAAATACTTAAAAATTTAAGGTTCTGCTCTGAGGATGTCTTGATAGTGGGAAGCATAATCATGAAGAAGGTGAGGGAAGTAATCTTTCTTCTAGTGGACTGAAGAGAACATGGTCCTGAAGAAAAGTTGTGGGAGTCTAAGAAGAAGAGTCTGGCTCAACTTCTTCTGCAGAGAACCCTCAGAGTCTTGAAGAAGATGGGACATAAGGGGGATATTGTAACATTAATGCCGGCGCCCCTACATGATTTCTCTTCCTCCTCCATGCAGGGACACCAACATACTCACTGCCCTGGCTGTGTGGTGAGCTCCCCGTCTCCTGTTCCTGTACTTCTAGTGTTCATGCCACACAGGCTTCCCAACGGCATGCTCCCCTGTTCTTAAAGGGACAGCTTACTTACTTCGATAAGGCCCACAGTCAATAGCGGGGAGGTATCTTGTATAAAAGGCACCCTCCCCAGAATCCCTGTAGTTTCCTTTGTTTATTTTGTGTGCAACTGTATGTTGTCAGGTCACCCGTCCCAATATCCCATGTAGTTATTATGTGAACCTAATCCCCTGGTCCTTGTGTGGCCAGGGTCTGAACCTGAACCCCTGGTTCTTGTGTGGCCAGGGCCTGAACTTGATCCCCCTGGACCTTGTGTGACCAGGGCCTGAAACCTATACACCTGGTCCATGTGTTACCAGGATCAGAATCCTGAAGCCACATTGGCGGTACCTGAACTCTGAAGCCACACTGGCAGTACAGGAACCTGAAACTGTTCCAGCAGTACTTGAATCTGCACCAGTGCCTGTCCTGGTTACTGTTCCAGAGTCCATACTGTTGACGCCGGTTCCAGTATCCAAATACAGCCCTGTCTGTGACTTTGTGTCAGTATCCCTTCTACCTGAGGATCTAGAACATGTATACTTTGAACAGAGTGCATATCCTGTCCAGCCAGATACTCCGAGTCCAGTCCGTGTCTGTGATTCCGACCACTGGCGTCAGCAGCTGCAGTACCGGGGCTACCTAGGTATGGTACCTGGTGGCTACTTGCAGCTCAAATCTGACTCCACCATCAGAAACACCAGTGAAAATGATGGACACTTGAGTTCCACTATTCAGCAACACAGTACAAGGTGGCTGGTCATTGATACAGACTGGTACATGTGGTGCTGTTCTTTCAAGACTGTTAGCAAGTCATCTTGACTGAATAATATTTGATGGAGTGGTAGAGTAGACCTTTGATATTGTTGGGGGTCCAGTATGGGACTTTACTGGCCTCCTTCCCCATTTCTCATCTGCCATCTGGGTGGGTTTCTGAAATGTCTTTGAATTTCACCTCTTTGGGTACTGGACAATTGGGCACGTCTCTGATTTTTTAATCTTCCACTCGACTCTGGTCATCACTCACCAATTTCAAAGGCTGTTTTTGGCTCTTGTAAGCTGACTAAATAATTTGATTTAGCCACTCTACCTCCATAACTTGGGCACTTAGAAGTCAGGCAATTTGTTTTCCTTGCTTCTCAATAACCTTCAGGAGTTCTCCTCGATCCTTTGGCTCAGGATTTACAGTGACTGCAACCATTTAGTTGTTCTCTTCGATACTATTCTATGACACCTTTCACTCTCTCCTTAGGCCCAAAGCACAAGCCCCTATCACAGACATTTGTGCTGATGACCTGCCCTCCCACTTTATAGAGAAAATAGACAATATCCGTCAGGAAATCCACTCCCAGCCACCAAGTTCAGTGACTTCCATCCCTACCTGCATTTCCCTTGGCTCACTCTCCACATTCAATCCCATCACAGAAGAAGAAGTCTCCAAGGTTCTCTCTTCTTCTCGTCCGACTACATGCACTACTGACCCCATTCCCTCTCATCTCCTCCAGTCTCTCTCTCCAGTCGTCACAACTCACCTAACTACAATTTTTAACCTCTCCCTCTCCTCAGGCATTTTCCCATCCTTCTTCAAACACTCTATCGTTACTCCACTATTAAAGAAACCCGCCCTCCACAAATAACTACAGACCGGTCTTCATCCTCACCTTCATCTCTAAACTCTTGGAGTGCCTAGTCTACTCCCGCCTCACCCGTTATCTCTCCACTCACTCCTTCCTAGAGCCTTCACTGTCCCCCTACATTCGACTGAAACTGCACTCATCAAAGTGACCAATGACATTCTGACAGCAAAATATAACGGTGACCACTCTGCTCATTCTTCTCAACCTTTCTGCAGCTTTCGACACTGTTGACCACCCTCTTCAACCCTCTAGGCTTCAGTCACTAGGCATTAAGGACACTGCTCTCTCCTGGATCTCTTCCTATCTTTCTGACCGCTCCTTCAGTGTTCAGTTCGCTGGCTCCACTTCGTCTTCGCTATATAAATAAATATTATTTTTATTATTACTATTATGCACCCTCTTATCAAGTTGATAGAGGTAATCTGACATCTTTTCATCAGAGTCCTGGTAAATGAGGCATAGTTTATAAAGGAGATCTGTGGCATCCTCTGAGGACCCAAAAGCATCTTCTAGAGCCATCATGTAGTCTTTGCAAGTTGTTTTTGTCTGGCTTCATCAAGACCTTTCAGACTCTTCACAATTCTCTGTTTTTTCACAGCATTGGTGCACTGCCATTGATCTAGATACTGCAGTGCAACATCCCTCATGTCATACCCTTTTTTTACCAGCTGGGATGGGAGTGACACCCAAAAAAGTTTTCAGACAAAGGTAGGCCCCTCCAAGCTGCAATTTTGCAAACTGAGTGACTAACTTTTCCATGGCTGCCACCACCACATCCACATTAATGGCAGTTTCCTCAGGCTTGTACCGAGATAGTGTGGAAGGTAAACATCTACCTCTCGGGCCACATGATCTTCCATTGCTACCTATGTTTAATGGCACAGTTATGACTGATGAGAAGTACTCCTTTTCCAGTATCCTTTCAGTAATGATCAGAGTCCTGGATGATTGGTTCCCCCCATCCCATCAACTGTGAACCACTCTGGGATTAATAACTTCCTGGAGTTGGTTTACACTCTATAGCACCTCTTCATCAGAGGTATCAGCTAAATTATCACATACTGCAAAACTGCGTTCTGCTGTTATATTCAACTCCCCACACCATATGGACACTTGTGCTTCAGGTTTCCACAAACGTCCTCCAAACATAAATCATAAAATAACATGATCTTTATTTAACTTTGCAATTAAAAACAAATTCATGAAAAATATAGTTGGAGATTAAAACAAGCCATACAGAAATGGAGAAAGAAAAATACTGGACAAAATAATGGCACTGATGTCCGGAAAGGTAAATACCAAATTGATCAAATGCAATGATGTATATACCTTTGAAATGAGTATGGAAAAAAAGTAACTGCCAGAAAATAGCACTAATTTAATAGATAAAGTGCATAGTGCAAAAATAATTGTGCTATACAGAGGAATATGGGACACATAAATTAAAGGCCATCCGGACATTGCTGGGATTTGTTCCTGATTTACTCCATTTTGACAAAGTACTTCACAAATATACCGTAATTTAAAAAATATAAATAGCCCAAAGAGGAAATCAGGAGAAAATAGTGTACACCACAGCTCAAGGTAAAGTCATCTAAATGAAAAGCATAGAAAAATAAGAGCCAGGGGCAGTAATAAATGCCCAAAGTTCAGGAAAGGTCCAGTGTACCCCTTTGAGCTATGGTGTGCACTATTTGCTCCTGATTTCCTCTTTGGGCCTCTGGTGATATCACACTAGTGTAGAATGTTTTTCTTTTTAAATGCTATAATTTTTTTTCCCTATTTTATAAGAACCCTAACATTTTTATTTTCCCATTTAGCTGATTGAGGGCTCAACTTTTGCATGATGACCGATGTTTTTATTGATACAAATTTTGAAGGCATACAATGTTTTAATTGCTGTTATTACATTTTTTTTTAGTGAGGTGAAGAAATCAAAAAACACAATTCTGGTGTTTTGATTTTTTTTTTACAGTGTTTACCATGTTGGTTAAATAATGTTATTTTTTTTGCTAACACTTATTTTTTTTATTATCAATTTTATTTATTATTGTATGACAGTGTAAATTTGGTGTGCCCTCTAAATAACTCAACACACAGCCATTAATGTCTAAACCGCTGGCACAAAAGTGAGTACACTCCTAAGTGAAAATGGACAAATTATGTCCAATTATCCATTTTCCATCCCTAATGTCATGTGGCTCATTAGTGTTACAAGGTCTCAGGTGTGAATAGGGAGCAGGAGTGGTAAATTTCGTGTTATCACTCTCACACTGATCACTGGAAGCTCCTCATGGGAAAGGACTCTCTGAGGATCTGAAAAAAAGAATTGCTGTTCTACATAAAGATGGTTGAGGCTATAATACAGTTGCCAATAGCCTCTAACTGAGCTGCAGCATGGTGGCTAAGGCCATAGAGTGGTTTAACAAGACAGGTTGCACTCAGAACTGGTCTCGCCATGGTTGCCCAAAATAGTTGAGTGCACATTCTCAACATCAGATCTAGAGGTTGTCTTTTCAAAATAGACATACAAGTGCATCCAGAATTGCTGCAGAGGTTAAAGGGGTGGGGGGTCAGCCTGTCAGTGCTCAGACCATATGCCGCACATTGCATCATATTGGTCTGCATGGCTGAAGGAAGCATCTTCAAAAGAATATTCACTTTATATTGTAACAAAGTGTCAAATTTTCAATGCTGTCCCATGACAAGATGTGCTAAAATATTTACTAAAATGTGAAGGATGTACCCACTTTTGTTGTATACTGTGTGTGTATATATGTGTGCATGCGTGAGTGTGTGTGTATATATATATATATATATAGTTATATACAGTATATATATATATATATATATATATATATATATATATATATACAGTACAGACGAAAAGTTTGGACACACCTTCTCATTTAAAGATTTTTCTGTATTTTCATGACTATGAAAATTGTAAATTCACACTGAAGGCATCAAAACTATGAATTAACACATGTGGAATTATATACTTAACAAAAAAGTGCGAAACAACTGAAATTATGTCTTATATTCTAGGTTCTTCAAAGCAGCCACCTTTTGCTTTGATGACTGCTTTGCACACTCTTGACATTCTCTTGATAAGCTTCAAGAGGTAGTCACTGGAAATGGTTTTCACTTCACAGGTGTGCCCTGTTAGGTTTAATAAGTGGGATTTATTGCCTTATAAAGTGTTTTGGGATCATCAGTTGTGTTGTGCATAAGTCTGCTGGATACACAGCTGATAGTCCTACTGAATAGACTGTTAGAATTTGTATTATGGCAAGAAAAAGCAGCTAAGTAAAGAAAAATGAATGGCCATCATTATTTTAAGAAATGAAGGTCAGTCAGTCCCAAAAATTGGGCAAACTTTCAAAGTGTCCCCAAGTGCAGTGGCAAAAACCATCAAGAGCTACAAAGAAACTGGCTAACATGAGGACCGCCCCAGGAAAGGAAGACCAAGAGTCACCTCTGCTTCTGAGGATAAGTTTATCCGAGTCACCAGCCTTAGAAATCGCAGGTTAACAGCAGCTCAGATTAGAGACCAGGTCAATGCCACACAGAGTTCTAGCAGCAAACACATCTGTACAACAACTGTTAAGAGGAGACTTTGTGCAGCAGGCCTTCATGGTAAAATAGCTGCTAGGAAACCACTGCTAAGGACAGGAAACAAGCAGAAGAGACTTGTTTGGGCTAAAGAACACAAGGAATGGACATTAGACCAGTGGAAATCTGTGCTTTGGTCTGATGAGTCCAAATTTGAGATCTTTGGTTCCAACCACCGTGTCTTTGTGCGACGAAGAAAAGGTGAACGGATGGACTCTACATGCCCACCGTGAAGCATGGAGGAGGAGGTGTGATGGTGTGGGGGTGCTTTGCTGGTGACACTGTTGGGGATTTATTTACAATTGAAGGCATACTGAACCAGCATGGCTACCACAGCATCTTGCAGCGGCTTGCTATTCCATCCGGTTTGCGTTTAGTCGGACCATCATTTATATTTCAACAGGACAATGACCCCAAACATACCTCCAGGCTGTGTGAGGGCTATTTGACCAAGAAGGAGAGTGATGGGGTGCTACGCCAGATGACATGGCCTCCACAGTCACCAGACCTGAACCCAATCGAGATGGTTTGGGGTGAGCTGGACCGCAGAGTGAAGGCAAAAGGGTCAACAAGTGCTAAGCATCTCTGGGAACTGCTTCAAGATTGATTGAAGACCATTCCCGGTGACTACCTCTTGAAGCTCATCAAGAGAATGCCAAGAGTGTGCAAAGCAGTCATCAAAGCAAAAGGTGGCTACTTTGAAGAACCTAGACTATAAGACATAATTTCAGTTGTTTCACACGTTTTTGTTAAGTATATAATTCCACGTGTTAATTCATAGTTTTGATGCCTTCAGTGTGAATGTACAATTTTCATAGTCATGAAAATACAGAAAAATCTTTAAATGAGAAGGTGTGTCCAAACTTTTGGTCTGTGCTGCATATATATATATATATATATATATATACACACACACACACACACACGCACACATATGACATACACCACTGACAGAATGCTAACAGCAGTGGCTGGAGCTACAGTGGGTATGGAAATTATTCAGACTCCTTTACATTTTTCACTCTTTGTTTCATTGGAGCCATTTGGTAAATTCAAAAAAGTTCATTTTTTTCTCATTAGTGTACACTCTGCACCCCATCATGACTGAAAAAACCCTGAAATGTAGAAATTTTAGCAAATGTATTAAAAAAGAAAAACTGAAATATCACAGTCATAAATATTCAGACCCTTTGCTCAGTATTGAGTAGAAGCAGCCTTTTGAGCTAATACAGCCATGAGTCTTCTTGGGAATTATGCATCAAGTTTTTCCACACCTGGATTTGGGGATCCTCTGCCATTCTTCCTTGCAGATCCTCTCCAGTTCCGTCAGATTGGATGGTGAACGTTGGTGGACAGTCATTTTCAGGTGTCTCCAGAGATGCTCAATTGGGTTTAGGTCAAGGTTTTGGCTGGGCGAGTCAAGAATGGTCACAGAATTGTTCTGAAACCACTCCTTTGTTATTTTAGTTGTGTGCTTAGGGTCATTGTCTTGTTGGAAGTTGAACCTTCGGCCAAGTCTGAGGTCCAGAGCACTCTGGAAGAGGTTTTCATCCAGGATATCTCTGTACTTGACCGCATTCATGTTTCCTTCAATGACAACCAGTCGTCCTGTCCCTGCAGCTGAAAAACACCCTCATAGCATAATGCTGTCACCACCATGTTTTACTGTTGGGATTGTATTGGGCAGGTGATGAGCAGTGCCTGGTTTTCTCCACACATACCGCTTAGAATTATCACCAAAAAGGTCTATCTTCATCTCATCAGACCAGAGAATCTTATTTCTCTTAGTCTTGGAGTCTTTCATGTGTTTTTTTTTTTAGCAAACTCTCTGCGGGTTTTTTATATGTCTTGCACTGAGGAGAGGCTTCTGTCGGGCCACTCTGCCATAAAGGCCTTACAGGTGGAGGATTGCAGTGAGAGTTGACTTTGTGGAACTTTCTCCCATCTCCGTACTGTATCTCTGTAGCTCAGCCACAGTGATCTTGGGGTTCTTCTTTACCTCTCTCAACAAGACTCTTCTCCCATGATTGCTCAGCTTGGCTGGACGGCCAGGTCTAGGAAGACTTCTGGTGATCCCAAACTTCTTCCATTTAAGGATTATGGAGGCCACTGTGCTCTTAGGAACCTTGAGTACTGCAGAAATTATTTTGTAACCTTGCCACAATTCTGTCTCTGAGCTCCTTGGCCAGTTCCTTTGACCTCATGATTCTTATTTGGTCTGACATGCACTGTGAGCTGTGAGGTCTTAAGGTACCATCACATTTAGCTACGCTGCAGCGATCTAGACAATGATGCCGATCGCTGCAGCGTCGCTGTGTGGTTCCTGGAGAGCTGTCACACAGACAGCTCTCCAGCAACCAACGATTCCGAGGTCCCCGGGTAACCAGGGTAAACATCGGGTTACTAAGCACAGAGTCGCGCTTAGTAACCCGATGTTTACCCTGGTTACCAGTGTAAATGTAAAAAAACAAACAAACACTGCATACTTACATTCCGGTGTCTGTTGCGTCCCCTGGCGTTCTGCTTCCCTGCACTGTGTAAGCGCCAGCCGTAAAGCAGAGCGGTGACGTCACCGCTGTGCTCTGCTTTACGGCCAGCCGGCGCTGACACAGTGCAGGGAAGCAGAACGCCGGGGGACGCGACAGACACCGGAATGTAAGTATGTATTGTTTTTTTTTTTTTTACATTTACACTGGTAACCAGGGTAAACATTGGGTTACTAAGCGCGGCCCTGCACTTAGTAACCCGATGTTTACCCTGGTTACCAGTGAAGACATCGCTGAATCGACGTCACACACGCCGATTCAGCGATGTCTGCGGGAGATCCAGCGGCGAAATAAAGTTCTGGCCTTTCTGCTCCGACCAACGATGTCACAGCAGGATCCAGATCGCTGCTGCGTGTCAAACACAACGATATCGCTATCCAGGACGCTGCAACTTCACTGATCGCTAGCGATATCGTTGTTAAGTTGTTCAGTGTGAAGGTACCTTTATATAGACAGATGTGTACCTTTCCAAATCAAGTCATCAGTTGAATTAAACACAGCTGGACTCCAATGAAGGAGTAGAACCATCTCAAGGAGGATCACAAGGAAATGGACAGCATGTGACTTCAATATGAGTGTCTGAGCAAAGGGTCTGAATACTTATGACCATGTGATATTTTAGTTTTTTTGTTTTTTTTTTAATAAATTTGCAAAAATTTCTACATTTCTGTTTTTTTCCAGTCACGATGGGGTGCAGAGTGTACATTAATGTGAAAAAACAAACTATTTTGAATTTACCAAATGGCTGCAATGAAACAAGAGTGGAAAATGTAAAGGGGTCTGAATACTTTCCATACCCACTGTATATAACATAACCACCTCTCAGCTTTTGGATCCCCTCCACACTTGCAGCCCTCTGACCAAAATCCTAGAAGGTTTATTAATGTCATAATGAGGGAAGGGGTTAACTCATTCTGTGGCTTGGTCACTTGCAATCTTTTTCTTATACTACAACAGTATTCATAATAACTGACCCAAAAATTATCTTTATCAGATTGTCCTCTTAAGGTATTACACCCATAATGTGCACAACTGCATGGGGTTAAAAGCCACGTTCACCTGTGTTGGCAAATGAGAGTATTACTGTGCACTCATTTGACCTCCACAGGTGGATGTGATTTTTGCTACATTAAATATTAAGGCCCAATTTCTATGTAGGGTAATATGTCAAATTGTGTAAGTGTATTACATTTGTAAGCTGAGTTTCTTCTGAATAAGTACATAGGTAAATTATGACATCTAGTAGTAAATTAATCCTTGTATATATGCACATTAATAACTAACCTGTTCTGAGTATAAATTATAACTGCCAACGTCGAGAGAAATATTTTATACCTGTGAGTTAAATTCTTTGTAATTGTCTCCTACTCAAGGTCTACAAGACAACCCTTGGTTCTGTGATTGCCGCATCTCAAAGCTGATCGAACTTTCGAAGATAGTGGATCCACAAGTGATATTCCTGGATACTTTGGTGGTCTGCAATGGGCCTGAATCTCTTACTGGTATTCTCTTCCAAAAAGCTGAGCTAGAGCAGTGTCTCAAACCCTCTGTGATGACATCAGCCACCAAAATTACATCCCCATTGGGCAGCAATGTTCTACTACGATGTGATGCTACTGGTTCTCCCACCCCACAATTGATGTGGAGTAGAACGAACAACTCCGCTACTAATTATACAGGTGACAATAAATATCTATTACATTGTAATTAGAGGGAACCTGTAATCTTAAAAATGGTATCTTGTCTGCAGGCAGGGTGTTATAGCTCAGAAGGAGCTGTTCACATATATATAATTTTCTGTTTGAATAGTAAAAATAGTAAAACTTGCATTAGAATAATAGAAATCCCTGGTGTTTGTGTAAGCAGGTTGTTTGGATGCAACAGCACAGACAATGAGGAGACCTTGGTACTTAACCAACACTATTTACTTGAGTAACAAAGAAGGGAAATCTATTTATAAGTATATATAAATAAGGAAGCACCACCATTGCCAACCGTCCGTAAATTTACGGACAGTCCATAAAAAACAGGTTCTTTTCTCTGCCATCTGTATTTTTTTAAAAAAAATTTCCCACAGCTTATACTGCGCATGCTCTAAAGAAGCTGCTATGCACAGTACAAATGGTAGATACTAGAATGTATGGGCTCCTGTTAGGTGTGAAGTCATTTCCATCCCATGTTGTAGGTGTCAATTGCGGTCCAGAGTGCATCTCTGACTGAGGGACCCCGAGAGGTGTAACTGAGGGGCATGCACCATTGTTAACTCATGTTGTTCAATGCATCAAGGAGAAGCTGCAGGTGAAAAGGAGCAAATGGTGGTGGGATTTGGGGCCTCTGTAATGCTGGAGGTGATGCCTATGGTGGGATTTTGGGGTCTATATTGCTGGAGGATGCCTGTGGTGGGATTTTGGTGGTCCATAATGATGCGAGATGCCTGTGTTGGGATTTGTGGGGGGAAGGGGTCTGTAATGCTAGGGGATGCCTGTGGTGAGATTTTGGAGGTGTACAATACTTAGTTATGCCTGTGCGGGGATTTGGGGAGTGCTCAATAATGAGGAATTACTGTGTGGGTATTTGGGTGATGTACAATGCTTGTGGTGGGATTTGTAGAGCTGCACAACGCTGTAGGGATTTATTTACCCAAAAACATAGACCAATAAATATATGAGGGGTACCACCAAAAGGATACTATATAACCAAAAAAGGGGGAAGTACCAACCAAATATTAAAAATTATATATTTTATTTCTAACAATTTTAAAATACAAACAGTCGTAAAGAGAAATGGGGACAAGGCAGAGTAGCCCCAAAGCAATCTTCATGTACATTAAATAAATATATATACCAAAAGAAATTAATAAATAAATGCTCATGCATCAGCAGGTTCTGGATTGGTAATGCATATAAACACCATAAACTAGTAGATGTGTATATATTTATACATATGTAGGTGTTAGTATAGCTCCTATGATAGCAAGTCCCATATGGATGAAGTGTGTAAGGCTACAATAAGTGTGCTAAGGAAATTTCCTATAGCTACACAGAAAAGAGCTAATAAAGTGACAGTGCACATGGCCGAACAAATGATGCAAAGTAAGAGTGCTTAGTGCAATACAAAAGATCAAGTTCTAGCCACAATGGTCCATAGCCAAAGGTAAGGGGGACTACAAAGAAATGAATGACCACAAAATATAAAAAAAATATGCGGGACAGCTAGCCTGGTAGGGCATTAGCCACAATCATACATAGGACTGCAAGTTATACCCCAGAGTTGGACATAATACGGCTGGATGGCAAATGCAGTGCTGAATGCACAAAGATATTAGTGCGTTGCCAGTGAAAATCTAAGCCTCACTAAATGAGAGAGGAGCTGCAGATGTAACATGAACAACCATATAATTACCTGCTGGAAAGGGGATTGCTGTGGAGAGGAAAACCCCTCTCCACAGAGGTTTTCCTCTCCACAGCAATCCCCTTTCCAGCAGGTAATTATATGGTTGTTCATGTTACATCTGCAGCTCCTCTCTCATTTAGTGAGGCTTAGATTTTCACTGGCAACGCACTAATATCTTTGTGCATTCAGCACTGCATTTGCCATCCAGCCGTATTATGTCCAACTCTGGGGTATAACTTGCAGTCCTATGTATGATTGTGGCTAATGCCCTACCAGGCTAGCTGTCCCGCATATTTTTTTTATATTTTGTGGTCATTCATTTCTTTGTAGTCCCCCTTACCTTTGGCTATGGACCATTGTGGCTAGAACTTGATCTTTTGTATTGCACTAAGCACTCTTACTTTGCATCATTTGTTCGGCCATGTGCACTGTCACTTTATTAGCTCTTTTCTGTGTAGCTATAGGAAATTTCCTTAGCACACTTATTGTAGCCTTACACACTTCATCCATATGGGACTTGCTATCATAGGAGCTATACTAACACCTACATATGTATAAATATATACACATCTACTAGTTTATGGTGTTTATATGCATTACCAATCCAGAACCTGCTGATGCATGAGCATTTATTTATTAATTTCTTTTGGTATATATATTTATTTAATGTACATGAAGATTGCTTTGGGGCTACTCTGCCTTGTCCCCATTTCTCTTTACGACTGTTTGTATTTTAAAATTGTTAGAAATAAAATATATAATTTTTAATATTTGGTTGGTACTTCCCCCTTTTTTGGTTATATAACGCTGTAGGGATGCCTGTGAGGGAATTTGGCGGAGAAGGGTTTGTAATGCTGGGTGATATCTGTGGAGGGATTTGGGAGGTGTACAATGCTTAGTTATGCTTTGGAAGGGTTTGGGTGGGGTGTACAATGCTGGGGGATGCCTGTGGTGGCATTTGGGGGGAAGGGGAGTGCAATGCTGGAAGATGCCAGTGGTGGGATTTTGAGGGGGTCCAATGTTGGAGGATGTCGAGATGCCAGTGGTGGGATTTTGAGGGGGTACAATGTTCCTGTGTCGAGATTTGGGGGGGGGGGGGGCGAGTGTGTGCAATGGTTAGAGAAGGATTTGGGGGTGTATGCAATGCTTAGTGAAGCCTGTAGTGGGATTTGGGGCATGTGCAATGCTGGGAGGATACCTGTGGTGACATTTCGGGTGTGTGCAATGCTGGTGGAAGGGAACGTGTAACACCCGAGGTAACCGGTTGTTACAGTGGCTTTGCTTTCCTCACGGGGAGAGTGATGTCATGCTTGGAAGCAGGGAAGGATCCATTCAACAGGTAATCAGCACATACAACACCATTCTGACTTCAAACCAGAAGGGGGAGCTCTGCACCTGACTTCAGGGAATCTGCTCTCTCTCGTCAGGAGGAAAGTCAGTAGCTAGGCAGTTGCTAGGCAGTTAGGAAGAGTTAGTGGTTGGTGAGAGGAGAGCGACGTGTGAGGAAGGAAAGCTGGAGCTGTGCAGCTCCTGGGAAGGAAAGACAGAACAGAGCAACTGATAAAGAGACTGAAAGGAAAAAGAGTCAAAGGCGAAGTTAAGACCAGAGGAGAATAGCTGCAATTGAGCTACCTCTAGACAGAGCGCAAACACCAGGGGCTGGGAAACCGAGGGGCTCTAAGACTCACAGCAGAAACCGGCAGGACAACTGACTATGGACGAATATTCATTACTTTAATGAGTGGTACGTGACCGCTGAACATAGGAAGATTCCGCCAGCTCCCGGAGACCATCTGACAGTGAGATGCTGCCAGGGACTGCACCGGGAGCAGGTGAGTATATCGGGGGAGGGTAAGTATTGCCCGATATTCACCTTTCTCCCTGTTCCACCGTTGCGTGCCGCTCTGTCTTCCGTCCTCTGGCTGTGAATATTCAGGTCAGAGGGCGCGATGACCTAGTTAGTGTGCGCACCGCCCTCTGCCTGAACATAATGTGTGGAGCATCTTATGGGGCTTAATGTATGGAGCATCTTATGGGGCATAATGTGTAGAGCATCTTATGGGGCATAATGTGTGGAGCATCTTATGGGGCATAATGTGTGGAGCAGCTTATGGGGCATAATGTGTGGAGCATCTTATGGGGCTTAATGTATGGAGCATCTTATGGGGCATAATGTGTGGAGCAGCTTATGGGGCATAATGTGTTTAGCAGCTTATTGGGCATAATGTGTGGAGCATCTTATGGGGCATAATGTATGGCGCATCGTGTGTGGAGCATCTTATGGGGCATAATATATGAATCATTTTATGGGGCATAATGTGTGGAGCATCTTATGGGGCATAATGTGTGGAGCATCTTATGGGGCATAATGTATGGAGCATCTTATGGGGCATAATGTATGGAGCATCTTATGGGGCATAATGTATGGAGCATCTTATGGGGCATAATGTGTGGAGCACCTTATGGGGCATAATGTGTGGAGCATCTTATGGGGCATAATGTGTGGAGCATCTTATGGGGCATAATGCATGGAGCATTATGTGTGGAGCATCTTATGGGGCATAATGTATGGAGCATCTTATGGGGCATAATCTATGGAGCATCTTATGGGGCTATCAACCTTTATGCAGCATTGTATGGGGCAAATGTTTCTATGGAGCATCTTATGGGGCCATTATTAACCTTTGTGCAGTATTATATGGGGCATATTTAAATATGGAGCATCTTATGGGGTGTATTTTGTATGGAGCATCTTATGGGGCCCATCATGAACTGTATGGAGCATTATATGGGGCTCCTGATTTAATATGGATATTCAAAAACACTTAACCTACTGATGTCTCAATTAATGTTACTTTAATTGGTATCTATTTTTATTTTTGAAATTTACCAGTAGCTGCTGCATTTCCCACCCTAGGCTTATACTCGAGTCATTAAGTTTTCCCAGTTTTTTGTGGCAAAATTAGGGGGGTCGGCTTATACTCGAGTCGGCTTATACTCGAGTATATACAGTATTTTTTTTTGCTTGCCGCAACATTGCATTAAAATGCAATAACGGGCAATTAAAAGAACGTATCTGCACCAAAATGGTATCATTAAAAATGTCAGCTTGGCACTCAAAAAATAAGCCCTCACCCAACCCGAGATCACAAAAAATGGAGACGCTATGGGTCTCGGAAAATTGCACAATTTTTTTTTTTAGCAAAGTTTGGAATTTTTTTTTTACCACCTAGATAAAAAATAACCTAGACATGTTTGGTGTGTATGAACTCGTATTGACCTGGAGAATCATAGTTGCAGGTCAGTTTTAGCATTTAGTGAACCTAGCAAAAAAGCCAAACAAAAAACAAGTGTGGGATAGCACTTTTTTGCAATTTCGCTGCACTTGGATTTTTTCCCTTTTTCTAGTACACAACATGGTAAATTCAATGGTGTTGTTCGAAATTACAACTCGTCCCGCAAAAAAAGCCCTCACATGGCCATATTGATGGAAAAATAAAAAGTTATGGCTCCGGGAAGGAGGGGAGCGAAAAACGAAAACGCAAAGCCGAAAAAAAACTCCAGGGGTTAAGGGGTTAACTGGTGAACCCCAAAATACTGATCATGACCTGGTCTTACAGGATGAACAGAGTATACCAAAAAGTGAGATACTGGCACGCTCAGGAGTGACTATGTCTGTTAGGTCTTAAAGGGTGCAACACTGGCCGTATTGTGTTGACAAACCCCCTCGCTCCAAAATGTTCGATCTACTACATCTGTTACAGAACTGCTTGTAGCCTGAGTCCTCCACCCCGACCTAGATGGCTGTTTTCATGGACAGATTTATCCACTGCTTTGCGGATGACCTGGTTGGCCTAGTGGAAAGGTACCAGGTGTTTGAGAGATCCTTAAAGAAACTGGGCAGTGTTGCATTCCTGTACTATGATGCCCAGAAGGGTAACAGAGCCACAAATGGGGGGAGTACAAGGTTCTAAGTGGTCACTAAGGGGTTGCCAAAGGCTGCTGGAAAGAACTTAATTTGTTGTAAATGTCACAGTCCTGGGTATATAGCCGTCCATTGTCCTATGTCCATTGAACAGATAAACTGCAGCGTAGGGGGTCGCTGTTATTATTATGCCTTTCCACCAGCTTGCAGTGGGGACTATCAGCCCGATGATCAGTCCCGTAACAATAAATGGTGTTCTGGTGCCTGGACTCTTGGACTTGGAGAGTTTGGTGACCCTGGTATGGCCACGTTCGGGGACTTCTGTATATTGCGAAGAGACCAGGGAAGCAGAGGTTACACCTCACCAAAGCATCATAGAACATGTGGCCCAGATGCAGGACAGGATTGCGAGGGTGATGCCGATCGTGAAGAAAAGCCTCTTTCAAGCACAAGAGGACCAGGCAAGGGTCTACAATTGGTATGCGAAGCTGAGACAGTTTAGCCCTAGAGACCGGGTGTTGGTGTTGATCCCCACGAAAGTAAATTTCTGGCCAAGTGGCGGGGTCCATATGAGGTGCTTGAGAATATGAGAGACGTCAACTATAAGGTCCACCAGCCAGGCAGAGGAAAACCATTCCAGGTTTACCACATCAACCTTTTTAAATCACAGCAAGACAGGGAAGCAGTAGAAGCAGGGCCGTATTTAGAGTTTCTGCTGCCCTAGGCACTTTTAGCGCTGCCTCCCCCTCTGGTGAGTATGACACTATCGGCAGTGACTTTGGGAAGAATCACTGATGTGAAAGTTGCCGTTTGCAGCAGATCAGGCAGTTTTTCTGTATCTGCCACGTAACGGATCACTTACGGCAACAATGCGTTTCGTTTCATTCATTCCCTATGGGATTTGCGGTACTTGATGTGATCTGGGAAATGCGGTGCCATACCTCCCAACTTTTGAAGGGAAAAAGGTCTAAAGGTTGCGGCGCACTGTGTGCGCCGCGGCAAATTTTAGGCCACGCCTCTGACCACACCCATTTCACAACTAATCACACCCATATCCAAGTCCCAACCACATCCATTTAGCACTGCTGATCACACTATTTCATATACATTAAAACAAAAAAAAAATATGGCCACGCAGTGCTTCATACTGTACAATGGCTATGCAGTGCTCCACATACTGTATAATGGCCCTACATGATGTTCCATACTGTATAATGGCCACACAGTGCTCCATACTGTATAATGGCCACGTCTGTCCTGTGTCCTTGTGTGTACCACATTGAGAATGGAGAAAAGAAAGAAGACCAAAGAACTGTCTGAGGACTTGAGAAACCAAATTGTGAGGAAGCATGAGCAATCTCAAAGCTACAAGTCCATCTCCAAAGACCTGAATGTTCCTGTGTCTACCGTGCGAGTGTCACCAAGAAGTGTAAAGCCCATGGCACTGTGGCTAACCTCCCTAGATGTGGATGGAAAAGAAAAATTGACAAGAGATTTCAACGCAAGATTGTGCGGATGTTGGATAAAGAACCCCGACTAACATCCAAACAAGTTCAAGCTGCCCTGCAGTCCGAGGGTACAACAGTGTCAACCCGTACTACCCGTCGGCGTCTGAATGAAAAGGGACTGTATGGTAGGAGACCCAGGAAGACCCCACTTCTTACCCCAAGACATAAAAAAGCCAGGCTGGAGTTTGCCAAAACTTACCTAAAAAAGCCTAAAACGTTTTAGAAGAATGTTCTCTGGTCAGATGAGACAAAAGTAGAGCTTTTTGGGCAAAGGCATCAACATAGAGTTTACAGGAGAAAAAAAAGAGGCATTCAAAGAGAAGAACACGGTCCCTACAGTCAAACATGGCGGAAGTTCCCTGATGTTTTGGGGTTGCTTTGCTGCCTCTGGCACTGGACTGCTTGACCGTGTGCATGGCATTATGAAGTCTGAAGACTACCAACAAATTTTGCAGCAGAATGTAGGGCCCAGTGTGAGAAAGCTGGGTCTCCCTCGGAGGTCATGGGTCTTCCAGCAGGTCAATGACCCAAAACACACTTCAAAAAGCACTAGAAAATGGTTTGAGAGAAAGTACTGGAGACTTCTAAGGTGGCCAGCAATGAGTCCAGACCTGAATCCCATAGAACACCTGTGGAGAGATCTAAAAATGGCAGTTTGGAGAAGGCACCCTTCAAATATCAGGGACCTGGAGCAGTTTGCCAAAGAAGAATGGTCTAAAATTCCAGCAGAGCATTGGAAGCAACTCATTGATGGTCACCGGAAGCGGTTGGTCGCAGTTAATTTGGCTAAAGGTTGTGCAACCAAGTATTAGGCTGAGGGTGCCAGTACTTTTGTCTGGCCCATTTTTGGAGTTTTGTGTGAAATGATCAATGTTTTGCTTTTGGCTTCATTCTCTTTTGTGTTTCTTCATTTAAGACAAATTAAATGAAGATAATAATACCAAAGAATTTGTGTTTGCAATCAATTTCAGGAAGAAACAGTATTATCTGACATAATTGCAGGGGTGTCAATACTTTTGACCATGACTGTACTGAGCCCGAGTGACGGGCGAGACACCACATGTACTGAGCCCGAGTGACGGGCGAGACACCACATGTATTGAGCTCGGGTGACGGGCGCGACACCCCATGTACTGAGCCCGGGTGACACTGTAATATGTAAGTAACATCAGACTGTATTGTGGGGACCATTCACTTCTATGAGAGGGTGTTAAAGGGAACCTGTCACCCCCAAAATCGCGGGTGAGGTAAGCCCACCGGCATCAGGGGCTTATCTACAGCATTCTGGAATGCTGTAGATAAGCCCCCGATGTAACCTAAAAGATGAGAAAAAGACGTTATATTATACTCACCCAGGGGCGTTCCCGCTGTTGGTCCGGGTCCGGCGCCTCCCATCTTCATCAGATGACGTCCTCTTCTGGTCTTCACACCGCAGCTCCGGCACAGGCGTACTTTGCCTGCCCTGTTGAGGGCAGAGCAAAGTACAGCATTGTGCAGGCGCCGGGCCTCTCTGACCTTTCCCGGCACCTGCGCAATGCAGTACTTTACTCTGCCCTCAACAGGGCAGGCAAAGTATGCCTGCGCCGGAGCTGCGGCGTGAAGACCAGAAGAGGACGTCATCTGATGAAGATGGGAGGCGCCAGACCTGGACCAACAGCGGGAACGCCCCTGGGTGAGTATAATATAACGTCTTTTTCTCATGTTTTAGGATACATCAGGGGCTTATCTACAGCATTCCAGAATGCTGTAGATAAGCCCCTGATGCCGGTGTGCCTACCTCACCTGCGATTTTGGGGGTGACAGGTTCCCTTTAAGGAGGAGGAGGAGGTGAGCTGTGACATCTCCTATTGTGACTGTTGGATCTGGTTGCCGGGGTCTACCTTCCTGTGGTTGTTACAAGTATCCTCCGCTCACCTTTCGGGGTGTTGCGCTCCTCGTCCACTTGTCTCAGGAGATTCGGTTGAACGCTCGGTCCGGCGCTGACATCCTGCACTATATTGGAAATGGCGGCTGAAGCTGCAGCACCAGGAGACACCGGAGAACGGCGGGGACAGAGCGCTCTGTAGCCGTGGACACGTGCAGTATAGCACGCGGCTGCCGGTCATGTGACGCCTGCACTCACTTTCACCAGAGGAGCGGCGCTATAGGTCAGAATATCAGAGTAGAAGCCTCGCTGTCTGATCACCGGATATTTCCGCGGGAGGACGGCGCTGATCCGCGCGGGTGACACCGGCACAAGTGACTGCGGACGCGGGATCTCCCAGTGTGGACGGGACTCCGCGGAGGATGGGGGTCGTCTGCCGTTATGTTCTCCATCTGCGCCCAACAGAGAAGACAAACATGTCCGATAACTACAGGACCGTGACAGCTGCAGAACATCGCCCCTCCCTGCAGAACATCACCCCCCTCCCTCCCTGCAGAACATCATGCCCCCCCCTGCAGAACATCATCGCCCCCCCTCCCTGCAGAACATCATCGCCCCCCTCCCTCCCTAACATCATCCTCCCTCCCTGCAGAACTTCATCGCCCCCCCTCCCTCCCTGCAGAACTTCATCGCCCCCCCTCCCTCCCTGCAGAACTTCATCGCCCCCCCTCCCTCCCTGCAGAACTTTATCGCCCCCCCTCCTCCCTGCAGAACTTCATCGCCCCCCCTCCCTCCCTGCAGAACTTCATCGCCCCCCCTCCCTCCCTGCAGAACTTCATCGCCCCCCCTCCCTCCCTGCAGAACTTCATCGCCCCCCCTCCCTCCCTGCAGAACTTCATCGCCCCCCCTCCCTCCCTGCAGAACTTCATCGCCCCCCCTCCCTCCCTGCAGAACTTCATCGCCCCCCCTCCCTCCCTGCAGAACTTCATCGCCCCCCCTCCCTCCCTGCAGAACTTCATCGCCCCCCCTCCCTCCCTGCAGAACTTCATCGCCCCCCCTCCCTCCCTGCAGAACTTCATCGCCCCCCCTCCCTCCATGCAGAACTTCATCGCCCCCCCTCCCTCCCTGCAGAACTTCATCGCCCCCCCTCCCTCCCTGCAGAACTTCATCGCCCCCCCTCCCTCCCTGCAGAACTTCATCGCCCCCCCTCCCTCCCTGCAGAACTTCATCGCCCCCCCTCCCTCCCTGCAGAACTTCATCGCCCCCCTCCCTCCCTGCAGAACTTCATCGCCCCCCCTCCCTCCCTGCAGAACTTCATCGCCCCCCCTCCCTCCCTGCAGAACTTCATCGCCCCCCCTCCCTCCCTGCAGAACTTCATCGCCCCCCCTCCCTCCCTGCAGAACTTCATCGCCCCCCCTCCCTCCCTGCAGAACTTCATCGCCCCCCCTCCCTCCCTGCAGAACTTCATCGCCCCCCCTCCCTGCAGAACTTCATCGCCCCCCCTCCCTCCCTGCAGAACTTCATCGCCCCCCCTCCCTGCAGAACTTCATCGCCCCCCCTCCCTCCCTGCAGAACTTCATCGCCCCCCCTCCCTCCCTGCAGAACTTCATCGCCCCCCCTCCCTCCCTGCAGAACTTCATCGCCCCCCCTCCCTCCCTGCAGAACTTCATCGCCCCCCTCACTCCCTGCAGAACTTCATCGCCCACCCTCCCTCCCTGCAGAACATCGCCCCCCCTCCCTCCCTGCAGAACATCGCCCCCCCTCCCTCCCTGCAGAACATCGCCCCCCCTCCCTCCCTGCAGAACATCGCCCCCCCTCCTTCCCTGCAGAACATCGCCCCCCCTCCTTCCCTGCAGAACATCGCCTCCCCTCCCTCCCTGCAGAACATCGCCCCCCCTTCCTCCCTGCAGAACATCGCCCCCCCTTCCTCCCTGCAGAACATCGCCCCCCCTTCCTCCCTGCAGAACATCGCCCCCGTCCCCTATACTCACCTGTCAGCTGCCTGTCCCACACACCGCGCGCGCCGCAGCCGCCGACATCCCTCTGGCACTCTGTCCCGCCGCAGCGCCTTCTTCCTGAGTGAGCGGTCATGTGATACTGCTCAATAAGGTCATGAATATGCGCATATTCATGACCTTAATGACCGGGGGGCGGGGTTTTGCATCGGTCGCGTTTGTGCCTTAAAAAAAAAAAAAATCCTTGCCCAGGTGCCGCCCCCCCACAATGTCGCCGCCCTAGGCACGTGCCCTCGAGTGCCTAGTGGCAAATACGGCCCTGAGTAGAAGCTGCGTGCCTGGGGGCCAATCCGGAAGTCAGGGTTGAGGATGTTACAGTGACAGAGACACTGTCACTGGCCCAGAACAACAGTGCCGAGAATCGCTTCAGCATATCCAGGACCTGTTTTCGCAGTTGCCAGGATGTACTATCCCAAATGTTCCCATCATAGCCGCACCCCTGACCGACCTTCTGAAGGGCACGAAGACAAAATGGCAAAATGGCTCCTGAAGCAGAGGTGGCTTTCCAAGAGTTGAAGATTGCCCTGTGTAAGCAGCTGGTCTTGACTGCTCCTGACTTCAGTAAGGGATTTGTGGTCCAGACAGATGCCTCAGAGGTCAGGTTGGGAGCTGTGCTGTCCCAGAAAGGAAACGGGGCGGAACATCCAGTCCTGTATTTAAGTAGGAAACTCCCCTCCTGTGAGAGAAATTATGCCATTACAGAAAAAGAAAGCTTGCCTATCAAATGGGTAATTGACACCCTGAGGTACTACCTGTTAGGCTGGAAGTTCAGGCTAGTGTCAAATCATGCGCCCCTGAGATGGATGAGGAAAAGGAAGGGTAAGAATGCTCTGTGACTAGATGGTTTCTTGGGCTCCAGGACTTCAACTTTCATGTAGAGCACAGGCCTGGGAAATTGCACGGTAACATAGATGCCCAGACTTCCATGTCTGGTGACTGAAGGTGCCAAAACCCCTGGTTTAGGCATAGGGGGTGGGGGGGTGGGTGTCAATGCGACCTAGTCACTGACAAAGTACTGGAGGGGAAATATGTATCACTGAGGTTAACTTCAGTGATGTGAACCTGGAAAAATGTTCCAGCACACTAAGTGCTGAGAGGGGTTAATTGACCATGTTAAGGGCTAGATTTAGTGAACAGCGTAGAGTGGGTGGGAGGCTATTCACCATATCACTACCACAGGGTGTGGTTTAGGAGGTAAATAGTCTTCTAAGTAATTTGGTGTTGGGGGTGCCTGGAGATGAAGAAAAGTTGGACATGTTTTTCCCTTTGTTTGTTTCTTGAGCAAGCGGATCCTCTCAGCAACATGGACTGTGCCATTTGTTTTTGCTTTGCTTTCCTGTTAGGCCAGAAAAGCCGTGTATGTTGCAAACCAAGCCCTGGTTTATGCTGTATCCAAATAAATCAGTGGAAAATTTAAAGAAACAGCGTTCCTGTGTCTACCTCTCTGAGCAGTCGATTCAGCCGATCGACCACAATGTGTATGTATGTATATATCACTACACAGTACCACTTTTCCTGTCATGTAATGTAATTCTAAGTACATCTTTTGGCTCCTATTCTGGTCTTTAGGGGGTGTGGTCTTTAGGGGTGTGTAGTCTCTAGGGGCATGGTCTTTAGGGTGCTTGTCAAACATCCGTAAGAAGTTTAGGCCGTCAATGTATTTGAGTCCAATTGTCCAGAATTTTCTTTTTAGCAGGTTGGCAACCCTGGTAAGCACTATATGGCGGGTTACAGTAACAGGGTCAATACAGTATGTTATGACACAGGAATGCAACTTAATACAATATCTATGCAATTTGCTATTACATACACTGCTCTTATTTAGTAATTAAAAAACTGTTAGTGCCTTCATGTCTCAACGTAATGGGCGTCACTCTCCGTACTAGGCCTATCCCCATCGTACGGAATGGGGCAAAATCGATAGGCAAAATCGCTTCACCACAACATTTGTTTCAATAAACTTTTTCACTTGAATCAAGCCTCTTTCATAGTACGAGTGTAGTGATTACATGAACTTCTAGTACAGGTTCTGGAATCAACTGCCTCTTCCCAGCTTGGCCAGGCCTTTTAGAATTAATAACTATGAAAAAGGTTTCACCTGACTCGGTGCCATCTTTTATTTCCTCCTCTGAGAGCATAGGTTCCCACTATTAGGTTGCTATTACTGTAATTCTTTCTTTACTTTCACTTTTGCCTTTGAGCAGCAGACTGCGCTGTTCATTTGAAATTATTCAGCTAGGCATCAACTTTAACTGTACTCTTCTGTCTTTCATTTCTTTCTTTCTTAATTCCTTACATTTGTACATATACGAGTCCAGTGGGCGATCCTTTTCAGTGATTGACAGTCTTCCTGGTAAGGTTGTGTGTTCAGAAATAGCTGTCAGTCACTGAGTAGAACTGTCCACTGGAGTCATATGCATACAAACACAAGGGATTTCTACTAATAAAATACAAGTTAAACTGAATCTTTTGCAGCAAACCTATATATTATTCTGTTTAGCTCCTTCTTCTCTATACCATGCTGCCACAGATCAGATTGCATGTACAATGTGACATGTTCCATTTAAGGCTTCATTCACATTTCCGTCTTTCTGCTACCATCGCAATACATCGATTTTTGAAAATGCAGGATCCTGCAAAAAATTTTTCCCATAGACTTGTATTGCCGGCGGATCGCGACGTATGGCCACAGGTTGCGTCCGTCGTGCACTGGATGCGTCGGGTTTTGGCGGGCCGTCGCCACAGAAAAACGTTCAAGGGAACGTTTTTCTGTACATCCAGTGTTTCAGACTGCGCATGCCCAGCAGGAAATATCGCTCTCACGATCTTAACTCACCCTGCAGTCTGACGGAAATGTGAAAGCACACACTTCCGTCGGTACGTCGCACCAACACTTCATGACGGCCCCGTACCAACGGAAATGTGAAAGAAGCCTTAATCAGCATGTATATATAATGATCAATGATAGGTTAAATTGTGATATTTCCATTCAATTTTAGTTAACATTTCATTGCAGCATAATGCATCCATGGATATGTAATAACTGTATTAAGAAGGAAAAGCCCTTTCTAAGTGTTAACCATAAGAAGGAATGGGCCTCTAGCATGGTAAAGAAATACCAGAGGAAAACTAATGCGAAGACCGATCCCATAGATTTGTACGTGATTGTTTCTAATATCTGGTGCATTATATATTGCACTAGACTAGTCCTGGATAATTTAGAAGGTGTTTCCACAGCCAGGATGTTGACTGCTAATAATAGACTTCTATAGGTTTAATTGAAATCAGTATAGAAGTCTTAGAGAAGCTGAGCATACTCACGGGCGAAAGGTTTTTCACAATTTGACAAACTGCATAATATTTTAATTCCACAAACTACTTTTGTGTCTAAAAAGAGCCTTTTTTTTTTTTTTTTTTAAAGGGTTATTGAACCATTTATTTGATATGAAACCCTGTTTAACCTAATAATGAATAGGTGCCATAAATTTACTGAGCTTGTTTCTGGCTTTATTTCCTTGACATTGTAAATTTACGACAAGAGATTAAAGCTTCTGCAATCTGGCAGCATCAGGGATCAACCCCAGGGGATGGCAGACATGGTTTATTGCAGCTTTGGTCTTCTCTTTTGCTGGCTATATAGTGCTCTATGGGCACTATGCACTAAATAGAAGCATAGGGAATGTAGATGCTTCTGTTGGACCCATGTTTAGATCAATAAAGGGTTAAACCCTTTAGACCATTAAAGAGTTAATATCAGCAATCAGAAAAAGACAGCTAAATAAAATTGTCCTAAAATACTAAAAAAAACAACATACTTAAGAGTGTCTAAATGGCCTTTTGCAAATCAAAATGAAGACTTGCTAAAAAATCTTTTCTTAATAAATGTTATTTCTCTCTTTCCATAACAGTTATCCAGGAGTCTCCGGCAGATGGTGTGAGATGGTCAATTCTAAGTATGAATGGTATTTCCTACAAAGATGCAGGAGAATACCGATGCAAGGCTAAAAATTTGGCAGGCATATCAGAAGCATCAATTACTGTCTTAGTAGTTGGTGTGGTCACTACAACAGAATCGCCATCACGGCAAGGATGGAGACTAGGAGCAGACCAGACTATAAATCCGCAAACAGAGGCAAATGAAGAAATTATCAGGACAAGCATAGCTTCATCTTCCTTCCCCACAGAAATATCTATATCACCAACAGAGGAAACTACAGTAGAAACAACTGTGATGCCTACTACCACCACATCAACAACAGCCCTGGTCCTAGAGAAGAAACCACCAAAAATCATCAAAGCCCAGACAAAGGCGGCTGGCAACAAGAAAACGCAACTTTTTCCGGGCAATAAAGAAGGTGAAGCGCTAAAAAACGTGGCTTCTGATACTGAAACAAATTCTGTTGTCCGTAACCTAAGAGTTATTACTGAAACAGAGGATCGGGTCACACTAACATGGAAGACAATGAACACAACAAATAGCTCGTCTTTGACTGTGCTCTATTCAAAGTATGGGGAGGAAGAGATGCTACGATTGAGCACAGATCCAAGTAAGAATAAGGTTACAATTGATGGCCTGCAGCCTAATACAAAATACATGGCCTGTGTCTGCCCAAAATCAGCTCAGCCAAAGAAAGACCAATGCATTGTGTTCTCTACAGACGTTCTTCTTAAAAATGTGGAGAGTGACACCCAGGTGCCGGCCTTAGTAATAGCCAGCAGTGTTGGCTGTGTAGTGGTTTTACCCATTATTATTTTCTTACTATATAAAGTTATAAAACTACAACGTAAGCCCCAGTCTACCAGTGAAGAGGATCTCTCCAAAGAGACATACGTCAAATTTGAAACGCTGTCCCTTAGAGCACGACCAACAAACGCTGGTGGCGAGCTATGGACACGCAGAGACACAGCTGAATCAGAGAGACTTCTGTTGTGCTCAAGGTCAAGTATGGACTCACAGGTGACCTATAAAAGCGAAGGATCCAGGCCTGAATACTACTGCTGAGATTACTTCAATGTTCTAGCAAGGGTTTATTTTTCTTGTGTTTTACATGTGTTTTATTTTTATTTAAAAAAAAATATATATATATTTTTTTTAGTATGTTCATTTATGTAACACTTTTTTAATGGAAGCACTTAAAAAGGGAATATATCGCCTATATTGTTTTTTAATAATTAAAACGAGATAGGGAAACATATCAGTTTTTTGTAATCTGTTTTTACTTTATGAATGCAGATTTTTATGTTCAATTTGTTTTTTTTAATCAATTTTGAAAATACAAAAAAAAACATAACATACAGTACGACCAAATATATTATGATCAAATAGGTAACGCAGGACTTAACAAAACTTGTAATGATAACAATATTTATGTGGAAATATAAACAGGTTACTCCATATTGCAGCTGCAGAAAAGAAACTACCTAAATTTTAATATCAGCAAATGAAAAATTGTTCTGAAAATTCAAACATAGAGGTTTCACCGCCACCGCAGTTTCCTCAGGAGTGTTATGTTAGAAGGCCATTATGCACTGAGGGGGAGGAGGTAAGCTGTAACCATCACCTATTGTGAATGATGAGCCACTGTTAACTCTGTAGAGGTGTTATCTGTCATTATCCCGCCTGTGATGACACTAAAGAAAATCACTGCGTGTGATGATACTCAGAAATTAATTACACAATCACATCATAATTGGACTGGCGTGGGCTAGAAAGCCTATCCAACAATAAAGTAATGCAATGATATGTACAGAGACTATTAGGAACTACTCTGGTAATTATAGGTGTTGCAGAGAACACACTTTCATCTTAGACCTGGTGACTGAAGAGGCTAAAAGGTCCTGTGAATGGAGTCTGCACCTGTACTCTGAAACATCAAACTACAGCTTTAATGTGTGGACGAATTTAAGTGCTTAGTTTCCGGCACAGCACCTCCACAGGCAAAATAAAACATTACACAGTGGCCATTGAAATGAACAGGGGTTTGCATGGATGTGGGTCCTCCATTGTGGGAGACATCTACAGTACCTCCTACTATGATTTGTAAATGAAGGTCATGATTGGGGACTCGCCTTTATTTACTCACCATTACTTAATAGATTATTTGAAAATCAGTTTCAACAGTACATATTAGGTTTTTTGAGTCACACATAGTAAATATAATTTAAAATTTCAATAAAATATCTTCTTACGAGTCATTACTCATATCTGTGTCAAACATTTTTAGAATTGCCTAGGACTTTTTAGGCAAAGTTAAGTACAATTGCCAGAGGAGGGGTTGGTAGTTTTCCATCCTATGCTTATAGCAATACACTGAAAAACAAAGTGCAAGTGTGAGGACCCTTGACATTCGGTTGCGAGCTTGCATATCTTGGCCAAAATATCGACCAATACCTCACATATTTATATGTACTTTTTGCACTTTATATTTCAGGGTGCAGCCAGGCCCAGCATTTTTGGTATTGTAAATAGGGGTGTCTGTTCACATAGGAAGCATTTAGATAGTGCTAGGCAACCCGCCTGATCGAATAGAAGGGTGTAACTACTAGGCTGTGAACCAGATACTGCGCATTACCTATATGTGAACAGCACCCTATACAAGCCTCTGTTGTGTAATCATATATAAGCAGTCACCCCTTCCATGAATTGGCAGGCTGAGAGTGGTTGTCTTATCATTATTTTGCACCTGTGTTGCCGCCACCTTTGCTACATGGATTTGCTGCATTCTGCATTTGTTCGGAGGCCTGGGCAGGTAAGCACTGCTGCCCCTTTTCTGTTGTAATAATTCTTTAATTTTTGGAAGATTTTAAGTCCTCTTTTTGTGGCTTTGCAATTGAGTCCCATACACATACCCTGGCTAAAATCATAGGGGGTATTAGGAGGAAACCACGTGAACCCAGGGACCAACTGTCACTGGTCATACATTTTATAAGGCAAACGGCACAACCTTTTCATAGCAAAAAAATAAACAACATCACTTGTTCTTCTTTATTCAAAAATACATTGAATTAAAGGAATGTTAAAAATATATCCACTATGAGATACAGACTAATTCTACCTCAGAGTCTGTCCCTCATGAGGACTATATTTTTTATATTCTTTTCAGGGATTTTTTGAATAAAGAGGAAAAAAATGTTGTTACAAAGAAGTGGTCGTGTTATTTGCCTTCTAAATTCTATGATGTATATCGGTGGGCTACAACTGCACGGGAATCCGCAGATGCACAACCGATATCAGGTAATTTTCACATGAATGTGGAAGGCCTACCAAGACTGTTAATTTCTCATCGGTCATATTAAATTCAGGATCCTAGGGCTGCGAGACAAAAGTACCAACGACTAGGCCGTGCATCTCATCGTCAAGTTCACATGTAGCATGGTAATATCTGCAAGGAAGAAGAGATACGTTTTACTAATTCTCATGTGCGTCATTAGAAATATTCAGGGATTATTTATTAGATTAGAATGCGATGAATCAATGAAGGACATACATGCCGCCATTGTTCTGCTGTACAATGTCCCTGCTGTGCCACAATATGCCAGAGTCAGGGACATTTTAGTTCTTTTTATGTGCTCTCAAGAATGTGTGACAGTATACACATGATCAAATGCATTCTTGATACTTCATAGATGCTCATTGAGCACAGTTGCAGAGTGGAGACGTGAAGTTCACATTGTACATAACCTTTCCTTGTCCTTTCTTTCCTTTCCGAGCGGCAGAATCTGCAGCTGTGCCCCCTCAGAAGGGTGTGTTTGGTAGCTAAGCCTGAATGCCAAGCTCTAGGATGTCTGATACTTCCCACACTGATATTTGGGCTACTGACCAGTTCCTTGGCTTACTCTACAAGCAGCTGGTCATGTGTGTTCTACAGTCCTTAGGGGGTCACGCAATGTGATCCATCTTGAAAGAGTCATTCCTGAAAATCATGTCTTACTTTAATGCCTGTTCACCTTTTAGTAAAAAGACGCTGAAGTCAGAATAGAGTTAAGAATTTTCCAGAGCATATGTGGTTGTTGGTAGATATTGCCATATAGATGTTGATGATTGAGATGTCTTCTCTCTCTCTGGTGTCATAATTTAAGCATGTCAACTAGCTGAGAACTGCAAACACGCCCTTGCCCAGATGGCTACTATGCCTTTCATGCAGGACTACTATTTTATGGCTTCGTACAGCATAGGTAAGCTAAATATTATATCTCTGGATGCTAATGGTAATTTAATACAGGAATGTAATAAGAGCTCAATTAAAGTCACATACTCTTTTTATTGCAGTGATTCGTAAGCAAAATTGTAACGCCATGTTTCTATCTCCATTCAGATACACATACGATTAATGTGTTACCCGAATTTGTGAAATTCACCTTTTACAGTATGTTGTAAATGAACGCTTATTATCCGACATCTTGAATTATCAAATACTAGATTAATGAAATTTCTCTGAATAAAGATTTATGATAATAAAATACCTCGATTGCAAAAAGGAAATAGACATGAATGTTTGGTGAAAATTGCCTTTGTCAATATTCACAATATTATTTGTCCTAATATAATCCCTACATAGTCAACCTAATTTCAGTTTTTGTTGTAAAGTAGTACCAGTTTATATTTTCTATTTGGTTTTCATTTGTCTGTGTTTTTTTTATTCTCATACTTCAGCGGAACCTGTCAGGTCTGACAACGCTATTAACCTGCAGATGCCATCTTAATCTGAATGTGCGGCACCAGATAGAAAATGAATTTTATTTCTCTCGAAAGCCGCAGGCTTTCAGTCATTCAGGCGTGCCCGAAGCAATTACAGTTACGCCTCACAACACTGAGAACAGAGGCTGTGAGCATGCACTGGCACTGAATGACTGCTGTCTGTGCGATGATGTAGTGTAAGTTAATTTTCTCTAAGGTGCAGCACTTTCAGAACTTCAGCCAGGCACCTTCTTAACGCTATTAAGCTGCAGATTAACCCAATATCTGCAGGGTAATAGTGTTATCAGACCGGACAGACTCCCTTCATAAACATACAGAAAACTTTTTTTAAATTAAAGGCTAATGTGATTGACAGCTGCATTCCGATGTAATCCAAAAAAGCTGATTTCAAGAACATTCATATAGGACTGGGATTATTAATTTACTTTCCCAAATAGGACCTTCAAGGATGCGATGTGCACAATAATAATATAATATTAATATAGTATATATTTTTTTTTGGGAAGTGCATTTGGACAGCAAGGTGGATTGCTGTTAAGGGAACTAGAGAAAAAAAAATCTATAAATCTTCAGCATAGCGAGTGTGAGCTAAGCGTAAGTGTGAACGGCAGTAAGTGTGACTTGTGATTCAGTGAAGAGGTATTTGGAAAGCCTTTAACAGATACCTGTGTGAGTTGCTGAATTGGGGTAGCTTTATTCATAAGGGGTTAACTTAGGGTGGGGGCTCATAATTAAGGGTTTATAAGGGGCAGCTGTTTGGGGCTCCAGTCCTTTTTGGAAGTGCATTTGGACAGCAAGGTGGATTGCTGTTAAGGGAACTAGAGAAAAAAAAAATCTATAAATCTTCAGCATAGCGAGTGTGATCTGAGCGTAAGTGTGAACGGCGGTAAGTGTGACTTGTGATTCAGTGACTTTGGAGTCTGTTTTTTTTTTTATTTTTAATTAATTCTTTGTATTTATTTTTTATTTTTTTTTAAATTTAACTTTTCTGTCTGGTGCAATCCCCATTAGGAAATGTGCTCCACTCTTGTTAATGCCATCCAGTGCACGTCTTGTCACATGTATGCAGTCCATGCATAGGGTGCATACTGCTGTGCGAGATGTGAGCACGTTGTGCATTTGGAAAACCAGATTCTGAATCTAAATGTGCAGCTGGCAACACTGAGATCCATAGACAATATGGAGAGGAGTCTTCTGTTGTGAATTCTGTGGCAGAGCTCCCTCCTGTGGTCACAAGTGGTACTTCGGCTGATTCTCTCTGTGAGCTTCCGTTGGTGGAGGAGAGTGGTACTGCGGCTTCTGGGTTTCCTTCCTCAGGTGATGTGGTGAAGTCGTTGGGTGCTGCTCTATTTAACTCCACCTAGTGCTTTGATCCTGGCCTTCAGTCAATGTTCTAGTATTGGACCTGTTTCCTCCTGGATCGTTCCTGTGGCCTGCTGCTCTGCATAGCTAAGTTCCGCTTTTGCTTTTTGTTTGCTTTTTTTTCTGTCCAGCTTGCTTATTTGTTTTTTCTTGCTTGCTGGAAGCTCTGGGACGCGGAGGGTGTACCTCCGTGCCGTTAGTTCGGTACGGAGGGTCTTTTTGCCCCCTTTGCGTGGTTGTTTGTAGGGTTTTGTGTTGACCACAAAGTTACCATTCCTATCCTCGCTCTGTTCAGAAAGTCGGGCCTCACTTTGCTAAATCTATTTCATCTCTACGTTTGTCTTTTCATCTTAACTCACAGTCATTATATGTGGGGGCTGCCTTTTCCTTTGGGGTATTTCTCTGAGGCAAGGTAGGCTTATTTTCTATCTTCAGGCTAGCTAGTTTCTCAGGCTGTGCCGAGTTGCATAGGGAGCGTTAGGCGCAATCCACGGCTGCCTCTAGTGTGGTTGGAGAGGATTAGGGATTGCGGTCAGCAGAGTTCCCACGTCTCAGAGCTCGTTCTATGTTTTTGGGTTATTGTCAGGTCACTGTATGTGCTCTGACTTCTATGTCCATTGTGGTACTGAATTACCAGATCATAACAGTACTGGAGGCCCAAAGTACTAATGATTCTCAATAGAGGGAAAAAAGAAGTTCTGAGACCATTTTTTTTTCTCTTCACTGTGTTTTGCCTTTTTTTTCCCCTAGACATTTGGGTGGTTCAGGACACAGGTGTAGCGATGGACATTAAAGGTCTGTCTTCATGTGTAGATCAGCTCACGGCAAGAGTACAAAAGATTCAAGACACTATTGATCAGAAATCTATGTTAGAACCTAGAATACCTATTCCTGATTTGTTTTTTGGAGATAGAACTAAGTTTCTTAGTTTCAAAAATAATTGTAAACTATTTCTGGCTTTGAAACCTCGCTCCTCTGGTGACCCAGTTCAACAAGTTAGGATCATTATTTCTTTTTTACGTGGCGACCCTCAGGACTGGGCATTTTCTCTTGCGCCAGGAGATCCTGCATTATGCAATATTGATGCGTTTTTCCTGGCGCTCGGATTGCTGTACGATGAACCTAATTCAGTGGATCAGGCAGAGAAAAATTTACTGACTTTGTGTCAGGGTCAGGATGAGATGGAGGTATATTGTCAGAAATTTAGAAAGTGGTCCGTACTCACTCAATGGAATGAAGGTGCGCTCGCAGCTATTTTCAGAAAGGGTCTCTCTGAAGCCCTTAAGGATGTCATGGTGGGATTTCCTATGCCTGCTGGTCTGAATGAGTCTATGTCTTTGGCCATTCAAATCGGTCGACGCTTGCGTGAGCGTAAATCTGTGCACCATTTGGCGGTATTATCTGAGCATAAACCTGAGCCTATGCAGTGCGATAGGACTTTGACCAGAGTTGAACGGCAAGAACACATACGTCAGAATGGGCTGTGTTTCTACTGTGGTGATTCCACTCATGCTATTTCTGATTGTCCTAAGCGCACTAAGCGGTTCGCTAGGTCTGCCACTATTGGTACGGTATAGTCAAAATTTCTTTTGTCCGTTACCTTGATCTGCTCTTTGTCATCTTATTCTGTCATGGCATTTGTGGATTCAGGCGCTGCCCTGAATTTGATGGACTTGGAGTATGCTAGGCGTTGTGGGTTTTTCTTGGAGCCCTTGCAGTGTCCTATTCCATTGAGAGGAATTGATGCTACGCCTTTGGCCAAGAATAAGCCTCAGTACTGGACTCAGCTGACCATGTGCATGGCTCCTGCACATCAGGAGGTTATTCGCTTTCTGGTGTTGCATAATCTGCATGATGTGGTCGTGTTGGGGTTGCCATGGCTACAAGTCCATAATCCAGTATTAGATTGGAAATCCATGTCTGTGTCCAGCTGGGGTTGTCAGGGGGTACATGGTGATGTCCCATTTCTGTCTATTTCGTCATCCACCCCTTCTGAGGTTCCAGAGTTCTTGTCTGATTACCGGGATGTATTTGATGAGCCCAAGTCCGATACCCCACCTCCGCATAGGTATTGTGATTGTGCTATCGATTTGATTCCTGGTAGTAAATTCCCAAAGGGTCGACTGTTTAATTTATCTGTGCCTGAGCACGCCGCTATGCGGAGTTACGTGAAGGAGTCCTTGGAGGAGGGGCATATTCGCCCGTCATCGTCGCCATTAGGAGCAGGGTTCTTTTTTGTGGCCAAGAAGGATGGTTAGCTGAGACCTTGTATAGATTACCGCCTTCTAAATAAGATCACGGTTAAATTTCAGTACCCCTTGCCGTTATCTGATTTGTTTGCTCGGATTAAGGGGGATAGTTGGTTCACCAAGATAGATCTTCGTGGTGTGTATAATCTTGTGCGTATTAAGCGAGGCGATGAATGGAAAACTGCATTTAATACGCCGGAGGGCCATTTTGAGTATCTAGTAATGCCATTCGGACTTGCCAATGCTCCATCAGTGTTTCAGTCCTTTATGCATGACATCTTCCGAGAGTACCTGGATAAATTCCTGATTGTGTACTTGGATGACATTCTGATCTTCTCGGATGATTGGGAGTCTCATGTGAAGCAGGTCAGAACGGTGTTTTAGGTCCTGCGTGCTAATTCTTTGTTTGTGAAGGGATCTAAGTGTCTCTTTGGTGTTCAGAAGGTTTCATTTTTGGGGTTCATCTTTTCCCCTTCTACTATCGAGATGGACCCTGTTAAGGTCCAAGCTATCCATGATTGGACTCAGCCGACATCTCTGAAAAGTCTGCAAAAGTTCCTGGGCTTTGCTAATTTTTATCGTCGCTTCATCTGCAATTTTTCTAGTATTGCTAAACCATTGACCGATTTGACCAAGAAGGGTGCTGATGTGGTCAATTGGTCTTCTGCTGCTGTGGAAGCTTTTCAAGAGTTGAAGCGTCGTTTTTCTTCTGCCCCTGTGTTGTGTCAACCAGATGTTTCGCTTCCATTCCAGGTCGAGGTTGATGCTTCTGAGATTGGAGCAGGGGCTGTTTTGTCGCAGAGAAGTTCTGATTGCTCGGTGATGAAACCATGTGCCTTCTTTTCCAGGAAGTTTTCGCCTGCTGAGCGAAATTATGATGTTGGCAATCGAGAGTTGCTGGCCATGAAGTGGGCATTCGAGGAGTGGCGTCATTGGCTTGAAGGAGCTAAGCATCGCGTGGTGGTCTTGACTGATCATAAGAACTTGACTTATCTCGAGTCTGCCAAGCGGTTGAATCCTAGACAGGCTCGTTGGTCGCTGTTTTTTGCCCGTTTTGATTTTGTGATTTCGTACCTTCCGGGCTCTAAAAATGTGAAGGCGGATGCTCTGTCTAGGAGTTTTGTGCCCGACTCTCCGGGTTTATCTGGGCCGGCGGGTATTCTCAAAGAGGGAGTAATTGTGTCTGCCAGCTCCCCTGATTTGCGGCGGGTGCTGCAAAAATTTCAGGCTAATAAACCTGATCGTTGCCCAGCGGAGAAACTGTTTGTCCCTGATAGGTGGACAAATAAAGTTATCTCTGAGGTTCATTGTTCGGTGTTGGCTGGTCATCCTGGAATCTTTGGTACCAGAGAGTTAGTGGCTAGATCCTTTTGGTGGCCATCTCTGTCGCGGGATGTGCGTTCTTTTGTGCAGTCCTGTAGGATTTGTGCTCGGGCTAAGCCCTGCTGTTCTCGTGCCAGTGGGTTGCTTTTGCCCTTGCCGGTCCCGAAGAGGCCTTGGACACATATCTCTATGGATTTTATTTCTGATTTTCCCGTCTCTCAAAAAATGTCAGTCATTTGAGTGGTTTGTGATCGCTTCTCTAAGATGGTCCATTTGGTACCCTTGTCTAAATTACCTTCCTCCTCTGATTTGGTGCCATTGTTCTTCCAGCATGTGGTTCGTTTACATGGCATTCCAGAGAATATCGTTTCTGACAGAGGTTCCCAGTTTGTTTCGAGGTTTTGGCGAGCCTTTTGTGGTAGGATGGGCATTGACTTGTCTTTTTCCTCGGCTTTCCATCCTCAGACTAATGGCCAGACCGAACGAACCAATCAGACCTTGGAAACATATCTGAGATGCTTTGTTTCTGCTGATCAGGATGACTGGGTGTCCTTTTTGCCTTTGGCTGAGTTCGCCCTTAATAATCGGGCCAGCTCGGCTACCTTGGTTTCACCATTTTTCTGCAACTCTGGGTTCCATCCTCGTTTCTCTTCAGGGCAGGTTGAGTCTTCGGACTGTCCTGGTGTGGATACTGTGGTGGACAGGTTGCAGCAGATTTGGACTCATGTGGTGGACAATTTGACCTTGTCCCAGGAGAAGGCTCAACATTTCGCTAATCGCAGACGCTGTGTGGGTCCCCGACTTCGTGTTGGGGATTTGGTTTGGTTATCTTCTCGTCATATTCCTATGAAGGTTTCCTCTCCTAAGTTTAAACCTTGTTTCATTGGTCCGTATAGGATTTCTGAGGTTCTTAATCCTGTGTCTTTTCGTCTGACCCTTCCAGATTCTTTTTCCATTCATAACGTATTCCATAGGTCATTGTTGCGGAGATACGTGGCACCTATGGTTCCATCTGTTGATCCTCCTGCCCCGGTTTTGGTGGAGGGGGAGTTGGAGTATATTGTGGAGAAGATTTTGGATTCTCGTGTTTCAAGACGGAAACTCCAGTATCTGGTTAAGTGGAAGGGTTATGCTCAGGAAGATAATTCCTGGGTCTTTGCCTCTGATGTCCATGCTGCCGATCTTGTTCGTGCCTTTCATATGGCTCATCCTGGTCGTCCTGGGGGCTCTGGTGAGGGTTCGGTGACCCCTCCTCAAGGGGGAGTACTGTTGTGAATTCTGTGGCAGAGCTCCCTCCTGTGGTCACAAGTGGTACTTCGGCTGATTCTCTCTGTGAGCTTCCGTTGGTGGAGGAGAGTGGTACTGCAGCTTCTGGGTTTCCTTCCTCAGGTGATGTGGTGAAGTCGTTGGGTGCTGCTCTATTTAACTCCACCTAGTGCTTTGATCCTGGCCTCCAGTCAATGTTCTAGTATTGGACCTGTTTCCTCCTGGATCGTTCCTGTTGCCTGCTGCTCTGCATAGCTAAGTTCCGCTTTTGCTTTTTGTTTGCTTTTTTTTCTGTCCAGCTTCCTTATTTGTTTTTTCTTGCTTGCTGGAAGCTCTGGGACGCAGAGGGTGTACCTCCGTGCCGTTAGTTCGGTACGGAGGGTCTTTTTGCCCCCTTTGCGTGGTTGTTTGTAGGGTTTTGTGTTGACCGCAAAGTTACCTTTCCTATCCTCGCTCTGTTCAGAAAGTCGGGCCTCACTTTGCTAAATCTATTTCATCTCTACGTTTGTCTTTTCATCTTAACTCACAGTCATTATATGTGGGGGCTGCCTTTTCCTTTGGGGTATTTCTCTGAGGCAAGGTAGGCTTATTTTCTATCTTCAGGCTAGCTAGTTTCTCAGGCTGTGCCGAGTTGCATAGGGAGCGTTAGGCGCAATCCACGGTTGCCTCTAGTGTGGTTGGAGAGGATTAGGGATTGCGGTCAGCAGAGTTCCCACGTCTCAGAGCTCGTTCTATGTTTTTGGGTTATTGTCAGGTCACTGTATGTGCTCTGACTTCTATGTCCATTGTGGTACTGAATTACCAGATCATAACAGTCTTCTGCTCATGGCGCAGACGCTCAATGGGACAGATGAGGGGGGGATGGTGGGATGGAGCTGCAGGACGATGAAGTAGCAAGCTGGGTGACAGTTAGGAAGCGGGGTAGAGGGAAGAGTGCCAGGGAGGCTAGTCCTGATCTGGAACACCCCAATAAGTTTGCTAAGTTGGCAGATGAGGGGGGTGCCAGTACAGGGGTACTGCTGCAGCCAGGCATGTCCTCTGAAAGCCGGAGGAGTGATTGCTCCAGCAAGGAGGGAAATAGGAGAGCAGGGCAGGCCAGACAGTTGCTGGTAGTGGGCGACTCAATTATTAGGGGAACAGATAGGGCAATCTGTTACAAAGACAGGGATCGTCGAACGGTGTGCTGCCTTCCTGGCGCTCGAGTCCGACACATCGCTGATCGGGTGGACAGATTATTGGGAGGGGCTGGTGAGGACCCAGCGGTCATGGTGCACATTGGCACAAATGACAAAGTTAGAGGTAGGTGGAAGGTCCTTAAAGATGATTTCAGGGAATTAGGCCGCAAGCTGAAAGCAAGGACCTCCAACGTGGTATTTTCCGAAATTCTGCCTGTGCCACGCCAGAGAGGCAACGGGAGATTAGGGAGGTTAATAAGTGGCTCAAGAATTGGTGTAGGAAGGAGGGGTTTGGGTTCCTGCAGAACTGGGCCGACTTCTCAGTTGGCTACAGGCTCTACGCTAGGGACGGGCTGCACCTCAATGGGGAGGGTGCAGCTGTGTTGGGGGAGAAAATGGCTAGAAGGTTGGAGGAGTGTTTAAACTAGGAATTGGGGGGGAGGGTATTCATTTTATAGGAGGGGAAGATAGTGCAGATAGAGACCTGGGCACAAATAAGGAAGTTGGGGGTGGCAGTGGCATGGGGGGTGGGGTTAGAACAGTGAATAATTTAAGAAAGAATAGAGGTGCAGAGAGATACATAAAATGTATGTATACTAATGCCAGAAGCCTCGCCAACAAAATGGACGAATTAGAACTAATGTTGGAGCATAATTATGACATGGTGGGGATATCTGAGACATGGCTGGATGAGAACCATGACTGGGCTGTTAACTTGCAGGGCTATAGCCTGTTCAGAAATGACCGTACAGATAAGCGAGGGGGTGGGGTGTGTCTATATGTAAAATCGTCCTTAAAACCCATCCTGCGTGATAATATAGGTGAATTTAATGAAAATGTAGAATCCCTGTGGGTGGAGATAAGGGGAGGGGGAAAAAATAATAAATTACTGATAGGGGTTTGTTATAAATCTCCAAAAATAATGGAAGGAATGGAGAATATCCTCGTAAAGCTAATAGATGAAGCTGCGACTCAAGGAGAAGTCATTATTATGGGGGACTTCAACTACCCTGAAATAGATTGGGGAACAGAAACCTGCAGTTCCAGCAAAGGTAATCGGTTTTTGACAACTATGAGAGACAATTACCTTTCACAACTGGTTCAGGACCCAACAAGAAGGGGGGCACTGCTAGACCTAATATTAACCAATGGGCCAGACCGCATATCAAATATAAGGGTTGGGGGTCACTTGGGTAATAGCGATCACAAACTAATAAGTTTTCATGTATCCTTTAAAAAGATGTGTAATAGAGGGGTTACAAGGACACTAAACTTCAGTAGGGCAAATATCCAACGGATGAGAGAGGATCTTGGTGCAATTAACTGGGACGATATCCTGAGACACAAAAATACACAAAGAAAATGGGAGACATTTATTAGCATCCTGGATAGGACCTGTGCACAGTATGTACCGTATGGGAATAAACATACTAGAAATAGGAGGAAACCAATATGGCTAAATAGAGCTGTAAGGGGCGCAATAAGTGACAAAAAGAAAGCATTTAGAGAATTAAAGGAAGTAGGTAGTAAGGAGGCATTAAATAAATACAAAAAATTAAATAAATTCTGTAAAAAGCAAATCAAGGCAGCAAAGATTGAGATAGAGAGACTCATTGCCAGAGTAAAAATAATCCCAAAATATTCTTTAACTACATAAATAATAAGAAACTAAAAAATGATAGTGTTGGCCCCCTTAAAAATAGTCTGGGTGAAATAGTGGATGAGGATGAGGAAAAGGCCAATATGCTAAATGACTTTTTTTCATCAGTATTTACACAAGAAAATCCCATGGCAGACAAAATGACTAGTGATAAAAATTCCCCATTAAATGTCACCTGCTTAACCCAGCAGGAATTGCGGCGGCGTCTAAAAATCACTAAAATTGACAAATCTCCGGGCCCGGATGGGATACACCCTCGAGTACTGCAGGAATTAAGTACAGTCATCGATAGACCATTATTTTTAATCTTTAAAGGGAACCTGTCACCCCGTTTTTTGAGATTGAGCTATAAATACTGTTAAATAGGGCCTGCGCTGTGTGTTCCTATAGTGTATGTAGTGTACCCCGATTCCCTATGTATGCTGAGAAATAACTTACCAAAGTCGCCGTTTTCGCCTGTCAATCAGGCTGGTCAGGTCGGGAGGGCGTGGTGACATCGGGGGTTCTTCCTCAGCTTTACGTTGGTGGCGTAGTGGTGTAGTGGTGAAGACACAGCGCGCGATCTGCGCTGTAATCCCTTGCATCGGTGGGGGCGGCCATCTTCCTGGGGCCGCGCGTGCGCAGATCGAGTGCTCTGCTGCACGGGGCTTCAGGAAAATGGCCGCGGGATGCCGCGCGTGCGCATTAGAGATCGCGGCGGCCATTTTCCCAAAGCCGAGTTTGCATCTCGGCTTTGGGAAAATGGCCGCCGCGATCTCTAATGCGCACGCGCGGCATCCCGCGGCCATTTTCCTGAAGCCCCGTGCAGCAGAGCACTCGATCTGCGCACGCGCGGCCCCAGGAAGATGGCCGCCCCCACCGATGCAAGGGATTACAGCGCAGATCGCGCGCTGTGTCTTCACCACTACACCACTACGCCACCAACGTAAAGCTGAGGAAGAACCACCGATGTCACCACGCCCTCCCGACCTGACCAGCCTGATTGACAGGCGAAAACGGCGACTTTGGTAAGTTATTTCTCAGCATACATAGGGAATCGGGGTACACTACATACACTATAGGAACACACAGCGCAGGCCCTATTTAACAGTATTTATAGCTCAATCTCAAAAAACGGGGTGACAGGTTCCCTTTAAAGACTCCATAATAACAGGGTCTGTACCACAGGACTGGCGTATAGCAAATGTGGTGCCAATATTCAAAAAGGGGACAAAAACTGAACTCGGAAATTATAGGCCAGTAAGCTTAACCTCTACTGTGGGTAAAATCCTGGAGGGCATTCTAAGGGATGCTATACTGGAGTATCTGAAGAGGAATAACCTCATGACCCAGTATCAGCATGGGTTTACTAGGGACCGTTCATGTCAGACTAATTTGATCAGTTTCTATGAAGAGGTAAGTTCTGGATTGGACCAAGGGAACCCAGTGGATGTAGTGTATATGGACTTTTCAAAAGCTTTTGATACGGTGCCACACAAAAGGTTGATACATAAAATGAGAATAATGGGGATAGGGGAAAATATGTGCAAGTGGGTTGAGAGCTGGCTCAGGGATAGGAAACAAAGGGTGTTTATTAATGGAGCACACTCGGACTGGGTAGGTTAGCAGTGGGGTACCACAGGGGTCAGTATTGGGCCCTCTTCTTTTTAACATATTTATTAATGACCTTGTAGGGGGCATTCAGAGTAGAATTTCAATATTTGCAGATGACACTAAACTCTGCAGGGTAATCAATACAGAGGAGGACAATTTTATATTACAGGATGATTTATGTAAAGTAGAAGCTTGGGCTGATAAATGGCAAATGAGCTTTAATGGGGATAAATGTAAGGTCATGCACTTGGGTAGAAGAAATAAGATGTATAATTATGTGCTTAATTCTAAAACTCTGGGCAAAACCGTCAATGAAAAAGGCCTGGGTGTATGGGTGGATGACAAACTCATATTCAGTGGCCAGTGTCAGGCAGCTACTACAAAGGCAAATAAAATAATGGGATGCATTAAAAGAGGCATAGATGCTCATGAGGAGAACATAATTTTACCTCTATACAAGTCACTAGTTCGACCACACTTAGAATACTGTGCACAGTTCTGGTCTCCGGTGTATAAGAAAGACATAGCTGAACTAGAGCGGGTGCAGAGAAGAGCGACCAAGGTTATTAGATGACTGGGGGGTCTGCAATACCAAGATAGGTTATTACACTTTGGGCTATTTAGTTTGTAAAAACAAAGACTAAGGGGTGATCTTATGTTAATGTATAAATATATGAGGGGACAGTACAAAGACCTTTCTGATGATCTTTTTAATCATAGAACTGAAACCGGGACAAGGGGGCATCCTCTGCGTTTGGAGGAAAAAAGGTTTAAGCATAATAACAGACGTGGATTCTTTACTGTAAGAGCAGTGAGACTATGGAACTCTCTGCCGTATGATGTTGTAATGAGTGATTCATTACTTAAATTTAAGAGGGGACTGGATACCTTTCTGGAAAAGTATAATGTTACAGGGTATATACACTAGATTTCTTGATAGGGCGTTGATCCAGAGAACTAGTCTGATTGCCGTATGTGGAGTCGGGAAGGAATTTTTTTCCCCAATGTGGAGCTTACTCTTGCCACATGGTTTTTTTTTGCCTTCCTCTGGATCAACATGTTAGGGCATGTTAGGTTAGGCTATGGGTTGAACTAGATGGACTTATAGTCTTCCTTCAACCTAAATAACTATGTAACTATGTAAAGCTAACTTTTTGTTGCACATGTCACCAATTTTATAAGGATCCACTTATAACCTCAAGGTTTGTTGCCTCAAAAGTTTTTTTAATTTTGGTATTTGACTCCTGAATTGCCTACCTTCTGAAAAGTGGGCAGGGCTTAGAGCCTGCAGAATATGTATATGTATACGGCCCACCAATGGATATTGGGCAGCCCTTGAATACCTGGGAGGCTCTGGTTATCATCATATAGTTAACTGTATTATTAAATAAAAAAAAAACAGATTACAGTCCAATAATTTATGTAAACATACACTGCTCACAAAAGTAAAGGAACACTAAAATCTTACATCCTAGATATCACTGAATTAAATATTCCAGTTGTAAATCTTTATTGTTCTTCTGCGTTGAGAAGAATTAAACATAAACTTGATCAATGTAAATCAGAATTAATATCCCATGGAGGTCTGAATTTGGAATGATACTCAAAATCAAAGTGGAAAATCAAATTACAGGCTGATCCAACTTCAGTGGAAATGCCTCAAGACAAGGAAATGATGCTCAGTAGTGTGTGTGGCCTCCACATGCCTGTATGACCTCTCTATAATATTCGGGCATGCTATTGCTGAGGCGGTTGATGTTCTCCTGAGGGATCTCCTCCCAGACCTGGACTAAAGCATCCTCCAACTCCTGGACATGCTGTGGTGCAACGTGACGTTGGTGGATGGTGCAAGACATGATGTCCCAGATGTGTTCAATCGGATTCAGGTCTGGGGAATGGGCGGGCCAGTCCATAGCTTCAATTACTTCATCTTGCAGGAACTGCTGACACACGCCAGCCACATGAGGTCTGGCATTGTCCTGCATTAGGAGGAACCCAGGGCCAACCGCACCAGCATATGGTCTCACAAGGGGTCTGAGAATCTCATCTCGGCACCTAATGGCAGTTAGGCTACCTCTGGTGAGCACATGGAGGGCTGTGCGGCCCTCCAAAGAAATGCCACCCCACATCATTACTGACCCACTATCAAATCGGTCATGCTGAAGGATGTTGCAGGCAGCAGATCACTCTCTATGGCGTCTCCAGATTCTGTCACGTCTGTGACATGTGCTCAGTGTGAACCTGCTTTCATCTGTGAAAAGCACAGGGCGCCAGTGGTTAGTTTGCCAATCCCAGTGTTCTGTGGCAAATGCCAAGCATCCTGCATGGTGTTAGGCTGTGAGCACAAACCTCATTTGTGGACGTCGGGCACTCAGACCATCCTCATGGAGTCAATTTCTAACCGTTTGTGCAGACAAATGCAAATTGTGGCCTGCTGGTCATTTTGCAGGGCTCTCGCAGTGCTCCTCCTGTTCCTCCTTGCACAAACACTGAGGTAGTGGTCCTGCTGCTGGGTTGTTGCCCTCCTACGGCCCCCTTCCTGTCTCCTGGTGTACTGGCCTGTCTCCTGGTAGCACCTCCAGCCTCTGGACACTACGCTGACAGACACAGCAAACCTTCTTGCACAGCTTGCATTGATGTGCCATCTTGGATGAGCTGCACTACCTGAGCCACTTTTGTGGGTTGTAGAGTCCGTCTCATGCTACCATGAGTGTGAAAGCACAACCAACATTCAAAACTGACCAAAACATCAGCCAGAAAGCATTGGTACTGAAATGTGGTCTGTGGCCCCCACCTGTTGTGAATTCCGCTCTTGGGCTCCCTCTGGTGGTTGTAAGTGGCACTTTTGTGAGTTCTGCTCTAGGGCTCCCTCCGGTGGTTTTAAGTGGTATGGCTGCTCCTTGGATTTAGCAGTCTGCAGCTGCTTCCACTGATTGTCTTTCTGCTCGGCTATTTATGCCTGGCTCTTCCCTTCAGCCAGTGCCACTTGTCAATGGTTCCTGGTTGGATTCACATCTCTCTTGGATTTCCCTGATATCCTGACCAGTTCAGCAAAGTTGAGTCCTTGCTTGCTCTTTTCTGTCCACAGGTTGTGGACTTATTCGTTCTGTGCTTTCTATGTTTTGTCCAGCTTGTCAGTATGGATTAATTCAGTTAAGCTGGAAGCTCTGGGAAGCAGATTGACCTTCCACACCTTTAGTCAGGTGTGGAGATTTTTGTAAACTCTGTGTGGATTTTTGTAGCTTTTAATACTGACCGCACAGTATTCTATCCTGTCCTATCTATTTAGCTAAACTGGCCTCCTGTGCTACATCCTGGTTTCATTCTGTGTATGTCTTTTTCCTCTCCACTCACAGTCATTACTTGTGGGGGGCTATCTATCCTTTGGGGATTTTCTCTGAGGCAAGATAGTTTTCCTGTTTCTATCTTTAGGGGTATTTAGTTCTCAGGCTGTGACGAAGTGCCTAGGGAGTGACAGGAGCATCCCACGGCTACTTCTAGTGTTGTGTTGAGCTTAGGGACTGCGGTCAGTACAGGTACCACCTCTGTTATGGCTGGCAATCAGGCAACACAGCGTGCAGTAATCAGCGCACATACAGAGATCTGGCAATAACCAAAAACAATAGGACGAGCTCTGAGACGTGGAATCTCTGTAGACTGCAGTACCTGATCTATCCTCACACAACTATAAGCAGCAGTGGATTGCGCCTATCACTACCTATGCAACTCGACACTGCCTGAGGAGCTGACTAGCCTGAAGATAGAAATACAAGCCTGACTTACCTCAGAGAAATCCCCCAAAGGAATAGGCAGCCCCCCACATATAATGACTGTTAGCAAGATGAAAAGACAAACGTAGGAATGAAATAGATTCAGCAAAGTGAGGCCCGATATTCTAGACAGAGCGAGGATAGCAAAGAGAACTATGCAGTCTACAAAAAACCCTAAAACGAAAACCACGCAAAGGGGCAAAAAGACCCACCGTGCCGAACTAACAGCACGGCGGTGCACTCCTTTGCTTCTCAGAGCTTCCAGCAAAAGTTAATAGCAAGCTGGACAGAAAAAACAGAAAACAAACTAGAAGCACTTATCTAGCAGAGCAGCAGGCCCAAGGAAAGATGCAGTAGCTCAGATCCAACACTGGAACATTGACAAGGAGCAAGGAAGACAGACTCAGGTGGAGCTAAATAGCAAGGCAGCCAACGAGCTCACCAAAACACCTGAGGGAGGAAGCCCAGAGACTGCAATACCACTTGTGACCACAGAAGTGAATTCAGCCACAGAATTCACAACAGTACCCCCCCCCTTGAGGAGGGGTCACCGAACCCTCACCAGAACCCCCAGGCCGACCAGGATGAGCCACATGAAAGGCACGAACAAGATCTGGGGCATGGACATCAGAGGCAAAAACCCAGGAATTATCTTCCTGAGCATAACCCTTCCATTTGACCAGATACTGGAGTTTCCGTCTAGAGACACGAGAATCCAAAATCTTCTCCACAATATACTCCAATTCCCCCTCCACCAAAACAGGGGCAGGAGGCTCCACAGATGGAACCATAGGTGCCACGTATCTCCTCAACAACGACCTATGGAATACATTATGTATGGAAAAGGAATCTGGGAGGATCAGACGAAAAGACACCGGATTGAGAATCTCAGAAATCCTATACGGACCAATAAAACGAGGTTTAAACTTAGGAGAGGAAACCTTCATAGGAATATGACGAGAAGATAACCAAACCAGATCCCCAACACGAAGTCGGGGTCCCACACGGCGTCTGCGATTAGCGAAAAGCTGAGCCTTCTCCTGGGACAAGGTCAAATTGTCCACTACCTAAGTCCAGATCTGCTGCAACCTGTCCACCACAGAATCCACACCAGGACAGTCCGAAGACTCAACCTGTCCTGAAGAGAAACGAGGATGGAACCCAGAATTGCAGAAAAATGGAGAGACCAAGGTAGCCGAGCTGGCCCGATTATTAAGGGCGAACTCAGCCAACGGCAAAAAGGACACCCAATCATCCTGGTCAGCGGAAACAAAACATCTCAGATATGTTTCCAAGGTCTGATTGGTTCGTTCGGTCTGGCCATTAGTCTGAGGATGGAAGGCCGAGGAGAAAGATAGGTCAATGCCCATCCTACCACAAAAGGCTCGCCAGAACCTCGAGACAAACTGGAAACCTCTGTCAGAAACAATATTCTCAGGAATGCCATGTAAACGAACCACATGCTGGAAGAACAAAGGCACCAAATCAGAGGAGGAAGGCAATTTAACCAAGGGCACCAGATGGACCATTTTAGAAAAGCGATCACAGACCACCCAAATGACCGACATTTTTTGAGAAACGGGAAGGTCAGAAATGAAATCCATCGAAATATGTGTCCAAGGCCTCTTCGGGACCAGCAAGGGCAAAAGCAACCCACTGGCACGTGAACAGCAGGGCTTAGCCCTAGCACAAATTCCACAGGACTGCACAAAAGCACGCACATCCCGCGACAGAGATGGCCACCAGAAGGATCTAGCAACCAACTCCCTGGTACCAAAGATTCCTGGATGACCGGCCAGCACCGAACAATGAAGTTCAGAGATAACTTTACTAGTCCACCTATCAGGGACGAACAGTTTCTCGGCCGGACAACGATCAGGTTTATTAGCCTGAAATTTCTGCAACACTCTCCGCAAATCAGGGGAGATGGCAGACACAATGACTCCTTCCTTGAGGATACTCGCCGGCTCAGATAACCCCGGAGAGTCGGGCACAAAACTCCTAGACAGAGCATCCGCCTTCACATTTTTAGAGCCCGGAAGGTATGAAATCACAAAATCAAAACGAGCAAAAAATAACGACCAACGGGCCTGTCTAGGATTCAAGCGCTTGGCAGACTCAAGATAAGTAAGGTTCTTATGATCAGTCAAAACCACCACGTGATGCTTAGCACCCTCAAGCCAATGACGCCACTCCTCGAATGCCCACTTCATGGCCAGCAACTCTCGGTTGCCCACATCATAATTACGCTCAGCAGCAGAAAATTTCCTGGAAAAGAAAGCACATGGTTTGAACACTGAGCAACCAGAACCTCTCTGTGACAAAACCGCCCCTGCACCAATCTCAGAAGCATCAACCTCGACCTGGAACGGAAGAGAAACATCAGGTTGACACAACACAGGGGCACAGCAAAAACGACGCTTCAACTCCTGAAAAGCTTCCACGGCAGCAGAAGACCAATTAACCAAATCAGCACCCTTCTTGGTCAAATCGGTCAATGGTCTGGCAATGCTAGAAAAATTACAGATGAAGCGACGATAAAAATTAGCAAAGCCCAGGAATTTCTGCAGACTTTTTAGAGATGTCGGCTGAGTCCAATCCTGGATGGCCTGAACCTTAACCGGATCCATCTCGATAGTAGAAGGGGAAAAGATGAACCCCAAAAATGAAACTTTCTGCACACCGAAGAGACACTTTGATCCCTTCACGAACAAGGAATTAGCACGCAGTACCTGGAAAACCATTCTGACTTGCTTCACATGAGACTCCCAATCATCTGAGAAGATCAAAATGTCATCCAAGTAAACAATCAAGAATTTATCCAGATACTCACGGAAAATGTCATGCATAAAAGACTGAAAAACAGATGGAGCATTGGCAAGTCCGAACGGCATCACCAGATACTCAAAATGACCCTCGGGCGTATTAAATGCCGTTTTCCATTCATCTCCCTGCCTGATTCTCACCAGATTATACGCACCACGAAGATCAATCTTAGTAAACCAACTAGCCCCCTTAATCCGAGCAAACAAGTCAGAAATCAATGGCAAGGGATACTGAAACTTAACAGTGATCTTATTAAGAAGGCGGTAATCAATACACGGTCTTAGCGAACCATCCTTCTTGGCTACAAAAAAGAACCCTGCTCCCAATGGTGACGACGATGGGCGAATATGTCCCTTCTCCAGGGACTCCTTCACATAACTGCGCATAGCGGTGTGTTCAGGTACGGACAAATTAAATAAACGACCCTTAGGGAATTTACTACCAGGAATCAAATCGATAGCACAATCACAATTCCTATGCGGAGGTAGGGCATCAGACTTGGACTCTTCAAATACATCCTGAAAGTCCGACAAGAACTCTGGGATGTCAGAAGGAATGGATGACGAAATAGACAAAAATGGAACATCACCATGTACTCCCTGACAACCCCAGCTGGTTACCGACATAGAGTTCCAATCCAATACTGGATTATGGGTTTGTAGCCATGGCAACCCCAACACGACCACATCATGCAAATTATGCAGTACCAGAAAGCGAATAACTTCCTGATGTGCAGGAGCAATGCACATGGTCAGCTGGGCCCAGTACTGAGGCTTATTCTTGGCCAAAGGTGTAGCATCAATTCCTCTCAACGGAATAGGACACCGCAAAGGCTCCAAGAAAAATCCACAACGTTTAGCATAATCCAAATCCATCAGATTCAGGGCAGCGCCTGAATCCACAAACGCCATGACAGAATACGATGACAAAGAGCACATTAAGGTAATGGACAAAAGGAATTTGGACTGTACCGTACCAATAACGGCAGAGCTATCGAACCGCCTAGTGCGTTTAGGACAATTAGAAATAGCATGAGTAGAATCACCACAATAGAAACACAGTCTGTTCAGACGTCTGTGTTCTTGCCGTTCTACTTTAGTCATAGTCCTGTCGCACTGCATAGGCTCAGGTTTACTCTCAGACAATACCGCCAGATGGTGCACAGATTTACGCTCGCGCAAGCGATGACCGATCTGAATGGCCAAGGACATAGACTCATTCAAACCAGCAGGCATAGGAAATCCCACCATTACATCCTTAAGAGCTTCAGAGAGACCCTTTCTGAACAAAGCCGCTAGTGCAGATTCATTCCACAGAGTGAGTACTGACCACTTCCTAAATTTCTGACAATATACTTCTACATCATCCTGACCCTGGCATAAAGCCAGCAGATTTTTCTCAGCCTGATCCACTGAATTAGGCTCATCGTAAAGCAATCCCAGCGCCTGGAAAAATGCATCAACATTACTCAATGCAGAATCTCCTGGTGCAAGAGAAAACGCCCAGTCCTGTGGGTCGCCGCGCAAAAAAGAAATAATAATCAAAACCTGTTGAATAGGATTACCAGAAGAATGAGGTTTCAAGGCCAAAAATAGCTTACAATTATTTCTGAAGCTCAGGAACTTAGTTCTGTCACCAAAAAACAAATCAGGAATCGGAATTCTTGGTTCTAGCATCGATTTCTGATCAATAGTATCTTGAATCTTTTGTACATTTACAACGAGATTATCCATTGAGGAGCACAGAGCCTGAATATCCATGTCCACAGCTGTGTCCTGAAGCACTCTAATGTCTAGGGGAAAAAAAAGACTGAAGACAGAGCTAAGAAAAAAAAATGCTGTCAGGATTTCTTTTTTCCCTCTATTGGGAATCATTGGTTTGGCTCCTTGTACTGTTATGGCTGGCAATCAGGCAACACAGCGTGCAGTAATCAGCGCACATACAGAGATCTGGCAATAACCAAAAACAATAGGACGAGCTCTGAGACGTGGAATCTCTGTAGACTGCAGTACCTGATCTATCCTCACACAACTATAAGCAGCAGTGGATTGCGCCTAACACTACCTATGCAACTCGACACTGCCTGAGGAGCTGACTAGCCTGAAGATAGAAATACAAGCCTGACTTACCTCAGAGAAATCCCCCAAAGGAATAGGCAGCCCCCCACATATAATGACTGTTAGCAAGATGAAAAGACAAACGTAGGAATGAAATAGATTCAGCAAAGTGAGGCCCGATATTCTAGACAGAGCGAGGATAGCAAAGAGAACTATGCAGTCTACAAAAAACCCTAAAACGAAAACCACGCAAAGGGGCAAAAAGACCCACCGTGCCGAACTAACAGCACGGCGGTGCACTCCTTTGCTTCTCAGAGCTTCCAGCAAAAGTTAATAGCAAGCTGGACAGAAAAAACAGAAAACAAACTAGAAGCACTTATCTAGCAGAGCAGCAGGCCCAAGGAAAGATGCAGTAGCTCAGATCCAACACTGGAACATTGACAAGGAGCAAGGAAGACAGACTCAGGTGGAGCTAAATAGCAAGGCAGCCAACGAGCTCACCAAAACACCTGAGGGAGGAAGCCCAGAGACTGCAATACCACTTGTGACCACAGAAGTGAATTCAGCCACAGAATTCACAACACACCTCCTTCAGAGCTCGTCCTATGTTGCTCCTAAACCACCAGTTCATAACACCCACCTGCAGAACCACTCATTTACTGAGTGTGTCTTGATAATTGCCAATAATTTCCATTTGTTGTCTATTCCATTTGCACAACAGCATGTGAAATTGATTGTCAAATAGTGCTGCTTCCTAAGTGGACAGTTTGATTTCACAGAAGTTTGATTTCCTTGGAGTTATATTCTGTTGTTTAAGTGTTCCCTTTATTATTTTGAGCAGTGTATAACAATTTTAATACATATAAAGGCACATTAACATAAATTCTAAAAAAAAATTGTGTATCAAGACAATCAGCACAGAGAAGAAGACAACGGGAAACGCGCCTTGGGGCTGCTATCGTAGTGTCTCTTGGGAACTATGGGTAAGGGCATTATTTGACCTATGTATATGTATGGCATGTGGTGGATGTGTATTATCTCATAATGTATTGACTTGTATTGGCAGGGTTACATGACTTAATTTGAATCCACAAATGCCCACATGTCATTATTAGCACTAGCACTTTTGAGAGTATCTGAATACATATATCTTATGATTGCTCCTCACCACCCCATTACATGATACAGACAGAGAGACCCATTTTTCTGTTTTCCCATCCCTCTCTATGCTGCTTGTCTTGATACAATTTTTTTTAAGAGTTTATGTTAATGTGCCTTTATGTAATAAAATTATTATATGTTTACATAAATTATTGGACTGTACTCCATGTTTTTTGTATTTAATGATATTGAGGAGTGTCTATATGGATATTTTCCCAAGTCCTTTTAATTGAGGCAGAGGACTTTTTTCTATATGCTGCTATACGATAATGTGTCCTGTTCGGATTTTTTTTGTTTTCCTATAGTTAACTGTATTCAGATACGAACACAGTTGAACATGTCAGCATTGGGACTAGGCCAATGCAGAGCAGGACTCAACAGCCCTCGGCCCTATTTGCAGCAGTGTGATGGGGTCATTAGTCCGTGATTTCTTCACATTGCTGCTGTCGTTGGCGTTGCAGCACAGAGGAGGCTAGAACGTGGAAGAAGACAGTAAGCACTCCAGGAGGATCTGAAACTAAATAGCCTATTATAAGAGGGGAGGAGTGGGGAAGGTGTTAATATCACTTTTACTATGAGGACACCTTATGGGGCAACTGGTGTTGAAGGGGGTGGAATTGTGAAGGGGGCACAGTGTGCAGAGGGGCAATGTGGGAGATATGTTAGAGAGGACAATGTGTAGGACATTTATGGATAAGGAGCAGTGTGTGGGGGATATAATGGATAGGAGCAGTGTATGGCTACATTATGGCGAGGGGTAGTGTGTGGGGAACATTTTAAAAAAGGGGCAGTGTGTGAGGATATTATAGATAGGATTAGTGTGGAGGAATATTATGGAGGGGCAGTGTGGAGAAATATTATGGATAGGAGCAGTGTGGAGGAATATTATGGATAGGGGCAGCATGGGAGGAAATTATGGAGAAGTCAAGCTTGGGGAGATATTTTTATTTATGGGGCAGTATAATGATACTTTTAATTTTAAGGACACTATGTCAGGAAGTGTTGCTGAAGATGGAGAAGAGGGAAGTCTGGAGAGATGATCTCTGGGCATGGAATCTCATCGATGGCATCTAGACAAAGTAGAGAAGAACAGAAGGAGAACAACTTCAATCAGAGAAGATGTCACCTATAAGGTACCTGGATGCAAATATTTATTTGTGATAGTGACTATGTCTCATCAGTGCTGTGTTTCCTGTATAGTTGCAGGTTGATGATGACTAGTAACTACAACTCCCAGTATCTCCTTACCTTTGTTCAGGATCTACTGGGAGTTGCAGATTCACATGCTACAAGTGTATTTGGGGCTAATCAAATACTAAAGATGATAGTGCTGATCATTGTGATGTATTCCTATACTAACTGTGGCTCCTGTGATGTAATTATGTACTGATAGAGGTTCTAGTGCTATATTCATGTACTGACAGTGGTTCTGGTGGTGTATTCATATACTGATGGTGGTTCTAGAGCTGTATTCATATACCGACAGTGATTCTGGTGCTCCATTCATGTACTAACAGTAGTTATGTCCCTGCATTCATGTACTGACTGTGTTTCTGGCTCTGCAGTCATGTACTGATAGTGGTTCTGGTGATGTATTCATGTACTGATGGTGGTATTGGTACTGCATTCATGTACTGACAGTGGTTCTGATCATGTAGCAATCCATAACGTGCTTAATGTTAAAACTGAAAAATCTTAGTTTTGAGACTATGAGAAAGGATTTGATTGAATTTCTGCTCCAAAAGCTCAGGGTAAATTTGGGTGTATAACCAAAAAAACTACTTGAAAGAATATATACTATAACACAAAATTTATGCAACCAAATATTTTATTGTATTAAGACACTAAACAAAACTAAACACAGAAATATGTAGGAGGCACATAATATAAGTCACAGAAGCACTTGTACAGGGACAAATATAACAACTTTAATATATAATAATCATTATACCCTTGCCTCTGGTTAAATTGTTAGTATAAACATGAGCCACGATAAGGAAAAGCAAACAGGCACATGAATGCCATCAATTTATCCAAAATATCTGGTATCACTCCCTGAAGAAGCAACGTGCGAAACGCGCGTCGCGGGGTCGAGGCACAGAACGCTGACATGAGGACCAGTAAGGACTATTATATGCACTCTGCACCTTAGACCATTTGAGACTGACAGAGATTGCTATACGTGTATTGCACCTTATACTACTTAATACTGGCAGTGATTGCTATATGTACTATGCACTATGCACTTAGTGTATTTGGGTTACCTATAGGGATTTATATTAAATCCACTTATTTGGGATAAATTGATGGCATTCATGTGCCTGTTTGCTTTTCCTTATCATGGCTAATGTTTATACTAACAATTTAACCAGAGGCAAGGGTATAATTATTATTATATATTAAAGTTGTTATATTTGTCCCTGTACAAGTGCTTCTGTGACTTATATTATGTGCCTCCTCCATATTTCTGTGTTTAGTTTTGTTTAGTGTCTTAATACAATAAAATATTTGGTTTTATAAATTTTGTGTTATAGTATATATTCTTTCAAGTAGTTTTTTTGGTTATAGGTTTGTGTTTCTACTTGAAATTCATATGAATATTGGGTTAGATCTCTCTTCTTGGTTTTTGGTTGAAGTAAATTTGGGTGTATTCCCACTGATCTTTTGGAGAAGAAACTGAGCACTGAGCAGAAACTCTCTAAATCCTCTTAAAATACCTAGAACTTACAGATGATGTATTAATGTACTGACATTGGTTCAGGTGATGTATTCATGTAAGTACCCATTTATTTTTCTTTGTAGCCCTTTGGATTGGTTCAGTAATGCAATGTGGCCCTTAGCCCATGGCCCATGGCTTACAGGAAAGAGACAAGTCTGAGTTCAGGCAAAGTAATCATAATTTACACTACAAAAATGGAGTAAATTACAACAGAAATGTACTCCAGTCCATGACAGCTAAAAGATGTGCCAAATTCAGGCACTTACTGCATGCCCCAAATCTCTTTGCAAGCATGTTTAATATCAAAGTAGTTGTCATTTGTAACTAGTATGTAGCTGAGGCTACAGCACATCTTTGGTCACGTCACGTGTTGTGAGTGACCAAACTTCGTTAAGTGAAAGTAATTCTGCTACATGGCAGTGTCTTACAACTGAACAGGGTCACATTGTGACCCAGAGGAAACTCTGTGACAAGTAAGTCACAAGAAGTCCAAGTGTCAGATTTTTTGCAACTTGCTTTTTGCTGTCCCATTACCCTCAGGGTTGCAAATCACTTATGTGGCTCTCTGATGCAGCAGAGATGCCTAACAAACTTTGGTCCCGCGACAGGTGTCATGGTCAAAGGCGCTATCTAGCCCCAGTCTAAAAGCCGCATAAAATCTAGTGATATGAGTTAAAGGAATCTGACCAGTTTATCTTTATTTAGAAAAATGTGTTGGGGACACGATTTTGTGGAACTTACTAATATATGCTTATTACAGCATCAGCGCCAATCTCATTCATGCAGCCTTACTGAAAGACGGCACAGAGCTCTTGTTCTCAAAATGGCCGTTGGTGGAGGAGCATGTGACCAGACCTGAGCATCAATCTCCTCCAGTAGAAAAACATGTTTCCACATGCAGTGTTTTTCCATTGGAGGAGGCTAAGAGACAGGTCTAGTCACATGCTCGTCCACCAGCAGACATTTTAAAAATAGGATAACCATGAGGTAGGTTGCAATAACAAGTGCATGAGGAGAACTTGTTATACATATATATTTGTATGTTCCATAAAATCATGTTACAAATATACAGTGGAGAACCCTTCTAAACTATCTTCATTAGTCTAATTTGATTTTGGTCATAATAATAATCCTAAATGAACTGTGTCACTATAACTCTCAGTCAGTACTCATCAGAAAATCCAGACGTCTGCAATGCAGAATCAATCTAAATCTAAATAGTTCCAGTACAGGACAAGTCAGACAGCTTTGTTTTTCAGGTCACCTATCTCTTTCAAGTTTCTTTATGAAGGAAGACTAAAGTGGATTTCAAGTATTAACCAAAAATGTCCTTCATATCTAATATCAGACTCATTGAACGGTAAAAGAAACACATAACACTGTCTGTACACACCGTACGCAATGTATGAAAAGAATTACAAGTGGTCGTGTGTTTGTTCTCAGTCTGCATTCTCTTCTTTGTAGCTTGGGAAAGACCTATGGCAGTCTCCAGTCTGCTGGCACTAAGGAGCTGGGAGGTGTGGCAAGGAAGCATTTTAAAGGAGGCAGTATTTGGGAAAGACAGACCCTGGCATAGTATTCACCACCAACTAAGGGTTATCACCAAGCAATTTGCTCTGACCCTGTAGAAGAAAATCTCCCCAGAAGCATATGCTGAAGTGCTACATTTGTCACTAGGGTGCCTGGCATTTCATACTTTGCTTCCAAAAAAAAAAAAAAAAATCAGGACACATAACTAATTAGAATTGTTGTATACTGGAAGAGGTCACGGTATTGTTGGAGCAAGGCAAAAAGGAGGAAAACAAAGATCAGGGGTTGCTACACAATATGATGTTGGATCTGAAAAGCAGTGTCCAGGAGACCGAGTGCCCGTCTGACAGAGAGCTGCACAGGATGAAGGACAAGTGACATGTAGCCTATGGACAGAAAGCACAAGAAGAGATTATGTGCCTTATATTAACTGTTTTCTGGACACTACTTGTATTTAGCGGCCTACGTCGTGCCAAAGGAGTAGAGAAATGGGACTGCCAGGAAAGTTATCACCACGTAGGTACCAACCGGACTGCTTGTAATGGTAAGTACCGACCAAACTGTAGTGAATGCATAGGAGTGGAAATGAATATGGAATAATGTTTTGTGAGTGTGCACTAGTATTAATAATGAGATGATACTTCTGATGTAACGTAGTAATTATGGGATACTTCAGTAAGATCCCATATTGCTGAGTTTGCATAGAGGTGCAAGAAAATAATTTAAAAAAAGGCTGATAGGGCACAAAGTCAAAAACTGAGAAACCAAACTCCACACTGCACATTAGATACCAGCAATTTTGTGATGAGTCTGTGTATTATTTTATTTATTATGCTTTGCCTATATAGCTTTATCATATTCCACAGCACTTTACAAACATTATCAGTACTGTCCCCGATGGGGCTCGCAATCTAGAATCCCTATCACTATGTCTTTGGAGTGTGGGAGGAAATTGGAGAACCTGGAGGAACCTACGCACACAAACATGGGGAGAACATACGAACATACAACTCCATGCAGATGTTGACCTTGGTGGGATTTGAACCCAGGGCCCCTAGTGATGCAAGGCTGCTGTGCTAGCCACTGAGCCACTGCATATTTATATAACACAGTAATGGTAAGATATGAATCTTGCAATTTAGAATGAGAAATAAAACTGAAAGAAATAGGGCAGCTATTGTAGTAAAAAAGCAGTGTGCCAGTCATGCACAATTTTTACAAATTCCTATCCACTAAGGCAGGGGTCCCCAACTCCAGTCCTCAAGGCCCACCAACAGGTCATGTTTTCAGGATTTCCTTTGCATTGCACAGGTGATGCAATTATTACCTGGGCAAGACTAAGGAAATCCTGAAAACATGACATGTTGGTGGGCCTTGAGGACTGGAGTTGGGGACCCCTGCACTAAGGCATCAGCCATAATGTGCAAAACTGCGCAGTGTAAACATAAAGCATGGCTACACTATCAGAGAGGTAGCAGGAATGTCTACAGGAATGCAATAACTTGTATAATACATGCGATTTATTGCCATTGTTATAACTCATAGTCAGGGTCGGACTGGGGTGTCTGGGGCCCACCCTACAGCTGTATGCAAATATCTGTAAGTCATGTTATCCACTTTATAGTGGAGCATCGGCTGTAATACACTGGGGCAGGGCTGCCACTAGGAATTTCAGGGCCCCATACTGGCAAAATTTTCAGGGCCCTCTTAAGACTCCGCCCAGGCTCCACCCCAGCCCCGCCTCCACCCCTCGAACTGTCCACAGCCCCACCACTGTCTCTTGGCAAAACTCCACTTCTCACAAATCACACATTAAGGCCATGTTCACACAGTGCGTTTTTTACCGCGGAAACGCAGCGGTTTTGCCGCTGCGGTTCCGCGGCTGTTTTCCATGCAGGGTACAGTACACTGTACCCTATGGAAAACAGGACCCACTGTGCACATGGTCCTGAATTGAAAAAAAAAAACCGCACTGATTAGCTGCGGTAAAAAAGAAGTACCATGTCACTTCTTTTTGTAAAACAGCAGCGGTTCTGCACCCATAGACCTCCATTGTGAGGTCAAACCCGCAGTAAAACCCGCAGATCAAAAATAGATCTGCGGGTTTTATTGCGGTTCGTGGTGCAGAACCGCTGCAGCAGGAAGTGCGGGGAAGCGGGCGGAAGTGCGTGGGTGGAGTGTGGCTGCCCCGATCCCACCCCCCCATGCTCCGATGCCCCTCCCCCGTGCTCCGATGTCACCCCCCCGTGCTCCGATGCCCCCCCGTGCTCCGATGCCCCCCCCCGTGCCCTAATCTCCCCCCCTTATACTTACCCGGCCTCCCGGTGTCCGTCCGGCCGTCTTCTCCCTGGGCGCCGCCATCTTGCAAAATGGCGGGCGCATGCGCAGTGCGCCCGCCGAATCTGCCGGCCGGCAGATTCGTTACAAAGTGCATTTTGATCACTGAGATATAACCTATCTCAGTGATCAAAATAAAACAAATAGTAAATGACCCCCCCCCTTTGTCACCCCCATAGGTAGGGACAATAAAAAAAATAAAGAATTTTTTTTTTTTTTCACTAAGGTTAGAATAGGGTTAGGGTTAGGGGTAGGGTTAGGGGTAGGGTTAGGGTTAGGGGTAGGGTTAGGGGTAGGGTTAGGGGTAGGGTTAGGGGTAGGGTTAGGGTTAGGGGTAGGGTTAGGGTATTTTCAGCCATTTTAACCCTAAAAAAATTCCTAAAAAACACAGACTCTGGCTAGAAAACTGCATCAAAAAATGCATCAAAAAACGCATCAAAAAACGCATCAAAAAAGGACCAAAAAAGGACCAAAAAAAAGGACCTGCGTTTTCTGCCAAGAGCTGCAGTTTTTTAAAAAACAGTCCTGAAAAAAAAAAGGATGGAAATCAGGAACGTGTGAACATACCCTAACAGTTCCCATCCCCAGATCAAACACATAGCCAGCAGCTTTTGTTTTGGCCAAAGGGTTTTTTTTAATCTGAGACGACAACAAGGTAGACTCCGGGCCCTACGCTACTCTAACCTATTAAACATTTGTTAAAATATGCAATACAATTTAGATGTATTTTTATTTATTTTTCAATTTTTCAAATGACCAACAATACCACATGCAAGGGACAAATACCACAACACCATGACCAGACGCCATATTATCACCACATAGTGACCTATAATACTATCTACAAGGAACAAATACCGCCACACCATGTGCAGACCACATATTACCACCACAGTGACTGAACAATGCCACATACAAGGGACAAATACCACTTCAGCATGTCCAGACCACACATTACCATCACATGGTGACCAACTACATAAAAGGAACAAATACCAACACAACATGAACAGACCACATATTACCACCACACAGTGACTGAATAATAGCACATACAAGGAATAAATACCGCTACACCATGGCTGGACAACATATTACCTTCACATTGTGACTGAATAGTACAATACTGATCATTAATTTAAAAAAATACTATCACCATAAGTGCCATTATACACAGGAGATCTGTACTTAGTAAGCAGTGTGTGTACAGGTAATACCGTGGTCACCGATGCCATTATACACAGGATCTCTTTATATAGTGTCAGTGTACAGGTAATACAGGGATCACCAGTGACATTATACACAGGAGCTCTGTATATAGGGTACAGTGTACATGTAATACAGCGATCACTAGTGACATTATACACAGGAGCTCTGTATATAGTGTATAGTGTACAGATAATATAGTGATCACCAGTGACATTATACACAGGAGCTCTGTATACAGTATACAGTGTATGGTGTCAGTGTACAGGTAACATACTCACCAGTGACGTCTCTAGCTAAAGTCCTTCATCTTTACGTTTCTTTTTAATCCAGCGCAGACCGCTATCACTTCTTTCTGCCAGGACTCGTCTCTGCATAAAATAACACAGTTATCTAGAGCAGGGGTCCCCAACTCCAGTCCTCAAGGCCCACCAACAGGTCATGTTTTCAGGATTTCCTTAGTCTTGCCCAGGTAATAATTGCATCACCTGTGCAATGCAAAGGAAATCCTGAAAACATGACCTGTTGGTGGGCCTTGAGGACTGGAGTTGGGGACCCCTGATCTAGAGCATCCAGAGCACATTCCCCATTTTTTCCCTTTCTTCTACACTACACATCTGACTACAGACGTTCACCCACCATTAATATATAATTGGTTATTATGCAACCCACCATTCCAAATATAAATTATAATCCACCACTGTGCCCCCACTATCTGTATATAGCCACTTTCCCCATTTAATACATATAAATTAATTAGCACCTGTATTCTTTCTCCCAATTTATTACCAGTCACTTTATCCTCAATGACCCCCACTATTTACCTCCCGCTCTAACCCTTACCCCAATTCATTATAGTTACATGCCCCTTCTGCCTCAATTCATTGCCATGTCTTCTCTCTCTCCCACCCTCTATTCATTATCAATTGCTCTTCCCCACCCTCAAAATTCATTATTTGCTCTCCCCACCTTCAATACACCATTTGCTCTTCCCACCCCCACCTTCAATTCAATTGCTGTCCACGTCCCTCACACTCACTTCATGTGCAGTCCCCATCACCCCCACTTCATCATTTAGTCCCCTATCATCATTTAGTCCCCTATCCCCCCGTCACTTCATCTGCAGTCCCCCTTACTTCATCATTTGCAGCCCCCTATCATTTCATCATGTGTAGAACCCCCTCAAACACACTTCATCATCTGCAGTCCCTATCACTCCCACATAATTTCCTGTCCCCATCACCCCCACATCATCATTTGCAGTTCCCATCACCCCCACATCATTTGCAGTCCCCATCACCCCAAAATCATCATTTGGAGTCCCCATAATCCCCACATCATCATTTGCAGTCTCCATCACCCCCACATCATTTGCAGTCCCCATCACCCCCACATCATCATTTGCAGTCCCCATCACCCCCACATCATTTGCAGTCCCCATGATTTTTCGAACAGTGCCAATACTTTTGTCCACCCCCCTTTTTATGTTTGGTGTGGAATTATATCCAATTTGGCTTTAGGACAATTCTTTTTGTGTTTTGTGACAAATTAAATGAAGATAATAATACCAAATACTTTGTGTTTGCAATCATTTTCAGGAAGAAAATGAGTATTATCTGACAGAATTGCAGGGGTGTCAATACTTTTGGCCATGACTGTATGTATGTATATAGCAGCCACATGGTATATACCACAGGCCATGTAGTACTCTTATATACTACGTGGCCTGTGCTATATACTATGTGGCTGCTATATACGTACATACATATTCTAGAATACCCGATGCGTTAGAATCGGGCCACCATCTAGTCTAATATATAAAGCTGAATGTGTATGTGTATGTGTGTATGTCCGGGATTGGCATCTGCAAAGTCGCAGCTACAGCCACAAAATTTTGCACAGTCACACGTCTGGACCCCGAGAGCGTCATAGGCTATGTTGTGAGGCAAAATTTTGACCCCGCACGTTCCAATTCACCAAACAATTTTGCCCCTATCTACATAATGGGGAAAAAGTGAAAGGAAAAGTGTTGGAGGCAAATTGACAGCTGCCAGATGTGAACAAGGGGGACTTAAAGAGTGAGAGCGATGGCGCCAAAGAGTATATACCGTACAGTTGCTAAGGTGGGGCCCCGATATGGGATACTCACCACACACGGGGATATGAACACACACACACAAAATGCGCCACACACTACCACGTGCTTGAACACATATACCACCCTCAGCACACATTTCACCACACATACACCAATCTCGCCACATAAGTCGAAACACAAAAGTCACCGCTCAAAACTCACCACGCGCAAAACACGCCACGTGCAAAACTAGGCTCACGCAAAACTCGCCACACGTGCAAAACTCACCTCATGGAAAACTCGCCACACGCGGAAAAATTGCCACATGTACAAAAGTTGCAACACATGCAAAAGTTGTCTCACACAAAACTTGCACATACTCAAAATGCACCACACATAAAACTCGCCACGCGCAAAACTCGCCATGCGCAAAACTTTTTGCACACAGCTTGCTACACTAACCTGTCACATGCAACTCGACACAAAAAGTTGCTACACGCATGTCGCCACACAAAACTCATCTCACAAAAGTCGCTACATGCATGTCGCCACACGCAACTCAACACACACAACTTGACAAATGAAACTCGCCCTAAAACACACACAAGTCTGGTATTATCCTTCAAAAATAAAAATCTGATTAGTAAGCAGACAAACTCCAAGAACAACAACAGTACCATATAGGAAATACGGCAGCTGTCAGTCACATGACCTGTCTATTATGTGTATGTGTGAGCTAATATATACTGCCAGGGGGGAGGGCTTCCTGTTGGCTGGGGATTTATCAGACTGCCAATTTAGCTTACAAATACTGAGGTAAAAATACTGATCAAATAACGTGTGAACGAGGTCTAATACAGGAGGAGATGACACACAGATATATACTATATACAGGAGGAGATGACACACATGTATATACTATATACAGGGGAGATGACACACACATATATACTATATACAGGGGAGATGACACACACATAGATACTATATACAGGGGAGATGACACAGGTATATACTATATACAGGAGGAGATGACATACAGGTATATACTATACACAGGAGGAGATGACACACATATATATACTATATACAGGGGAGATGACACACAGGTACATACTATATACAGGAGGAGATGACACACAGGTATATACTATATACAGGAGGAGATGACACACAGGTATATACTATATACAGGAGAGATGACATACAGGTATATACTATATACAGGAGGAGATGACACATAGGTATATACAATATACAGGAGGAGATGACATACAGCAGGTATATACTATTTACAGGGGAGATGACATACAGGTATATACTATATACAGGAGATGACATATAGGTATATACTATATATAGGAGGAGATGACATACAGGTATATAGTATATACAGAAGAGATGACATACAGGTATATGCTATATAGAGGAGATGACACATAGGTATATACAATATGCAGGAGGAGATGACATACAGCAGGTATATACTATTTACAGGGGAGATGACACAGGTATATACTATATACAGGAGATGACATACAGGTGTATACTATATATAAGAGAGATGACAAACATGTATATACTGAGGGGAAAATGAGAGGTGTGAGGTGAAAATCAGGGGTGTGAGGTGAAAATGAAAAGGTGTGAGTGCAAAATGAGTGGAGTGAGGGAAAATAGTGGAGTGATCGGAAAATGACAGATGTGAGGTCGAAATGACAAGTTGTAGGGGGAATGAGAGGAGTGAGGGGGAAAATGAGGAGTGAGGGGGAAAATGAGAGGTGTAAGGGAGAAAATGAGAGATGTGAGGGGGAAAATGAGAGGCGTGATGGGAAAATAAAAGAAGTGAGGTGCTATAACTAACCACAGATATTTACTATGCCCAGGCAACGCCGGGCTCTTCAGCTAGTTATATATATAGATGAGCAGGACTAAGGGCCGGACACTGATCTGCTGGAGATTATTATAAATAAAAGGGGGATTTACCTGTTTGAGACAAGTAACTAACACAGAACAGAAGAACTGACATTTGTCTTCTTAGGCTACTTTCACACTTGCATATTTTGAATCTGTCGCAATGCGTTGTTTGGGGGAAAAAACGGATCCTGCAAATGTGCCCGCTCCATGCGTTTTTTGCACATAGACTTGTATTGCCGACGGATTGCGACGTATGGCCATACGTCGCGTCCATCGTGCACTGGATGCGTCGTGTTTTGGCGGACTGTCGGCACAAAAAACGCTCAAGGGAACGTTTTTTCGTACGTCGGGTCTTCCATTTCCTACCGCGCACGCGCGGCCGGAACTCTGCCCCCTCCTCCCTGGAACTTTACAATGGGCAGCGGATGCGTTGAAAAACTGCATCCGCTGCCCACGTTGTGCCAAAATTTCACAACGTGGATTGGTACGTCGTGCCGACGCTTAGCGACGGACCGGTACCGATGCAAGTGTGAAAGCAGCCTTAGGCTACTTTCACACTTGCGTCATTTTGAATCCTTCGCAATGCGTCGCTTTGGGGAAAAAACGGATCCTGCAAATGTGCCCGCAGGATGCGTTTTTTGCCCATAGACCTGTATTGCCGACGGATTGCGACGTATGAGAGAGAGAGAGATTTCTCCATGCCAAAATCAAACACAAAGCTTCTGGGCATGCTCAGTGTGTTAAAAACGGATTCGGTTGCCAGAAATGTTCTTTCACACATCAGTTCCATGCGTTTAAGGCTGGAAACGTCCCTTCAGGCTTTTTCGATGGACACTTGATGTCACCTGACAATACAAAGGTGTGTGTTCTCCATGTGCATGTGTGTGGGATGTTTTGTGGCCCGTGCTGACAGTAAAAAAGGCTTCAGGATTCTCTGGTGCAATATGCTACTCCAATGCATACCTCCCAACTTTTGAAGCTGGGAAAGAGGGACAAAGTTTGCGGCGCGCAACGCGCGGCGCGGCAAATTTTAGGCCGCGCCTCTGACCACACCCATTCACTAGTCACACCCATATCCACGTCCCAACCACACCCATTTAGCACTGCTGATCACACTGTTCATAAAGAATAATTATAAACAAAAAAATATGGCCACACAGTGCTCCATACTGTATAATGGCCGCACATGATGCTCCATACTCTACAATGGCCACACATGATGCTCCATACTCTACAATGACCCCACATGATGCTCAATACTGTATAATGACCCCACATGATGCTCCATACTATATAATGGCCACACATGATGCTCCATACTGTATAATGGCCACACATGATGCTCCATACTGTATAATGGCCCCACATGATGCTCCATACTGTATAATTGCCGCACATGATGCTCTATACTGTATAATGGCCCCACATGATGCTCCATACTGTATAATGACCGCACATGATGCTCCATACTGTATAATGGCCACACATGATGCTCCATACTGTATAATGGCCGCACATGATGCTCCATACTGTATAACGACCCAACATGATGCTCCATACTGTATATTGGCTGCACATGATGCTCCATACTGTATAATGACTACACATGATGCTCCATACTGTATAATGACCGCACATGATGCTCCATACTGTATAATGACTGCACATGATGCTCCATACTGTATATTGGCCGCACATGCTGCTCCATACTGTATATTGGCTGCACATGATACTTCGTACCGTATAATGGCCACACATAGCTACTCCTACACACGCGGCTGCGCTCCGTACACACGGCTCCACTCCATACATCTCATACACACACGGCTCCGCTCCGTACACCTTGTACACATTCAGCTCCGCTCCATACACCTCATACACACACGGCTCCGCTCCATACATCTCGTACACACGGTACTACTCCGTACACCTCGTACACACCGCTCCGCTCCATACACATTGCTCACGCTGCTCCGCTCCGTATACCTTGCACACACACGGCTCCGCTGCGTACACCACATACACATACGGCTCCTCTCCATACATCTCGTACACACACGGCACTACTCCGTACACCTCGTACACACACAGCTCCGCTCTATACACATTGCACATGCTCTGTATACTTTGTGCACGCATGGCTCTGCTCCGCACACCTCGTACACACGTGGCTCTCCTCTGTACACCTCGTACACATGTGGCTCCGCTCCGTACACCTCGTACACACGTGGCTCCACTCCATACACCTTTCACACTCTGCTCTGATCCGCACACCTCTTACACACGACTCCGCTCCGTACACCTCGTACACACGCGGCTGTGCTCCGTACAGCTCGTACACACGGCTCTGTACACCTCTTACACACGACTCCGCTCCCTACACCTATTACACACGACTCCGCTCCGTACACCTTTCACATGCTGCTCCGCTCCGTACACCTCGTACACACGCGGCTGTGCTCCGTACACCTGGCTCCATACACCTCTTACACACGACTCCGCTCCGTACACCTTTCACAGTACGAGGTGCACCGAGCGGAGCCGCGTGTGTGTACGAGGTGCACCGAGCGGAGCCGCGTCTGTGTACGAGGTGCACCAAGCGGAGCCGCGTGTGTATACGAGGTGCACCGAACAGGGCCGCGTGTGTGTGTCTGTGTACGAAGTGTACCGAGCGGAGCCGCGTGTGTGTGTCTGTGTACGAAGTGTACTGAGCGGAGCCTCAGCCGCGTGTGTGCACCGAGCGGAGCTGCAGCTTGTAATTAGCACATGATGATACAGTGACTGACTGTCATAGGGGCTTAGGCTTAGCCCTTTTATGCCTGGGGAAAAAAAAGCAGCCACATTGATTAGTGTTGTCACTATCTCCCAGGGAGCTGCAGCTGCTCCTCCTCCGCAATGGACGGAGTGAGTCATCTCTGTGACATCCACTACTCACTGATCTGCATCTGTCCCATTAGCAGCCTCCAGTCCACTCATGGTCTGCTGCTTACATTGCCGCCGGCACCTAGGCTGTGTCCGGCTGTGTTATGTCACCTCAGGTGTCCCCTCTCTCTCTGAACTGTGAGGCACACTGGAAGACTCAGGAACATACCGACGGGGAAGGGGCGTGGCCTAACAAAAGGGGGCGTGTGACAGCAGCTTCAACTGTTCTGTCTGCGGGAAGCTCTGCGTCCCGTGCAGGACAGCCGGGACAAGCATCAAATCCGGGGCAGTCCCGCACAATGAGGGACGGTTGGGAGGTATGCCAATGTGCGGTTCATCATGGGACGAGGGCATGTTTTTACTATGGTCTTATGGATTATTATATTAAAGTCTGTCTATCTCGTGCCAAAAATTGTACTCCATCGCAAAACCCGTGTTCCCCTAGTCGTTTGGAGGGAGTCCACAAGGGTGTGAAAATTTCCTCCACTTTTGCATCTTTGCTTAACATTTCAGCTGAAATAGTGGTTGGTGGGAAAACGGAGACTATTCCGGTTCTTGTGGATAGTGGAGCTGGAGTCAGTTTGGTTTATTCTCGCTTTGCTCAGACACATGGTCTAATTGATAGTAACATAGTAACATAGTAACATAGTTAGTAAGGCCGAAAAAAGACATTTGTCCATCCAGTTCAGCCTATATTCCATCATAATAAATCCCCAGATTTACGTCCTTCTACAGAACCTAATAATTGTATGATACAATATTGTTCTGCTCCAGGAAGACATCCAGGCCTCTCTTGAACCCCTCGACTGAGTTCGCCATCACCACCTCCTCAGGCAAGCAATTCCAGATTCTCACTGCCCTAACAGTAAAGAATCCTCTTCTATGTTGGTGGAAAAACCTTTTCTCCTCCAGACGCAAAGAATGCCCCCTTGTGCCCGTCACCTTCCTTGGTATAAACAAATCCTCAGCGAGATATTTGTATTGTCCCCTTATATACTTATACATGGTTATTAGATCGCCCCTCAGTCGTCTTTTTTCTAGACTAAATAATCCTAATTTCGCTAATCTATCTAGGTATTGTAGTTCTCCCATCCCCTTTATTAATTTTGTTGCCCTCCTTTGTACTCTCTCTAGTTCCATTATATCCTTCCTGAGCACCGGTGCCCAAAACTGGACACAGTACTCCATGTGCGGTCTAACTAGGGATTTGTACAGAGGCAGTATAATGCTCTCATCATGTGTATCCAGACCTCTTTTAATGCTCCCCATGATCCTGTTTGCCTTGGCAGCTGCTGCCTGGCACTGGCTGCTCCAGGTACGTTTATCATTAACTAGGATCCCCAAGTCCTTCTCCCTGTCAGATTTACCCAGTGGTTTCCCGTTCAGTGTGTAATGGTGATATTGATTCCTTCTTCCCATGTGTATAACCTTACATTTATCATTGCTACTGAGATCCATTCCTATTCGTGCTATTTATACTGCTCATTTCAGCCAGAAGAATTTGACCCAAATCTTACATAATGTGAACTTGCGCATAGGCAATCTTCATGAAGAGTTCCTGTTGTGCTACGGTATGCCTACTCCCATCGTCTTAGGCCTTCCCTGGCTGAAGAAACACAATGTGGTCATAGATTGGTTATAGATTGGTGGTCCAGAGAAGTAGCCACTTGGGGCATTTTTTGTAAAAACTATTGCCTGGGTACTAAGAGCTTGGCCGTCTTTATTAAGTCTACCCCTTCTTCTCTGGTGGAGGTAGTTAAAAGGCAACCAGAGGTTAGGGGCAAGACCCTATACACACTTCAGGTTAACTCTAAATCTTGTGCCCTCCCAGGAAGAGGGTGGTGGTTGTATGACATAGGGGATGACACCTCTTTGTCTGTCCTTCTGTGCCAAACGTACATGTGGTAATAATTGTTCAGGTTAGGACCTGTGTGCGCATGAGTACATGTGGGTGTCCACTAGAAACATCAGGTGGAGGTACGCATCAGGTACTCTGGTCTCTAGGGTGATGGGGCTGTATAGGATGGCTGTTCTCAGCCCTGGGACCTTCCAGTTTGAGTTACCCCCAGAGATGCATATTCATAACGTGTTCCACAGATTGTTGCTCACGGGTTTTGTTACACCTACGTTATTACCATCACCATCGATCTGCCTTTGCTATGACCTTGAGGACCAGATGATTATGGAGGTGAATACTAGTGGTTTGATGGATTCTTGCCGTACGTAATTTCTGATCCATTACATCTTATTTATATGCTGTGTCATCCGCTGCACTTACCCATGTCTGAGTGTGACAGTAGCAGTCTATAAATATCTGAAGGGATACTACAGTGTAGAGGGATCATCTTTATTTTCATTTGCACATGGAAACACAAGAAGCAATGGAATGAAACTGAAAAGGAGAAGACACAGATTAGATATTAAAACATTTTTTTTACAGTGAGGGTGTTTAAGGAGTGGAACCGGCTGCCAGGAGACATAGTGAGTTCTCCTACAATGAAAGTCTTCAAATAGAGGCTGGACAGTCATCCGTCTGAGATGGTGTAGTGAATCCTGCATTGGGCAGGGGTTGGACACGATGAACCTTCCAATGCTAACATTCTATGATTTTATGAAATAGAAAGTATACAGTGGGGAAAATAAATATTTGATACACTGCCGATTTTGAAAGTTTTCCCACCTACAAAAATGATGTATGATTTTTACATAATTAATTTACATTTGTTTGCATGAAAAAAGTATTTGATACAGTAGCAAAACAGAACTTAATATTTGGTACAGAAACCTTTCTTTGCAATTACAGAGGTCAGACGTTTCCTGTAGTTCTTGACCAAGTTTGCACACACTGCAGTAAGGATTTTGTCCGACTCTTCTATTCAGATCAGCTTTGGGGCTGTCACTGGGCAACATTGAGTTTCAGCTACCTCCCAAGATTTTCTGTTTGGTACAGGTCTCGAGACTGGCTAGGCCACTCCAAGACCTTGAAATGCTTCTTAAGTAGCCACTCCATAGTTGCCATGACTGTGTGTTTCGGGACATTATCATCATGGAAGGCCCAGTCACTACACATTTTCAATGCTCTTACTGAGGGAAGGAGGTTGTTGGCCAAAATCTTGCAGTGCATGACCCCATCAATCCTCCTTTCAATACGGTGCAGTTATCCTGTCCCCTTTGCAGAAAAGCACCCGCAAAGTATGATGTTTCCCCCACCATGCTTCACGATTGGGACAATATTCTTGGGGCTGTACTCATCCTTCTTTCTCCAAACACAGTGAGTGGAGCTGATACCTAAAAGTTTTATTTTGTTCCCATATGACCACATGACTTTCTTCCATGTCTCCACTGGATCATCCAGATTATCACTGGCGAACTTTAAATGGGCCTGGAAATGTGCTGGAAGACCTTGTGTGCCCTGCAGAATTTTAATCCATGATGGCATAGTGTCTTACTAACGGTAATGTTCGAGACTGTGTCCCAGCTCTCTTCAGGTCATTGACTATGTCCTCACATGTAGTTCTGAGCTGATTCCTGACCTTCCTCAGAATCATTCTTCTGTTTTCTAATAATTCCACTAAGAGTTGTTGCCTTTTCACCAAGCTGCTTACCTGTTGTTCTGTAGCCCATTCCACCCTTGTGCAGGTCTACAATTTTGTCCCTGGTATCCTTAGACAGCTCTTTGGTCTTGGCCATGGTAGACAGGTTGGAGTGTGATTGAGTGTGTGGACAGGTGTCTTTCATACTGGTAACGAGTTTAAGCAGGTGAAATTAAAACAGGCTAATGAGTGCAGAGTAGGAGGGCTTCTTCAAGAAAAACTAACAGAGTCAAAATCCTCTCTGGTTGGTAGGTGATCAAATACTTATTTAATGCAATAATATGCAATTTAATTATTTTAAAATCATACAATGTGATTTTCTGTTTTTTTTTAATTTTTTTTTATTTTTAGATTCTGTCTCTCACAGTTGAAGTGTAGCTATGATAAAAATTACAGACCTCTCCATCCTTTGTAGGTGGGAAAACTTGCAAAATTGACAGTGTATCAAGTACTTATTTTCCCCACTGTAAATACAAAAAGCCTAGGTCCACACAGATGGATTCCCTAAGTAATGGTAAATGAGAGTTGGTCACTGAAGAACAAGAAAAGGCAGAATTACTAAATGAGTTCTTTAGCTCTGTAGACCCAAGAAAAGAAATAAACTGATATATATCCAATCTCAGTGCTCTTCTTGTATACAATCAATGTGGGCAAAGACCCCTAACCCATATGGGCTGCATCCAAATGTTCTTAAGGACCTCAGCTCAGTTATTCTTGTGCCATTGACTCTATTACTCTGTCATCATTTTTAGACACTATGAGATAGCGCTCACTGAATGTGTTGGGGAACACTCACTTGGCAACGGGATTAAAGGGAACCTGTCACCTGAATTTGGCGGGACTGGTTTTGGGTCATATGGGCGGAGTTTTCGGGTGTTTGATTCACCCTTTCCTTACCCCCTGGCTGCATGCTGGCCAAAATATTGGATTGAAGTTCATTCTCTGTCCTCCGTAGTACACGCCTGTGCAAGGTAAGATTGTAGAATGTTAGCCCGCAAGGGCAGGGTCCTCGCCCCTCTGTATCAGTCCGTCATTGTTAGTTTGTTTACTGTAAGTGATATCTGTAACTTGTATGTGACCCCTTCTCATGTACAGCACCATGGAATCAATGGTGCTATATAAATAAATAAATAATAATAATAACTCCACTCACCATGTTAGGAGCAAGAAGAAAGATGAGTACAACCAAAAGAACATCGTTCCAACCGTGAAGCATGGTGGAGAGACATCATACTTTGAGGGTGCTTTTCTGCAAAGGGGACAGGACGACTGCCCCGTATTGAAGTTTGGATGGATGGGGTCATGAATTGTGAGATTTTGGCCAGCAACCTCCTTCCCTCAGTAAGAGCATTGAATATGGGTCATGTCTGGGTCTTCCAGAATAACAAAGACCCGAAGCACACAGCCAGGGCACCTAAGGAGTGGCTTAGTAAGCAGCACTTCCAGTTCCTGGAGTGGCCCAGCCAGTCTCCAGACCTGAACCCAATAGCAAATCTTTGGAAGGAGCTGAAACTCAGTGTTGCTTAGTGACATCTCTGAAACCGGATAAATTCTGGAGAATATATTATTATTATTTATTTACAATAGCACCATTAATTTCATGGTGTTGTACATGAGAAAGGAGTTACGTACAGAGTTATAGATATCGTTTCCAGTAAACAAATTTACAATGACAGACTGGTACAGAAGGGAGAGGACCCTGTCTTTGCGGACTTACATTCTATGGGATAATGGGGAAGAGACAGAAGGTCGGGGGTGCGGCAGCTCTGGTGGTGGTGTGTTATGATCAGGTGACCTTGGAGCAGCATGAAAACTTTCACTTGAGTAGGTGGTAACTATACTGACCGCAAATCCTGATCTTAACACCGCAACTAGAAGTAGCCGTGGGGTGTGCCTAACAAATCCTAGACACCTCGACACAGCCGGAGGACTAAATACCCCTATAGATGGAAATAGGAATTCTACCTTGCCTCAAAGCAGAACCCCAAAGGATAGGCAGCCCCCACAAATATTGACTGTGAGTAGTAGAGGAAAAGACACACGCAGGCAGGAAACAGGATTTAGCAAAAGAGGCCAATTTAGCTAAAATAGGAAAGGATAGGACAGGATACTAAGCGGTCAGTATTAAAATCCTTCCAAAAATATCCACAGCAGAAAATACAAAAACTCCACCATCTAACTAAAGATGTGGAGCGTATATCTGCAACTCCAGAGAATCCAACAAGACTGAGAAAACACTGACACAGTCTAGGCTGGACAAGAGAAAAACAAATGAATAGCACAGAATATAAGCACACAGCTTGTGTGCCACAGAAAAAGAAACAGACACTTATCTTTGCTGAATTGGCAGCTAAGCAGGAGAAGCCAGACAAAGATCCAACACTTCCCTAGAAACATTGACAACTGGCAAGGACCAATGAGTCCTGCAAACCTAAATACCCCAGTCAGAATTGCAATCAGTAGATACACCTGTCCAAGACTGCAGCCCAGGGACAACTGCATTACCACCTACAACCACCGGAGGGAGCCCAAAAGCAGAATTCACAACAGTGGTGAGGCAGCAGCTCTGATGGTGGTGAGGCGGCAGCTCCGGTGGTGGTGAGGTGGCAGAATGGTTATTGCAGTACTGTATGCTTTCCTGAAGAGATGGGTTTTCAGGTTCCATCTAAAGGATCCAAGGGTGTTGGATAATGAGACGTGTTGAGGCGTGGAATGGAATTCCAGAGGATGGGGGCAGGAGAGTAGCAAGAGGTGGATTAGCCGGGCAGCAGAGTTGAGGACAGACTGGAGCGGTGCAAGAGAGTTAGCGAGGAGGCCACAGAGGAGGGTGTTGCAGTAATCGAGGCGGGAGATGATGAGGGCATGCACAAGAGTTTTGGTAGATTGTGGGCTGAGGAAGGGATGGATTCTGGCAATATTTTTGAGATGGAAGTGACAGGAAGTGGCAAGAGTTTGGACGTGCGGTTTGAAGGGCAGGGCAGAGTCGAGAGTTACCCCGAGGCAGCGGATTTCAGGTGCAGGAGAGAGCATGATGTCGTTTACCATAATAGATAGATCAGGTAGGGGGGATATGCGAGATGGGAGAAAGATGATGAGTTTGGTTTTGTCTACATTGAGTTTTAGGAAGCGAGAGGTGAAGAAGGAGAATATGGCTGACAGACACTCTGGGATTCTGGACAGCAGAGAGGTGACATCTGAGTCAGAGAGGTACTGTAGATCTGAGTGTCGTCCTCTTACAGGTGGTACTGGAAGCCATGGGACTTTGAGCTGTCCTAGGCCAAGGATATAGATGGAAAAAAGTAGGGGCCCTAGGACAAAGCCTTGAGGGACTCCAACAGATAGAGGGCAGGATGTGGAGGTAGTGTGGGAGTGGGAAATGCTAAATGTGTGGTCGGAAAGGTATGAGGCAATCCAGGACAGGGCAAGGTCTTTAATGCCAAGGGAAGAAAGAATCTGTAGCAGTAGGCAGTGGTCGACTGTGTCGAAGGCTGAGGACAGGTCGAGAAGGAGGAGGATGGAGAACTGTCTGTTAGCTTTGGCTGTGAGTAAGTTATTATGCAAATTGCCTCTTCAGAGAAAAAGAGAACTTAAACTCTATAGCGCTACCTGTTGGAAATAGCGATCCTACAAGTCACAATCAACCCTTTAACAAGTCGTGCAATATGACTTAGGATAAAAGCCAAATCAGTGTCTCAATTCGCCGACACGGTGCTTCAGGCTGCTGGCCCTCATCAGTGCGAAGCATGAGAACTAATTTGGCTAGATGAGAGGCTCTGGACTGGGGTCTAAGGGGCAACATTTCTCCTTATGGAGAGTGACATTCCAGCTCTGCCTTGTCAAGGTAAGACTGCTTATTCGCCGTGCAATGCTCCTCTGGGAGATATAATATGTAAATTGTCTCTTCAGAGAAAAAGAGGACTTAAACTCTATAGCACCACCTGTTGGAAGTAGCGATCCTACAAGTAAGTCATTAGTAATTTTTGTCAGGGCAATTTCAGTGGAGTGGTGGGGGCGGAAGCCAGATTGGAGGTTGTCAAGGAGAGAGTTAGATGAGAGGTGGGAGGACAGTTGAGCATGGACATGCTGCTCAAGGAGTTTTAAAGCAAACGGGAGCAGTGATATGGGGTGATAGCTGGGCATAGCAGTTGGGTCAAGGTTAGTTTTTTTGAGGATGGGTGTGATGGTGGCATGTTTGAAGGCAGAGGGGAAGGTAGGTATGGAGAAGTGGGCCAGAATCCCTTGCAGTGTGTGCAAACCTGGCCAAGAATTACAGGAAACGTCTGACTTCTATAATTGCAAACAAAGGTTTCTGTACCAAATAAGTTCTGTTTTTCTATTGCATCAAATACTTATTTCATGCAATAAAATGTTAATTATTTATGTAAAAATCATACAATATGATTTTCAGGATTTTTTTTTAGATTCTGTCTCTCACAGATGAAGTGTACCCACGATAAAAATTACAGATCTTTCCATTCTTTGTAGGTGGGAAAACTTGCAAAATCGGTAATGTATCAAATACTAGAAACCTAAAACCTGAATATTTAAGAAACTAAAGGTCAAAGTTATTAAGAAATTAAATACAAAACTTAAATCTCCTCAGCTAAATTGTTTATTTTCATCTGTTAAAGTGATAATGATAATAATAACCAAACACATCAAAATGTAGAAAAACACATACGGTAAACAGTGACCAATATCATCTTTTTAATAAGTCTAGCCTTCCATCCATGGAGTCTGTCAGTTACTTAATCTGTTGACAAACACCTTTTTGGGCAGCACCAACCACAGCCTCCAGACAGTGTTCAGACAGGTGAACTATTTTCTTTCATGGTGAATCTTATATTTAAGAAGGACCCATAAGTTCTCAATAGGGTGTCTATGTGCAGCTCTATCAAGTGCAGCTCTTTAAGTGTACATTAGAAATATACAAGAAATGTCCCAGAAGTGACCAGAAGGTAAGAGCTACAACTGTTTACTTACTATGCATAATTTTTACTTTTCCCATACTTATTCTATCACCATGCTTATGTAAGGGTGTGACCAGGGCCGTATTTGCCACTAGGCACTTGAGGGCACATGCCTAGGGTGGGACGATGTGGGGGGCGGCACCTGAGCAAGTTTTTTGTTCTGTTTTTTTTTTTAAATTAAAGTCCGGGGTCTCCTCCCGCCCACCACCTCACCCCACCCCCCACGCACCCACCCGCCCGCTTGAGGACGTCTTACTCACCCTACTCCAGCGATGCCTGGTCTCAGCGCCTGCAGCTCGTCCTGTGTGAATGGTCACGTGGTACCGCTCATTAAGGTGATCAATATGGACACATATTCATCACCTTAATGAGCGGTATCACGTGACCGCTCACGCAGGAAGACGCTGCCGCGCCGGGACAGAGATGGAGGGATGTTCAGCGCGGTGTGGGAAAGGTGAGTATGACAGCCAGGGAGGATGGGGGAGGATGAAGGAGGACGAGAGGAGGATGGGGGAGCGAACCATGCATACAAGATGGGAGCAGGAGTGGGGGGGAGGCTGAGCCATACATACAAGATGGGAGAGGGCAGTGAAACTGAGCTGAGCCATTCATACAAAATGGGGGGAAGCTGAGCTGAGCCATTCATACAAGATGGGAGTTGGGGGGAGCCGAGCCATTCATACAAGATGGGAGTGGGGGGGGGGAAGCTGAGCTGAGCCATTCATACAAGATGGGAGTGGGGGGGAAGCTGAGCTGAGCCATTCATACAAGATGGGGGGGAAGCTGAGCCATACATTCAAGATGGGAGGGGGGAAGCTGAGCCATTCATACAAGATGGGAAGGGGGGAAGCTGAGCCATTCATACAAGATGGGAGTGGGGGGGGGAAGCTGAGCTGAGCCATTCATACAAGATGGGGGGGAAGCTGAGCCATACATACAAGATGGGAGAGGGCAGTGAAACTGAGCTGAGCCATTCATACAAAATGGGGGGAAGCTGAGCTGAGCCATTCATACAAGATGGGAGTGGGGGAAGCTGAGCTGAGCCATTCATACAAGATGGAAGGGGGGGGAAGCTGAGCTGAGCCATTCATACAAGATGGGAGTTGGGGGGCGCTGAGCCATTCATACAAGATGGGAGTGGGGGGGAAGCTGAGCTGAGCCATTCATACAAGATGGGAGTGGGGGGAAGCTGAGCTGAGCCATTCATACAAGATGGGGGGAAGCTGAGCCATACATTCAAGATGGGAGGGGGGAAGCTGAGCCATTCATACAAGATGGGAAGGGGGGAAGCTGAGCCATTCATACAAGATGGGAGTGGGGGGGAAGCTGAGCTGAGCCATTCATACAAGATGGGGGGGAAGCTGAGCCATACATACAAGATGGGAGAGGGCAGTGAAACTGAGCTGAGCCATTCATACAAAATGGGGGGAAGCTGAGCTGAGCCATTCATACAAGATGGGAGGGGGGGGGAAGCTGAGCTGAGCCATTCATACAAGATGGAAGGGGGGGGAAGCTGAGCTGAGCCATTCATACAAGATGGGAGTTGGGGGGAGCCGAGCCATTCATACAAGATGGGAGTGGGAGGGGGAAGCTGAGCTGAGCCATTCATACAAGATGGGAGTGGGGGGGAAGCTGAGCTGAGCCATTAATACAAGATGGGGGGGAAGCTGAGCCATACATTCAAGATGGGAGGGGGGAAGCTGAGCCATTCATACAAGATGGGAAGGGGGGAAGCTGAGCCATTCATACAAGATGGGAGGGGGGAGCTGAGCCATTCATACAAGATGGGAAGGGGGGAAGCTGAGCCATTCATACAAGATGGGAGGGGGGGAAGCTGGGCCATACATACAAGATGGGAGGGGGGAGCTGAGCCATTCATACATGATGGGAAGGGGGAAGCTGAGCCATTCAAGCAAGATGGGAGGAGGGAGCTGAGCCATTCATACAAGATGGGAGGGGGGAGCTGAGCCATTCATAAAAGATGGGGGAGCTGAGCCATACATACAAGAATGGGAGGGGGGAGCTGAGCCATACATACAAGATGGGAGGGGGAGACAATTTGTGTGGGGATGGGGGGATTTATTATGTGTGTGGACAATTGGAGTGGGGATGGAGGGATTTATTGTGTGTGGGGACAATTTGAGTGAGGATAGGGGGATTTATTATGTGTGTGGAGAATTGGAGAGTGGATGGGGGATTTAATGTGTGGGGGGATATTTGAGGACACAAAATGAATAGCAAAGGGGAGATGGGGAAACAGTACAGGGGAATGGGGGGCATGTATGAGGAAACAGTATGGGGGCATGTATGAGGAAACAGTACTGGGGAGTGGGGGGCATATATGGGGGGCATATATGAGGAAACAGTATGTGGGAATGGGGGTATATATGAGGAAACAGTATGGGGATGGGTGCAGACAGTATGGGGAGCAAATGGGGGAATGTATGTGGACACAGTTTGAGTAGCGATGTGAAAAATGTATGTGGACAGAGTATGGGGAGTGAGGGGATGTGTGCAGATACAGTATGGGGAGTCAGGTGAGCAGGCTGTATAGAAAGTGAGGGGGAAATATATGAGGAGACAGTATGGTGAACAGGAGGGATGTGAGAGAAGACAGTATGAGGAGGGAGGGGAATAGTGTGAGGAGACAGTACGGGGGGAGAAAAGTGAGTGGGCACAGAATAGAAACTGAGTAGTGGGTTCGTAGCATGGGGGACAGTGTAAGGGCACAGCCAGGAGGGGACAGTATACCAAGGAGGGGGAGTGTGATGAGAGAGTACAGTATAAATACTGGGCCCTATAGGGGGGACACAGTATGAGAGGACAGTGTGAAGAGGGGGCCGGTATGGAAAGGAGAGGTCAGTGTGAAGAGCATGTACCATAAGAGGGACAGTGTGGGGGTCATAATTTGTGCAGACAATATAGTGAGGGGCAATTTTTTATTCAGGAGCATTATAATGACACTTGCATCTTTAAGGGCTTCATGTGGAGATTTTCTGCAAAAGAGCAGAGAAGATGGAATTCTGCAGAGACGGCTATGGATGAGAAAACTCATCATGGGGTCTGGACAAGATGAAGAAAAGGAGAATGACTCCAGAGATGACGTCTTATATAAGGTACCGGGATGTAAATGTTATGTGTGATACTAACAAACTCTCATGTCTTTATTTATGTTAGGAGCATTAAAGGGAATGTCCAGGTTTGTGATGAGGCTGTAGTCATTCTTTGTGACTGCAGACTTCTGAGTTCTCACAGTGCACACTGCACGCTGTCAGGATTCTCTCATGCTGGCGATTTACATTCATGCAGTCACATGGTGACTAGACATGTGTGGCCTCAATAAAAATGAACAGAGTGAGGCCGGGCACGTCTAGTCAGAAGTATACAAATCGCATGCTTGTGCTGACATGACTGTCCACCAGCAAGGGAAAATCCTAAAAGTGTGCAGTGCCTGAGTTGTGGGAATTCAGATGCTGCGATGTCAGGATTCAGCTCTGCAGGTTCCAGCAGTCGTCACATGGACACTTCACTCATATGCGACTTTCATACTTGTGGTCCTGTGACAACGAGATTCTCTTCTGCTTCTTTGTTTTTCACTGAACATTGAGAGCATTAGGGAGAGGATCTCGTGGGTACATGACTAAGTGTGCAAATCACATATATCCTGGGGGGGGGGGCGCCAAAATTAATTCTTGCCCCGGGTGCCAGAAACCCTAGATACACCTCTGCTGGTATGCCACTGCGAGCGGCGATTACCGGGTACAGTGGAGGGATGTCTGTGCACAGTGCAGCACAGGCAGTGAGGCAGGGACTGAGCGTGTGCACAGAGAGAGAATGGAGACCCAGAGACTGCCCGTCCCAGTCTACGCCATAGCCTGGAGCCCTCATTATCAGAGGAATATGTCAGGTAATGAATTGTTTTTCTAAAGCTTTATAGTGTAGTTTTAGGACAGAGATGGATGGTTAGGGATGAGCTAGCAAGGTGTAGGAACAGGCGGTGATGGCTACTTGCAGATATGGGCAGCACTTGCGGTTTTGCACTTGCGGTGAGACACAAACACTGCTAGCAGTGTTTTCTTTCCATTGCTGCAAGTACCGTATTTGCCAGATCGCGGCAATACCGCAAATGTCTGCAAGTCCTATAGGGAATGAATGAGGCCGAACGCAGTGTTGCCATAAGTGATCCGTTACGTGGCAGATGCGGAAAAATTGCTGGATTTTCTACAAAAGGCTACTTTCACATCAGCGATTTATGCCAAAGTTCACTGCCAATAATGTCATACTCACGAAAGGGGGAAGCAGCACTAAAAGTGCCTAGGGCAGCAGAAATTCTAAATATGGCCCTGGTTGTGACAGGAACAGTCATATACTGAAGACAACAATTGTAGTGTGAATGTTAATATGCGGTTATATTGTGTTTTTATGGTATAATGTAAAATGCATAGAGTGTTATAAGTACTGATGCTGCTGTGTGGGTACTGTATTGGTAATGCCTAAGGTAACCTGGTACACTCAGCTCAGGGGTAAGGATAATATAGAACATAGATGTAATGTGCTGCTGCAGTGCAGTATAGTGCAACCTCCACCAGGGGGTGCTGGTGAAGGAAAAGAGGTTGTACAAACAGCGCAGCAACACTGAACAACAACACAGGTGCCACAGGTAATGAAAGAGAAGTCAGACAAACCAAGGTCATACACAGAGAGGTCAGTGCAGTACACAGGGGGAGTCAGAGGAATAGTCGGGAACAGACAAGAAGTCAGAGCCTACCGGGAACGTGGTAACCAAAACGTGAGATGTAAGAAGAAGTCGCGATACAAGCCAGAGTCGAAAACAGTCGGGAAGCGTGGTATCAAAAACGGAAAACAAGGGGCGAAGTCCAGAAATCAGATCAAGTCATACACGGGTGCAGGCAGTCAGAAGAACAAGGATCACTAATCGGAATAAAGGTCAGGGGCTCCAGCCGGGAGGTTTGAACTATAGCTGTCAATGGCCCACAGGCTGCAGAGGACTGAAATAGCTCAGCCAGCTCCATAACAAGGCAGAGGGGATTAACTCCCCCATGACAAGTCCAGAGACAAGACAGCTGAAAATAAACTCAGGACTGGACCATGACAATAGTATAGTGTTTGATTAGTGATAGATAGGAACATTAGGGCATATATGCAGTGGTGCCATATTAGTGTGTATGATATAGAACTAGATTAGGATACAGTTAAATGTTTGGGAACAGCCCGGAATGGGGAGGTAGGTCAAGCAAAAAAAGAGAAGCATTTCCAGGTTCTAGTCAGACAGTGCGATAGGGCTGGCGGAACGCACCAAATAATTATAAGGATGGTATAAGGTGCGTTCGCAGCCTGGGGTCTACAGTGCAGAGATGACACCTGCTGCTCGGTAATGGCGGACAGTATATGATGGTATAATGTGAACACACACGGGTTAGCTTCACCCATTATGTAAGAAAGCGAACCCTGTTGCGTCACAGGGCTGCAACACCGCAGAGTGAACACTAGTGTTGGGTCACAGGACTCTGCCCCAATGACATGGGGTTAGAGTCCCTCTTGACCACTAGCGCTCGGCGCCGCAACTGCGGTGCCAGGGAAAAACCTAAATAATGATTTACCGCACTGAGTGTGTACAGCGCCGCTCTGGCGGACGCCACTAACCACCCTAACTAGGGCTAGGAAAGCGCACTAGTTACGCAAGACGCCGCACTGGTGGTCGCTGCTCATTGACACTGTGTACTAGTACCTAGTGCTGGATGGCACAGTCTGGTGCTAGGTAGCTCAATCACCCAAGTACATTCAACAACACTAGGGATGGGTATAATTAAGGAGCTTTCACCAGATTCAGTCACACAACCACACACACACGATTTCTGATTTACACTACCTCATGGCTGAGCGGCCATGCGAACCTTTTATATCTGTAGCCTTCCAGGACCTTCCTAGTGCTCCAATCGGAGCTGCTACAGGACCTGAGCCTGTGATCCCCGACCACCAATGAGAGGTCGTCCCGTGGGCATGCTCAGTAGAAGAAAAGCAGGACTTAGTCCCAGGAATATCTGCTCGCTGCTGATCAATGCTGGTTACAAAGGCTGAGCCTGGAATGACAGCTGTAACCAAACGCACAGTATCTGCTTGAGCCAGATGCTGGGACCAACGTCTCTGCTGAGCAGGCTCCACTGCAGCTGAAGGAGAATGGGAGACTTCAGTGGACATAGTTCAAGATTCCCCCTGCGCAGCGATGGGAACTCGACACCTAACATTACCCCCCTTCCTAGGGCCCCCTCCTTGGGCCTTGTTATGCTCGAAGGCAACAATGAGCTGCGGAGCCTAAATGTGCTCAACAGGCTCCCAGGACCTGCCCTCTGGGCCATAACCCTTCCAATCCACCAAATAGAATTTTTGCCACATACCACCTTACACCCCATGATAGCGTTCACCTCGTAATCATCAGTGGATGAACCCGATGTCCCGGCAAATGACTCGGAAAACCTGGACATGTGAAGGGCTTTAGGAGGGACACATGAAAGCTGTCAGTGATACCTAGGAGGAAGGGCCAGACGGTAGACCACAGGGTTAACCTGTTCCAGGACCTTGAAGGGACCCAAGTAGTGAGGCGCAAACTTAGTGGACTCAACTCGCAGCCTGTTATTACTTTCGGAGGCCACACAAAGTCTCCAGGAGCAAAGGTCGGAGCGGGGCGCTGATGTGCATCGGCGGAGACCCTCATTCTCTCCTTGGAGGCCCGGATAGCATCCTGTGTGCGGTCCCAAATGTCACGTGTCTCCACAGCCCAGTCTGACACCCTGGAGTTGGCGGAAGACACGGGCATGGGCACAGGAACCCGCGGATGCTGGCCGTAGTTGAGTAGGAAAGGGGTCTGCCCAGTGGAGTCGACTACGGCATTGTTCAGTGCAAACTCCACCCATGGTAGCAAGGATGCCCAGTCGTCCTGCCTGGCTGAAACAAAATGTCACAGGTATGTGACAAAGCTCTCTCCAGAACCGAGATGCAAACTAGGGACCCTGGTCACTGACAACTTTGTTTGGCATACCGTGTCGACGGAAAATATGCTTGATTAACAACGCTGCCAAGGCCCGTGCAGAAGGTAGCCGTGGAAGAGGCACCAAGTGCACCATTTTGGAAAAGTGGTTGGTGACTACCCAAATAATGGTGCAGTTACGGGACTTGGGTAAGCCCACCACAAAGTCCATCCCAACCATTTCCCAGGGCCTGTCTGCCACCGGCAGGGGGTAAAGTAATCCAGCAGGCCCTTGTCGAAGAGACTTATTCTTGGTGCAGGAGACACACGCCCGAATATAGTCTCCGACATCACAGGCCATATGCGGCCACCAGTACCTCCTCGCCAGAAGCTCAGATATCCTCTTAGTCCCAAAATGGCCACCCACCCTGGATGAGTGAGCCCAAGAGAGGACCTCCGGTCACAAATTAGATGGCATAAAAGTCTTGCCTGGTGGCACAGACTCTAGCGAAACCGGGGCCACGATCCTCAGACTCTCTGAAGGGACAATTAACCGAGGCTTCTCCTCCTTCTCCACTGATGATACTACGGAGCGGAAGAGAGTGTCGGAATGGATGTTGTTCTCCCCGGAAGGATAACGGAGAGTGAAGTTGAAACGGGAGAAGAGCAAGGACCATCTAGCCTGGCGAGAATTTAGCCGCTGGGCAGTCTGCAAGTAAACCACATTTTTTTGGTCGGTATAGACTTGGAAGGGTAAATGAACCCCTTCCAGGAGGTATCCCCACTCCAAGAAGGCCAACTTCATAGCTAGCAACTCCCTGTCCCCGATGGAATAATTCCTCTCCGCCGGTGTGAAGGTCTTAGAGAAAAAGAAGCAAGGATGCTTCTGACCTTGAGCACCCTTTTGGAATAGGACTGCTCCAGCACCGACAGATGAGGCATCCACCTCCATATAAAAGGTTTATCTACATCGGGGCGATGTAGAATGGGACTTAAAGTGGGACTTAATAGAGAGGAAGGCCTTGGAGACCTCCTTCGACCACAATTTGGGATTTGCTCCCTTCTTGGTGAGGGCTACCAAGGGAGCTACCAAAGTTGAGAAGTGGGGAATGAACTGGTTAATGAACCCCATAAAGTGCTGCACCGCTTTCAGAGAATGGGGTTCTTGCCAGTCCATCACAGCCTGTAGCTAGGCAGGATCCATAGCCAATCCCTGGGCGGAGATGATATAGCCCTAGAAAGGCAAGGACTCCTGCTCAAACACACACTTCTCCAACTTGGCATAGAGAGAGTTTGCCTATAGGAGGTCAAAGACTTTGCAAACATCTCTCTGGTGGGATTCTATATCTGGAGAGTAGATGAGAATATCATCCAGATAGACTACGACCGAGGTGGATAACAGAATTTGGAAGATGTCATTCACAAAGTCTTGGAAAATGGCAGGAGCATTACAAAGCCCAAAGGGCATCACCAGGTATTCATAGTGCCCGATCCTGGTGTTAAATGCCGTCTTCCATTCATCCCCCTCACGGATGCGAATCAGGATGTAAGCACCCCGTAGATCAAGCTTAGTAAATACCCTCGCTCCCCGCAACCTATCGAAGAGCTGAGATATCAGGGGCAGAGGATACTTGTTCTTAACAGTGATGGCGTTAAGACCCCTGTAATCTATGCATGGACGTAATTCTCTGTTCTTCTGAGCTAAGAAGAACCCCGCCCCTGCAGGTGACACTGACTTCCTAATTAATCCTCTTGCCAGACTCTCCTGGATGTATTGGGACATTGCCTCTGTCTCCGGGAGAGATAAGGGATAGACTCGACCCCAAGGAGGCTCTGCACCAGGCAAGAGGTCAATAGGACAGTCATAGGGCCAGTAAGGTGGAAGGGTCTCTGCAGCCCTCTTGGAGAACACATCCTCATAGGGCCAATAGTGCTTGGGGAGAGAGGAAAGATCTGCGGGTACTTCAGTAGTAGCAACCTGAACGCACTCCCTCAGACATCTATCCTCACAGGATTCACTCTATCCCAGAATTCTCCCAGAGGACCACTCTATATGAGGAAAGTGGTAGCACAGCCATGATATCCCTAACAGGACATCATCAATTCCCTCGGGAATGACTAGCAGGGAGATAATTGCCTGATGGGATGGTGACATAGAAAGAGTAAATGGGATGGTCTGGTGTGTTATCTGTGAGGGCAGTGTCGACCCATTCACCACTCGTACGGTCACTGGTTTGGCGAGCATCACCAGAGGTATTGCGTGCTGTTGGAGGAAGGCAGAAGACATGAAGTTGCCCTCCACCCCGGAATCCACGCAAAGCTCTACCGTATGAGTGGATGGGCCTAAGGTAATTGTCCCCTTGAAGGACAATTTAGAGGAAAACGTCACCGTGTCTAGTGTACCTCCTCCTACAACCACTAGACGCTTATGTTTTCCCGACCGCCGGGGACATTTCCTGGCATAATGTCCCGACTGCTGTTAGACAAGTCAGACCTTAAGAGGACGAGTGGTCAGGGACTTAGACCCTGCTTGTGAAACCTCCATGGCCTCATGTGGCTCGGACGCCTGGACCGGAGATTCCAGAGGTTTGGCGAATGTGGGAGCCAGCCAAAACCTCTGCCTACACTGGGCTCGCTCCAACCTTCGCTCGTTAAAGCAAAGGTTGATGCAGGTAGATATAGCTATTAGCTCCTCCAGTGCGGCAGGAATCTCCCTAGTGGCCAAGGCGTTCTTCACATGGTCAGCCAGTCCTCTCCAGGATGAGGACTTTATTTGGCCACTCCAGCTAAGATGCTAAAGTCTGGAAGTGGACAGCAAAATGGCTGTCCATGGAGGAACCCTGTGTCAATGCCAGCAGTTGGAGCACCGTATCATGGTTGACACAAGGTCGCAAAAAGAACTGTTTCAGGTTTCAAGGACTGGGATGCAGGTGCTGGTTAATAAAGAGTGAAACAAACACCTGACCCAAGACAAACCCAGCACTAGAGGAAAAAGACCAGCAGACAGAACTCCACAAGAAAATGGCAGATAGTAACAAACTAAACAGATTCTAACAGTACCTCCCCTTTAATGAGGATTTCCCGAATCCTCTAGGCCATGCCTTATTCTGAAATCTCCTGTGAAAAGCCTTAATTAACCTTGAGGCTGAGATGTCCACAGCTTTCACCCATGCATTGTCCTCAGGACCGAAACCCTTCTAGGACACAAGATACTGTAACCCTCCTCTATGCCACCTGGAATCAAGAATGCGTGAAATCTCAAACTCACAGTCCTCATCAATTGGAGGAGCAGACTGCATAGCCACCTTATCTGGCGTGTCAACCTTCTTCAGCAAAGATACATGAAAAACTTAATTAGTTTTCTAGGACAAAGGGATGTCTAATCTCACCGCTACTGAATTGACAATGTGAACCACTTTGAAAGGTCCTACAAACTTCGGCCCCCAACTTTTTAGAAGGGATCTTCAAATGCAGATTTCTAGAGGACAACCAAACCATGTCACCAACAACAAACCTCGCCTCCCTTCTACTCTTGTCAAAAAATTTCTTAGACCTCCTATTAGCCTGTTTAATATTATGGTGCACACTGTTCCAAACCCTTTCTAAATTTCCAGAAAAACTCTCCTCCACAGGCACTGGCACCCCAATCCTAGAAAAAGGACTGAAAGATGGATTCTTTCCAGTACAACAAAAGAAAGGAGAGCACCCAGCCGAAGAAGACGTATGATTATTGAGAGCAAACTCAGCTAATGGTAGATATTCCGACCACATCTCCTGATTGTCCGCTACAAAACATCTCAAAAACTGCTCAACGTCCAGAACCAGGGTTCTTCCTCTCAGTCTGTCCATGGGACTGCGGATAATAGCCCGACGAAAATGACAAATGAACCTTAAGTCTGTCACAAAAGGCATGCAAAAAGCGAGCCACAAACTGTGGTCACCTATCGGAGACAATGTCTGTGGGAACATCATGGAGTCTGACAATCTCTTTCACAAATGCCCTGGCAAGTGTCTTAGCGCAGATAATTTATTGAACGGGACCAGATGACACATCTTACTAAACTGGTCCACAACGACCCAGATAAAATAAAAACCCTCAGAGACTGGTAGGTCGGTGATAAAATCCATTGCAAGATGCGTCCATGGAGAACTAGGAACCTCTAACGGGCAAAGCAACCCTGCCGCCGGAGCATGAGAAGCCTTAGACCCAGCGCACACGGTACACTGACACACCTACTTGACAATTTCTCCTCAGGGCTTTAGGCATAAATTATTTCCCATATGGAGTGTTAGTTGGTGCCGCATCCTGGGCTCTAAGAATGCTATTTCCAACTCAGAACCTAATGCTGCCATGACCACCCCTCTCTGCAGAGTAGATTCTTCCTTTTCAGTATTAACCGCTGCAGAGAAACTTTGAGACAAAGCATCAGCCTTATCATTTTTTTGTCCCAGCGATATATGTCACAGAGAAATGGAACCGGGCAAAAAACAATGCCCACCTAGCTTGACGGGCATTCAAACGTTTAGCAGCATCCAGGTAGATCAGGTTCTTATGATCAGTAAAGACTTGTATAGGATGTCTAGCGCCCTCCAAAAAATGTCACCAATGCTCAAATGCAGCTTAATAGCGAGCAATTCTCGGTTCCCAACATCGTATTTGAGCTCCACTTCCGAACATTTTTTAGAAAAGAAAGCACAGGGATGCACCCCATCCTCCCCCTCCTGGGACAGAACAGCCCCCACTCCTACTGATGAGGCATCCACCTCTACCGGAAAGGGCTTAAGGTACCGTCACACTGGACGATATCGCTAGCGATCCGTGACGTTGCAGCGTCCTGGATAGCGATATCGTCCAGTGTGACACGCAGCAGCGATCAGGCCCCTGCTGTGATATCGCTAGTCGGGGCAGAAAGGCCAGGACTTTATTTAGTCGCTGGCTCTCCCGCTGACATCGCTGAATCGGCATGTGTGACGCCGATTCAGCGATGTCTTCGCTGGTAACCAGGGTAAACATCGGGTTACTAAGCGCAGGGCCGCGCTTAGTAACCCGATGTTTACCCTGGTTACCATCGTTAAAGTAAAAAAAACAACCACTACATACTTACCTACCGCTGTCTGTCCCCGGCGCTCTGCTTCTCTGTACTGGCTGTGAGCACAGCGGCCGGAAAGCAGAGCGGTGACGTCACCGCTCTGCTTTCCGGCTGCCCGGCGCCCACAGCCAGAGCAGAGAAGCAGAGCGCCGGGGACAGACAGCGGTAGGTAAGTATGTAGTGGTTGTTTTTTTTTACTTTAACGATGGTAACCAGGGTAAACATCGGGTTACTAAGCGCGGCCCTGCGCTTAGTAACCCAATGTTTACCCTGGTTACCGGCATCGTTGGTCGCTGGAGAGCGGTCTGTGTGACAGCTCTCCAGCGACCAAACAGCGACGCTGCAGCGATCCGGATCATTGTCGGTATCGCTGCAGTGTCGCTTAGTGTGACGGTACCTATAGACTCATCTGTCTGGATCAAAACAGGAGCAGAGCTAAACCTCTCCTTGAGATGCTTAAAAGCCTTAACAGCCTCAGGGGACCATTGGACAGTATTGGAACCCTTCTTAGTAAGATCAGTAAGGGGTTAAAAATTTCTGAATCGACTTCAAGCATTCAGGTCTAGGCCACCCCAATACCGCCTGAACCTTCACTGGGTCCATCTCAAAACCATCACTGGAAACAAAGTACCCCAAAAAACTAATTTTCTGGACCGCAATCTCGCATTTCTCCAGTTTAGCAAAGAGTGTGCTTTGTCTCAGAATCTGCAGAACCTCACGGAGTGTCAGCCAATGCGACTCCAGATCGGGCGAATAGATCAAAATATCATCCAAATAAACAATCACACTCCTACCGATCAATGGCCCCAGGATGTCATTAATTAAATTTTGAAAGAACGCCGGAGCATTTGTAAGGCCGAAAGGCATAACAAGACACTCAAAATGACCTTCCGGGGTATTAAAGGCTGTCTTCCTTTCATCGCCTTCTTTAACCCGCAGCAAGTTATATGCCCCATGGAGATCGATCTTAGAGAACCACTTGGCTCCAACTAATTGGTCAAACAAATTCGGAATTAGCGGCAAGGGGTAAGGATTGCGCACAGTGATCTTATTAATCTCCCTGAAATCCAGACATGGCCTAAGACCCCCATCTTTTTTTTGACAAAAAAGAACTCCACTGTCACAGGGGACTTATCAAGTACAAACAAATCTAAAGATTCCTGGGGTTCCATATTCACAGTGAGTGGAAACTTGGTGACCTTTCGAGAACAGCACCCATGCTCTAGAGGAGTGTTATCAATCGCCACTACAGAAAAAGGGCATGACAAAGGTACAGAATCAATCTTATACTTGTCTAGAAATTGTTAATCAATCAAATTAAGTGCAGAACCACAGTCCACCATCACTTGAAAATCAATCGACAGGTAGAACTACCAGAAAAAGAAACTCCTGCTGACCGTAAAAATGCAATGCGAAAGTGAGGGTTATTTTGATTGACCTTTTTTTCTCTTTTCCTTATCTATGCGTCCTTCACATTGCTTAATAAAATGGTCAGCCTTACCACAATAAAGACATAGCCCCTCTGAGAATCTTCTCTGCCTTTCCTGGGAACGAGAGGACATCGCCCCAAGTTGCATCACACAACAGTCAACGGGGCTCTCCAGCAAAATTGAAACCTTCTCCTCATTCTGTCTACTTTTTAATCTTCTATCCACCCGGATAGCTAATTGCATAGCAGCCTCAAGCGTAGCAGGTGCAGGATATGCAATGAGCAAAATGAGCAAAATGAGCAAATCTTTAACCCTGTCATTCAAACCTGCTAAAAACTGACTCTTGAGTGCTGGATCATTCCATCTGACCTCTGCAGACCATCGTCTGAACTGGGTACAATATCTCTCAGCGTCACCAGAACCCTGTTTCAGCCGCCTGAGTTTTGCCTCGGCTGTAGTGACCCGATCAGGATCATCATATGACACCCCCAAATAAAAAAAAAGCTTCTACAGACATCAAACAAGGGTCATCTAGACACAATGAAAATGCCCAAACTTGGGGCTCACCTCGCAATAACGCCATAATAATCCCCGCACGCTGTAATTCAGCCCCTGAAGACCTGGGTCTAAGCCGAAAATAAGGTAAGCATGCATTTTTAAAGGAAAATAATTCCTGACGTTTACCAAAAAACATTCAACCCACCTTAGGTTCTTCAGAGTGGATTCCAGGGAAATTACTCACCTGCTGCTGTAAGCTGGCAACTTCCAACGTTAACCCTTGCAGACGCTGAGCAAGATCTTGAACGCTATTCATGTTGCAGAAATCTGGGAGGGTTTTTTTTCTTTTATACTTCTTTCTGGCTGGACAAACTGTTACGGATCTGCAACACAGGACTAAGGTAGAAGGAGGAAAACTGACTCTGCACTATGACTAGGCTGAAACCCTACGATGGAGTGGGCGACCCATTCCTTGCGAATAGACCCACCGACAATCCTAGGTTAATCTCAAACGAAGACCTATAGATAAGGGGAAGGGGTACCCTAAAAGAACTAAGGACTGGGTACAAAAACGGGTCATATCCTAGTGGAGAATACAGATAAGGCTGCAGAAACCAATAGAAAACAGAAACTAAGGCTAGCAGAAACAGAGGTACCAGTACTGCACAAATAACACACACAGATCACTAAGCAAAGCACCAAGCTAGAGCTCAAGCAGACTAACACTGTTGTCCAGCAAGGACTGGGAGGCAGGTGCTGGTTAATAAAGAGTGAAACAAACACCTGACAAAGACAAACCCAGCACCAGAGGAAAAAGACCAGCAGCCAGAACTCCACAGGAAAATGGCGGATAGTAACAAACTAAACAGATTCTAACAGCCATGTTGTTTCAAAATGCATGGCCAGGTTTATCACATGGTGGGAAGTTTACAACCACCAGAAGGGGTTAACCCAACTTACGCCTTTTCATTCTGACTCTGCGTTGCAGCATCGTATTGACAATGCAGCCAATAGAAAATGTCGACAAGATTTAGTGGATAAATTGCAAACAATGTAGCTTTGTGGTAGTGTGCTATGGGGTAGTGTGGTGCAACCTGCAGGTCTTTTTTCCTTACTGCAGGTTTGTGAAAATTAATGTTTAAACTGTATTTTGTGATCACATCATGGATGTGTCGTTTGTATGGATATTTTCTTGCTGAAGGGGGCAATTTTACCTTTCAAATGGTGTATCATTTGTGTGTGTGGGTGCAGTATAAGTAGAGATACAAAGTAATCACCGAAAAAGAGTGTTTAGAAATAATATATAAGGATAAATACCTGTCTGTATTTATCATCTCATTAAATACATTTACATTTGACCAGCTTGCTTTTTCGGAAATTGCCTGCGCCCTGATGACCAATGTGCGAAAATTTTGCACAGGCCAACTAGTCTCTATATAAAGACCAAGTCCTACAGAACATGTAAAAGATCACAGCACAGTTACAGATAATGACTTACCACTGACGATCTTTCTGATGGAATCGTTCACTTTTCCCGTCTTTTCAATCTGGCCCAGACCGACATGACAACTTCTTCCAGCCATGACTCGGCTGCAGAGAATACAAGCAAGACACATTTCACTTCTCATATTCCAGCCATATGACCATCTATTCCCAACCTGCACAAACTCCTCATCCTGTTCATATCCCAATACTGATCCCCTGCTGCCTTATGTGTCCCTATTACTGCACCTGCTGTGTGGTTCTCTGTGCCCTCTAAATTCTAAAGCAACCCTCTATAATATAGTAATGCTGGGTGCAAGTGCCCTAGAAAACAGTGTCTATATTTTGCCCCCTAGAAAGTAATATTGCCCTCTGTGTGCCCCTTTGATAGTCACAGTAACCTGAGTTCCCCTCATTATAAGTGCCGACTTTACATTTAATAATGTCCTGAGTCTCCACCCTTGTACAGCTCCCCTATACACAGTATGATGCTCTCTTATACACAGTATAATACTCCCTCACTGTATAGTACCACCCACACAGTGTACTGACCCCTTAGTAGCCCCCAAACTGTTTGATGGCTCCAACACTGTAAGATGGCCCCCTCTCTGTAATCTCCACACTGTATGATGGCTGTTGTGAATTCTGTTATCGAACTCCCTCCTGTGGTCATGAATGGTACTTCGGCGAGTTCTGTCCATGGACTTCCTCTGGTGGCTGTGAGTGGAGCTGCTGCTTCTGAGGTTCCTTCCACAGGTGACATAGTTTATTCTTTGGCTGGCTGCTCTATTTAACTCCACTCACATCGTTACTCCATGCCAGCTGTCAATGTTCTTGTACTTGTTCAGTTCGCTCTTGGATCTTTCGGGTGACCTGTCTACTCCAGCAGAAGCTAAGTCCCTGCTAGTTTATTATTTGTTCATTGTTTTCTTGTCCAGCTTGCTTTCATGATTTTGCTTTGCTAGCTGGAAGCTCTGGGATGCAGAGTGGCACCTCCACACCGTGAGTCGGTGCGGAGGTCTTTTTGCACACTCTGCGTGGTCTTTTTGTAGTTTTTTGTGCTGACCGCAAAGATACCTTTCCTATCCTCAGTCTGTTTAGTTAGTCTGGCCTCCCTTTGCTGAAACCTATTTCATTTCTGTGTTTGTGACTTTCATCTTAACTCACAGTCAATATATGTGGGGGCTTCCTTTGCCTTTGGGGAATTTCTCTGAGGCAAGGTAGGCTTTATTTTCTATCTCTAGGGCTAGTTAGCTCTTAGGCTGTGAAGAGGCGTCTAGGGAGAATCAGGAATGCTCCACGGCTATTTCTAGTGTGTGTGATAGGATTAGGGGTTGCGGTCAGCAGAGCTCCCACTTCCCAGAGCTTGTCCTTGTTAGTTTAACCATCAGGTCTTTTCGGGTGCTCCTAACCACCAGGTCCATAACAGATGGCCCCCTAGATAGCCTCCATATAGTATAATGCACCAGATAGTCCTTAATATAGTATAGTGCACTCCCCATAGGTCTCCATATAGTATATTGCAGTCCCCATAGTCCTCCATATAGTATAATGCACTTCCCATAAGCCTACTCTATTGTATAATACACCCCATAGGCAGACTCTATAGCATAAGGCAGCCCCTATAGGCAGACTCTATAGCATAAGGCAGCCCCCATAGGCAGACTCTGTAGTATAAGGCAGCTCCCATAGGCAGACTCTGTAGTATAAGGAAGCCCCCTATAGGCAGACTCTGTAGCATAAGGAAGCTCCCACATAGGCAGACTCTGTAGTATAAGGAAGCCCCCATAGGCAGACACTGTACTATAAGTAAGCCCCCTCCATAGGCAGACTCTGTAGTATAAGGAATCCCTTCCATAGGCAGACTTTGTAGTATAAGGCAGGCTGCATAAAAAATAAATGAATACTCACCTCTCTTCTTCCTGGTTCCTCCACTGCTCTGAGCGCCTGCACACCTCCGGACTGCGGGCGACGGGTAGTGACATCATCGCGACCCCTGTCAGTGTCAGCATCGGTGACGTCAGGCGCTGAGAGGGGAATGATGGGAGAGGGAGGGTTATACTCCCTCACTCATCAATGCGGTCAGTTGTATTGGCATCTTGCCAATACAGCTAAACCTGCGATGACGAGAGGGGGTCCCACTACTGGCACCGGGCCCCACCGCCTGCTCAAGGGCCCCATAGCGGTCGAGCGGCATTGCAGGGAGATCGATTCTCCCTGCTCTGCGGCAGAATGTAACTGTATCGGCACGATGCACACGCCAATACAGTTACAGTAGCATAGCTCTGGGTGGGCCCCCTCAGAGCGTGGGGCCCGGGGCAATGGCTCCCTCTGCCCTCCAGTAGCTACGCTACTGATGCTTATGCAAATGTTTAAAATTCTTGTTCTGAATGTTGGTCCAGTTGATCAAACACTTGGGATCCAGAGGAAAAAATCAGCACTTTCAGAGCATTATGGTTGTTCCTATAACACTTTATTATATAATCTGCCATCACTCAGATGAACTTAATGCCCTAACTAAACTGATGAACTGCCCTAACTAAAGTCACCAATGACCTACTAACTGCCAGGAGCAAGCGACACTACTCTGTCCTCCTTCTCCTGGACCTGTCTTCTGCCTTTGACACTGTGGACCACTCCCTTTTGCTACAAATCCTCTCATCTCTTGGCATCACAGACTTGGCCCTTTCCTGGATCTCGTCATATCTGACAGACCGAACATTCAGTGTCTCCCTCCCGCACACCACCTCCTCACTTTGCCCCTTGTCAGTCGGTGTTCCTCAAGGCTCTGTTTTAGGACCCCTACTCTTCTCCATCTACACTTTCGGCTTGGGACAGCTCATAGAATCCCACAGTATGCAGTACCATCTCTACGCTGACGACACGCAGATTTACCTATCCGGACCTGACCTCACCTCCTTACTTACCAAAATCCCGCACTGTCTGTCTGCTATTTCAGCCTTCTTTTCTGCTCGCTTTCTACAACTGAACATGGACAAAACAGAATTCATCATCTTTCCCCCATCTCACTCTACCCCTCCACCAGACCTATCCATCAATGTCAATGGCTGCTCACTTTCCCCAGTCATACACGCCCGGTGCCTCGGGGTGATCCTCGACTCTGCCCTCTCTTTCAAGCCACATATCCAAGCCCTTGCCTCCTCCTGCCGTCTCAAACTCAAAAATATTTCCCAGATCCGTGCTTTCCTTGACCGCGACACCGCTAAAACACTAGTGCATGCCCTTATCATCTCCCGCCTCGACTACTGCAACCTCCTACTCTCTGGACTCCCCTCTAGCACTCTGACACCACTCCAATCCATCCTACACTCTGCTGCCCGACTAATCTACCTTTCTCCCCGCTATTCCCCAGCCTCTCCCCTATGTCAAGCCCTTCACTGGCTTCCTATCGCCCAGAGACTCCAGTTCAAAACCCTCACAATGACATACAAAGCCATCCACAACCTGTCTCCTCCATACATCTGTGACATGGTCTCCCGGTACCTACCTACACGCAACCTCCGATCCTCTCAAGACCTCCTTCTCTACTCCCCTCTCATCTCTTCTTCCCACAACCGCATCCAAGACTTCTCCTGTACTTCCCCCATACCCTGGAACTCTCTACCCCAACACATAAGACTCTTGCCTACAATAGAAACCTTCAAAAAGAACCTGAAGACTCACCTCTTCCGACAAGCCTACAGCCTGCAGTGATCTTGAAGTTACTGAACCGCCGCACAACCTGCTCTACCCTCTCCTAGTGTTTCATCACCCATCCCCTGCAGACTGTGAGCCCTCGCGGGCAGGGTCCTCCCTCCTTATGTACCTGTGTGCCTTCCTTATTTGCTCATGTTTAATGTATTTGTCTATATTTGCCCCGTATTCACATGTAAAGCGCCATGGAATAAATGGCGCTATAAAAATGTATAATAATAATAATAATTAGGGTTGAGCGACCTTTTATAGGATCGGGTCGGGTTTCACGAAACCCGACTTTTTCAAAAGTCGGGTCGACTGAAATCAGCCGATCCTATAAAAAAGTCGGGGTTGGGGTCGGCCGAAACTCGAAACCCAATGCAGTGCATTGGGTTTCCAATGGTTCCCAGGGTCTGAAGGAGCTGAAACTCTCCTTCAGGCCCTGGGATCCATATTTAAGTGTAAAATAAAGAATTAAAATAAAAAATATCGCTATACTTACCCTCTGACGCGCCCTGGTACTAACCGGGAACCTTCCTTCCTTCGAATCAGCGCTTCCAGGACCTTGCGGTGACGTCCTATTAGGTATATACTCACCCTCGGACGCGCCCTGCTTCTTTCCGGCAGCCTTCCTTCCTAAGAATCAGCGCTTGCAGGACCTTGCGTGACGTCGCGGTGACGTCGCGGCTTGTGATTGGTCGCGCGAGCGGTCACATGGGCGACCAATCACAAGCTGCGACGTCACCGCAAGGTCCTGGAAGCGCTGATTCGAAGGAAGGAAGGTCCCCGGTTAGTACCAGGGCGCGTCAGAGGGTAAGTATAGCGATATTTTTTATTTTAATTCTTTATTTTACATTAAATATGGATTCCGATACCGATTTCCGATATTGCAAACATATCGGAAATCGGGATCGGAATTCCGATACCACATTCAGAAGATCGCCGACTTCATGGCCGACCCCACACAGGGGTCGGGTCGGGTTTCATGAAACCCGACTTTGCCAAAAGTCGGCGACTTCTGAAAGTCGCCGACCCGTTTCGCTCAACCCTAATAATAATGGATATGTATCTTTATCTGTACTAACTCTGCAACTTTAGCTCCAATCCTTGTTGTTACAACAGGACTTTGCCTATATAATTCAGTAAGCGTTTGTGCCAGACCTATCACTGCATCTTACTATTATTTCAGTATACGTTAAATGCATCGTTGCCACAATGTCGCAGAGCATAATGGTTTATGGTTTGTTTGTTTTTGACTGGTGATAGTGAACCTGCAATTTAAATGGGCTGAATTGATAAATTCCTCTATAGCAGTATTTCCCAAACGCTGTCTTCATGGCTCTGAACACACCATGTTTTCAGGATTTTCTTAGTATTGCTCAGGTGAGAGAACCTGTGCAATTTCTTATTACCTTCATAACAATTCCATCACCTGTGCAATACTAAAGATATCCTGAAAACATGACCTGTTGGAGATCGTGAGGACTGGAGTTTGGGAAACACTGCTCTATGGCATAAACTTAACAAAAAATGTAACAGAAAAACATGTGTGACATACTCATCAAAGTCGTGTCCAGGCCTATGTTACTGCTCCTGATTGTCCCTGCCAGGCCTGTGCATACATTAGGCTGCACAAATGTTGTTGCCACGGCTTCCTTCTGGTACATTTAGGGACAGTATGTGCATTATGCCTTAGTTACAGTAGGACATTATTTCCAAGCTAATAATGTCCTAACTGACATTATTAGCTTGGAAAAGTGTCGCCGTGTCCTAGTCTATACAGAGACTAGAAGGGAAGCAGTGATATGAGAATAGCAGAAATTTAATGGCTAGTATATTTTAAAAAAATCTTCATGCTGCAAGGGCAATTTGTCTACGGGCTCATTCAGATTTTCATGTACAACTTCTATATGTGGTTTTCAAGAATAGAATTCGCACCTTGTATAGTTTATGGGATTTTTCAGACGTATTTACCATTGTCCTTGTGAACCAATGTGTGAAAAATTCTAACTCTTCAGATGAAATAGTACAATGAACTAGGTGAACTTATACAATGGCTGCTGATGTGACCAGTCCTGTCCATCTGTCTCTTCCAATAGAAAAAAATCACATGAGAAATCTGTTTTCCTTTTGGAGGAGACTGATGGACAGTCTGGTCACATGCTCCTCTACCGGCCATTGTATGGACTGTAGAGCTGTGCGGTCTGTGAGGAAAGCTGCGCTAACAGTAGCAGGAGGAGAACTTGTCATCTATAATATAATGCTGGGAGCGTCACTCTGTCCGAAGCCTTTATAGACTGTGCAAGCGCGATGAGCCTGCGCAGTCTGGACCCCACAGTGTTACACAGCCCAGGAGATCGCGCTATGCCTACCCGGCACAACAAGAGAGACGCGTCGCGCTGTCCAGGAGATCGCGGTATGCCTACCAGGCACAACGAGAGAGATGCGTTGTGCAGCCCAGGAGATCGCAGTTTGCGTAAGCACTGACCGCATACCGCGATCTCTCTGGCGCCCACAGCTCTTCCTGTGTTCAGCGGTCACGTGGTACCGCTCATTAAAGTAATGAATATAGACGCGTCTTCACTCCCATAGGCGTGGAGCGTATATTCATTACTTTAATGAGCGGTACCATGTGACAGCGCAGCACTGGAAGGAGCTGTCGGCCCGAGACGACTGAGAAGCAGGGACGTGCCAGGATGGGGTGAGTGTGAGGGGGAGGGTGAGCCATGCAATATCCACCTCCGCGCAGTGTCTTCTGTGTAATCTGGTTTTGACATTCAAGTCAAAGGACGTGATGATGTGGTTAGTGCGCACCCTCTGCCTGAACAGTCACAGCTAGAAAACCCGGAAGACACAGCGGCATGCGGCGGTGGAACGGGGACAAGTGACCCCCATAGCGTTCTGGTGTTCCCTCCTGCTCAGGCCCCCGGCACTCGACGCCCAGCGATGAGAGGTGAGCATGTCAATTTTTGTATTAATCACAGCAGCAGTACATGGGCATATTATGCTGTGAAGCATCTTATGGGGCCATCAACCTTTATGGAGCAGCATATGGGTTGTTATGATCTGGTGGCCTTGGAGCAGTATGAGACGTACTCTTTGGAGAAGGTGGTACCTGTACTGACCGCAAACCCTGAACTTAGCAGCGCAACTAGAAGTAGCCATGGGGGATACCTAACACTCCCTAGACCCCTCGACACAGCCTAAGAACTAACTACCCCTAAAGACAGAAACAGGAAACCTATCTTGCCTCAGAGAAAATCCCCAAAGGATAGACAGCCCCCCACAAATATTGACTGTGAGAGGAGAGGGAAATAACATACGCAGACATGAAATCAGGATTTAGCATAGGAGGCCATACTAGCTAAAAAGAAAGAATAGAACAGAGTACTGTGCGGTCAGTATTAAAACACTAGAAAATATCCACCACAGAAAATACAAATCACCACATCTGACTAAAGACATGGAGGGTATATCTGCATCTCCAGAGACACAGCTTGGCTGCAAAAAATCCTTCACAGACAAAGCTGGACAAGACAAAACATGAAAATGCACAGAACTATAAGGTCCACAGCAGGTGGACAGCAAAAACAAAGCCAGGACTTATCTTTGAAGAAAAGCACAGCAAACAGGAGAGATCAGAAGGGATGTGAATCCTCCAAAAATAATGGACAACTGGCACTGACTAAAGGATCAAGCAGGACTAAATAGCTGAGTCCAAATTGAACACACCTGATAAATGCTGCGATCCACAGACAGCAGCACTACCACTCATAACCACCGGAGGGAGCCCAAGAGCAGAATTCACAACAGTACCCCCCTTGAGGAGGGGTCACCGAACCCTCACGAGAGCCCCAGGCCGATCAGGACGAGCCAAATGAAAGGCACGAACCAAATCGTCAGCATGAACATCGGAGGCAACAACCCAAGAATTATCCTCCTGGCCATAACCCTTCCATTTGACCAGATACTGAAGCTTCCGCCTCGAAAAACGAGAATCCAAAATCTTCTCAACCACATACTTCAACTCCCCATCAATCAACACCGGAGCCGGAGGATCAACAGAGGGAACAACGGGCACCACATACTTCCGCAACAAAGATCTATGGAAAACATTATGGATGGAAAAAGAGGCCGGAAGGGCCAAACGAAAAGACACAGGATTGATAATCTCTGAAATCCTATAAGGACCAATAAACCGAGGCTTGAACTTAGGGGAAGAAACCTTCATAGGAACATGACGGGAAGACAACCAGACCAAATCCCCAACCCGATGCCGGGAACCAACACACCGACGACGGTTAGCAAAATGCTGAGCCACCTCCTGAGACAACACCAAATTGTCCACCACATGAGCCCAAATCTGCTGCAGCCTGTCAACCACAGAATCCACACCAGGACAATCAGGAGGCTCAACCTGCCCTGAAGAAAAACGAGGATGAAAACCAAAATTACAAAAAAAAAGGCGAAACCAAGGTAGCAGAACTAGCCCGATTATTAAGGGCAAACTCGGCCAATGGCAAGAAAGCCACCCAAGCATCCTGATCAGCAGACACAAAGCATCTCAAATAAGTTTCCAAAGTCTGATTAGTTCTCTCGGTTTGGCCATTTGTCTGAGGATGAAATGCGGAAGAAAAAGACAAATCAATGCCAAGCCTAGCACAAAAGGCCCGCCAAAACCTAGAAACAAACTGGGAACCTCTATTGGACACAATATTCTCCGGAATGCCATGCAAACGAACCACATGGTGAAAAAACAACGGAACCAAATCAGAAGAGGAAGGCAATTTAGGCAAAGGTACCAAATGAACCATCTTAGAAAACCGGTCACAAACCACCCAGATAACAGACATCCTCTGGGAAACCGGAAGCTCTGAAATAAAAACCATAGAAATATGCGTCCAAGGTCTCTCAGGGATCGGCAAAGGCAGAAGCAACCCACTAGCGCGGGAACAGCAAGGCTTAGCCCGTGCACAAATCCCACAGGACTGCACAAAAGAATGCACATCCCGCGACAAAGAAGGCCACCAAAAGGACCTACCAACCAAATCTCTGGTACCAAAAATCCCAGGATGGCCAGCCAACACAGAACAGTGAACCTCAGAAATCACTTTACTAGTCCATCTATCAGGAACAAACAGTTTCCCCACTGGACAGCGGTCAGGTTTATTAGCCTGAAATTCCTGAAGAACCCGTCGTAAATCAGGGGAGATGGCAAAAAGAATCACCCCTTCCTTCAGAATGCCGACCGGCCCAAGAACCCCAGGGGAATCAGGAAAAAAACTCCTAGAGAGGGCATCCGCCTTAACATTCTTAGTACCAGGAATGTACGAGACCACAAAATCAAAATGGGAGAAAAACAGGGACCATCGAGCCTGTCTAGGATTCAGCCGTTTGGCAGACTCGAGGTAAATCAGATTCTTATGATCGGTCAGGACCACAATACGGTGCTTGGCCCCCTCAAGCCAATGTCGCCACTCCTCAAATGCCCACTTCATAGCCAACAACTCCCGATTGCCGACATCATAATTGCGTTCCGCAGGCGAAAACTTCAGAGAAAAAAAGGCACACGGTTTCATCAAGGAACCATCAGAATTCCTCTGAGACAAAACGGCCCCTGCCCCAATCTCAGACGCATCAACCTCAACCTGAAATGGAAGAGAAACATCCAGCTGACGCAACACAGGGGCAGAAGTAAATCGGCGTTTAAGCTCCTGAAAGGCAGAAACAGCCGCAGAGGACCAATTCGTCACATCAGCGCCTTTCTTCGTCAAATTGGTCAGAGGTTGAACCACACTGGAGAAGTTGGCAATGAAACGACGATAAAAATTAGCAAAGCCCAAGAATTTCTGAAGGCTCTTCACAGATGTGGGCTGAATCCAATCATGAATGGCCTGAACCTTAACCGGATCCATTTCTATAGATGCGGGAGAAATAATGAAGCCCAAAAAAGAAACCTTCTGCACTCCAAAGAGGCACTTTGACCCCTTCACAAACAAAGCATTATTACGGAGGATCTGAAATACCATCCTGACCTGTTTCACATGAGACTCCCAATCATCGGAAAAAATTAAAATATCATCCAAATATACAACCATGAATTTATCAAGATAACTCCGAAAGATATCATGCATGAAGGATTGGAACACAGATGGGGCATTCGAGAGTCCGAATGGCATCACAAGGTATTCAAAATGGCCTTCGGGCGTATTAAATGCAGTTTTCTATTCGTCACCCTGCTTAATACGAATAAGATTATATGCCCCTCGAAGGTCAATCTTAGTAAACCAGCTAGCCCCCTTAATCCTAGCAAACAAATCAGTAAGCAAAGGCAAAGGGTATTGAAATTTGACCGTGATCTTATTCAAGAGGCGATAATCAATACAGGGTCTCAAGGAGCCATCCTTCTTGGCAACAAAAAAAAAACCTGCTCCCAATGGTGAAGAAGATGGCCGAATATGCCCCTTCTCCAAACACTCCTTAATATAGCTCCGCATGGCGGCATGTTCTGGCACAAACAGGTTGAAAAGTCGGCCCTTAGGGAACTTACAACCTGGAATCAAGTCAATAGCACAATCACAGTCCCCATGCGGTGGAAGGGAACTGGATTTGGGCTCATCGAATACATCCTGGAAATCTGACAAAAACTCAGGAATTTCAGAAGAGGGGGAAGAGGAAATTGACATCAAAGGAACGTGACCATGAACCCCCTGACAACTCCAACTAGTCACAGACATAGATCTCCAATCTAACACCGGATTATGTACCTGTAACCATGGAAAACCCAGCACAATATCATCATGCAAATTATGCAACACCAGAAAACGACAATCTTCCTGTTGGGCTGGTCAGCTGTGTCCAAAACTGAGGTTTATTTTTAGCCAACGGTGTAGCATCAATGCCCCTTAAAGGAATAGGGTTCTGCAAAGGCTGCAAGGGGAAACCACAACGTCTGGCAAATTCTAAGTCCATTAAGTTCAGAGCGGCGCCTGAATCCACAAATGCCATGACAGAAAATGATGATAATGAGCAGATCAAGGTCACAGATAACAGAAATTTAGGTTGTACAGTACTGATGGTAACAGAACTAGCGATTCTCTTTGTACGCTTAGGGCAATCAGAAATAATATGAGCAGAATCGCCGCAGTAAAAACACAACCTATTCTGACGCCTGAATCTTTGACGTTCAGCTTTAGACAAAATCCTATCACACTGCATAGGCTCATGGCTCTGCTCAGAGGACAACGCCACAGTGTGCACAACTCTGCGCTCGTGCAAGTGCCGATCAATCTGAATGGCCAGAGACATAGAATCACTCAGACCAGCAGGCGTGGGGAACCCCACCATAACATTTTTAATGGATTCAGAAAGACCCTTTCTGAAAATTGCCGCCAAGGCATCCTCATTCCATTTAGTCAGTACAGACCATTTTCTAAATTTCTGGCAATACGATTCTGCCGCTTCTTTACCTTGACACAGGGCCAACAAGATTTTCTCAGCTTGATCCACAGAATTAGGCTCATCATACAATAACCCCAATGCTTGAAAGAAAGAATCAACATTAAGCAAAGCAGGATTGCCAGTTTCCAGGGAAAATGCCCAATCCTGTGGGTCACCACGCAGCAGGGATATGATGATTTTAACCTGCTGAATGGGATCACCAGAAGACCGGGGTCTCAATGCAAAAAACAGTTTACAGTTATTTTTGAAACTCAAAAGTTTGGATCTGTTACCAAAGAATAAATCAGGAGTGGGAATCCTAGGTTCTAAGGCAGGAGTCTGAACAATATAATCTGAAATACCCTGTACCCTAGCAGCAAGCTGATCCACACGAGAAACTAACTCCTGAACACTCATGTTATTAATAGGTTCCGCAGCAACCCAGAGATTAAGAGGGAGGAACAGGCTAAGGGAAAAAAAATGGCTCAAAACCTTTCCTCCCTTCTTCTGAGATGCAATTAACTCATTGTTGGCCAGTTGTACCGTTATGATCTGGTGGCCTTGGAGCAGCATGAGACGTACTCTGGAGAAGGTGGTACCTGTACTGACCGCAAACCCTGAACTTAGCAGTGCAACTAGAAGTAGCCATGGGGGGTACCTAACACTCCCTAGACCCCTCGACACAGCCTAAGAACTAACTACCCCTAAAGACAGAAACAGGAAACTTATCTTGCCTCAGAGAAAATCCCCAAAGGATAGACAGCCCCCCACAAATATTGACTGTGAGAGGAGAGGGAAATAACATACGCAGACATGAAATCAGGATTTAGCATAGGAGGCCATACTAGCTAAAAAGAAAGAATAGAACAGAGTACTATGCGGTCAGTATTAAAACACTAGAAAATATCCACCACAGAAAATACAAATCACCACATCTGACTAAAGACATGGAGGGTATATCTGCATCTCCAGAGACACAGCTTGGCTGCAAAAAATCCTTCACAGACAAAGCTGGACAAGACAAAACATGAAAATGCACAGAACTATAAGGTCCACAGCAGGTGGACAGCAAAAACAAAGCCAGGACTTATCTTTGAAGAAAAGCACAGCAAACAGGAGAGACCAGAAGGGATGTGAATCCTCCAAAAACAATGGACAACTGGCACTGACTAAAGGATCAAGCAGGACTAAATAGCTGAGTCCAAATTGAACACACCTGATAAACGCTGCGATCCACAGACAGCAGCACTACCACTCATAACCACCGGAGGGAGCCCAAGAGCAGAATTCACAACAATGGGGCATATTATGCTATGGAGCATCTTATAGGGCCATCAACCTTTATTAAGCAGCATGTGGAGCATATTATACTATGGAGCATCTTATGGGGCCATCAACCTTTATGGAGCAGCATATGGGGCACATTATGCTATGGAGCCTCTCATGGGGCCATCAACCTTTATGGAGCAGCATATGGGGCATATTATGCTATGGAGCATCTTATAGGGCCATCAGCCTTTATGGAGCAGCATAGGGGGCATATTATGCTATGGAGCATCTTATGGGGCCATCAACCTTTTATTGGTATCTATTTTTATTTTTGAAATTTACCAGTAGCTGATGCATTTCCCACCCTAGGCTTATACTCGAGTCAATAAGTTTTCCCAGTTTTTGTGGCAAAATTAGGGGTCTCAGCTTATACTCGGGTCGGCTTATTCTCGAATAATACGGTACCTATCTGGTATTGCCGCGGGGTCTCTTCGGGCTGGACGCCGGGACATGAATCCTCCGTCGGAAATGGCGCATGCGTATAGCGCATTTCAGGCACCATTTTGTAAGTTACGCATCCAGGGATGAAGATTGTGGCCCAGGAGGGTTGTGGCGCTGGAATCGGCGCCTGCACAGTCCGCGCTTTCCGGCGCCATTTTTATATACTGAATCTATATATAACATACATCAGCGGAGCAATCCAGCCACTTTCTACTGAATATATATAGAAAATACATCAATGTAGCAAGCCAGTGACTTTTTACTGCACATGACCGAATGGAGGCGCAGGATGGGAGCAGCACATGACAGAATGGGGGCACATAATGGATGCAGCACATGACAGAATGGGGGAGCAGGATGGGAGTAGCACACTATAGAATTGGGGTGCAGGATGGAAGCAGCACATTACATAATGGGGCGCAGGATGAGAGCAGCACATGACAGAATGAGGGCGCAGGATGGGAGCAGCACATGACAGAATGGGGGTGCAGGATGGGAGCAGCACCTGACAAGATGGGGATGTAGGATGGGAGAAGCACATGACAGGATTGGGACGCAGGGTGAGAGCACCACATGACAGGATGGGGGCGCAGAATTGGAGTAGCACATACCAGGATGGGGGCAGCACATAACAGCATGGGGGTGCAGGATGGGAGCGCCACATGGCAGGATGGGGCGCAGGATGGGAGCACCACATGACAGGATTGGGGAGCAGGATGGGAGCACATGACAGGATTGGGGCGCAGGATGGGAGCACATGACAGGAATGGGTGCAGGAAGAAAGTAGCACATGACAAGATGGAGGCGCACAAAACAGGATGAGGGCGCAGGATGGGGGCTGCACATGATAGGAGGGGGCGCAAGATGGTTGCAGCACATGACAAGTATATATGGTACCTATCCGGTATTGCCGCGGGGTCTCTTCGGGCAAGAGGCCGGTACACGAGTCCTCCGTCGGAAATGGCACATGCGTATAGCGCACTTCAGGCACCATTTTGTAAGTTACGCATCCGGGGATGAGGATTGTGGCCCAGTAGGGTTGTTATATGCTGAATCTATATATAAAATATGTCAGCGGAGCAATCCAGCCACTTTCTACTGAATATATATAGAAAATACGTCAGCACAGCAAGCCAGTGACTTTTTACTGTACATGACAGAATGGGGGCGCAGAATGGGAGCAGCACATGACAGAATGGGGGCGCAGAATGGGTGCAGCACATGACAGAATAGGGGTGCATGATGGGAGCAGCACATTACAGAATGGGGGCGCAGGATGAGAGCACCACATGACAGGATGGGGACGCAGGATGAGAGCACCACATGACAGGATGGGGCGCAGAATTGGAGTAGCACATACCAGGATGGGGGCAGCACATACCAGAATGGGGGCTCAGGATGGGAGCAGCACATGACAGGATTGGGGCGCAGGATGGGAGCACATGACAGGATTTGGGTGCATGATGGGAACACATGACAGGATGAGGACACAGGAAGAGTGTTGCACATGACAAGATGGAGGCGCACAAAACAGGATGAGGGTGCAGGATGGGGGCTGCACATGACAGGAAGGGGACGCAGGATGGGAGCAGCATATGACAGGATGGGGGCACAAGATGGTAGCAGCACATGACAAGATTAGGGCACAGGATGGAAGCAGCACATACCAGGATGGAGACCATATACCAATATAAATGCTCGCTACCCAGGCGTAGAACAGGTTCAATAGCTAGTGCCTTTATAATAGTAAGTGCCACAAAATCACTACCTCAACCCATCTGCTAAATTAACGGTATTGGCCACATTACCTTTAACTTATTCCTTAGCCAGCAATAGACAGTGCAATTGAGGCTACAGGAGGCCAGCTGTGCTACATGTTGAGTGAAACTTAATAGTAAGAATTATTTTTAGCCACAATTTCATGCATTTAATTAAGAAAAAAAAAGCCCTCAAAGATGGACAAGCCCTTTCAAGACAGAATTTTTTGTTTTTACTTTCTGCAAAATTTATGAAGCCTGGGCCCCATTTTGATTAATTTGGTGTAAAAATTGTCAGCAAATGCCACTAGACAAAAAAAAAAGTTATTTAAAAAAATAAATGCTGAATCGAGCCCTGAATGTATGTGCCAGAAGGGTGAATAGACCTTTAAGTCCCACATACAAAATAGATTAATGTTGGTCAAGTCCACCAATATTGACAAGTTGGCCCGAGAGTCTAATCTATATGCTGGCCCCTGACTTTCTCTCAACATCATTTCTAATTTTAGACTGCCAATCCTTTTGTTCTCCAAGAGATAATAATAATTAATAATAATAATTTTATCTATATAGCGCCAACATATTCCGCAGCGCTTTACAAGAGGGGATTTGTACAGAAAATTACAGCATAAGAAAAATCACAGTTCAAAATAGATACCAAGAGGAATAAGGGCCCTGCTCGAAAGCTTACAAACTATGAGGAAAAAGGGAGACACGAGAGGTGGATGGCAACAATTGCTTTCATTGTTCGGACCAGCCATAGTGTAAGGCTCGGGTGTTCATGTATAGCTGCATAAACCAGTTAGCTGCCTAAATATGTAACAGTACAGACAAAGAGGGTTATTAACTGCATAAAGTGTATGAGAACATGATGCGAGGAACCTGATTATGGTTTAAGTTTTTTTTTGAATGGGCCACACAGGGATAGTTAGGTTAATGTGTTGAGGCGGTAGGCCAGTCTGAACAAATGCGTTTTTAGGTCACGATTAAAACTGTGGGGATTGGGGATTAATCTTATTAACCTGGGTAGTGCATTCCAAAGAATTGGTGCAACACGTGAAAAGTCTTGGAGACGGGAGTGGGAGGTTCTGATTATTGAGGATGCTAACCTCAGGTTATTAGCAGAACGGAGAGCATGGGTAGGGTGGTAGACTGAGACCAGGGAGGAGATGTAGGGTGGCGCTGAGCCATGGAGTGCTTTGTGGATGAGGGTAATAGTTTTGAGAGATAAGCCACTCTCGAAATGTCTGGCAGCAGTTCTCATGGAGAACACGGGAGAGCTTGGTCGAATAAGCGCTCCTATGTATGAGAGAGTTGGGCGAGTTAGCTGTCGGCTTGAATCGATCAGCTGAACTGTCATTCAGCCGACGCTTATATAAAGTGTATTTGGGACTTTATTTCAATGCTTGTTTATTAAGGATCAGTCATTAAATACTAGAAGTGTCATCTCCTACTTTGGAAATTAATTACTTTTTGTTTATAAAAGATAATAAACCTAAGCTCTCACCAATGTCTGCTACTTTGAAAAATTCCCCTAATAGTAAACACACCATATTTGGAAGGAAGAAAGAGGGACCATTCTTGTAAGTCTGTGAGACATGACACATGCCTTTGACTCCTAAATTGAAATGTTTATTTCACCAGGGGCCTATTTTCATGCCCGGTATTGCTTTGTAGAGTTGTCTATGGTTAGACTATCACAATCATCCCTCAGGAAATGAAAGTAATAAGCATATCATGTTCCAAAGAAAAACATTACATAGAAGAGTTAGGCCAGGTTCAAGCCAGGCCAAATGTTGGTTGCAAGGAATATACTAGCTATTACTTTGAAAAAATGAACCGAAATAAAAACATACTAAAATGGAATAGGTTAGTATAGTACTGTTTTTGGTGTGGAAAGAGAAAGTTTCAGGAAGCATGTTGAAAACCAGTAGTGGCATAGTGATAGATCTGATCCCAAGTCACGTTTCGTGTATGAGAGCTGGCATAACATGTTACTAGTGTAAGCAAGTATGGAAACAGGAACACATGGGCTACTTGCACAGTGAACAAGTCTGTATGATCATGTTCACACACCACCAAGAAACCTGAAGACACAAAAGAGAATAGTAAAACCAAAAACACTCAGTTTGAAAAAATGTTGCAGTAATCCGCAAGTGCTAGTAAAAGATGTAAAAAATAGGGTATTTGGTTGATACGTTTTTTGCAAAAAATGTATACTAAGCTGCTCTACCAATCTTCACGGTATACCCTTATCAGAGCAGTCCTAACTAATGTATGCAATCCCTATCTGATGTATTTAAAAACCTGATCATCTGTATATAACCTGTGTGAACAGGGTTCAGAGAGGAAAAATCCATGTGTGCATACAGGGTAGAACAGCTTTTGTGCAGATAGCCCAAGAGGAGTGGTGGAACTCCCCAGTCTTGTAGACACAAGAGAACAATTATGGAAACAGGAACACATGGGCTACTTGCACAGTGAACAAGTCTGTATGATCATGTTCACACACCACCAAGAAACCTGAAGACACAAAAGAGAATAGTAAAACCAAAAACACTCAGTTTGAAAAAATGTTGCAGTAATCCGCAAGTGCTAGTAAAAGATGTAAAAAACAGGGTATTTGGTTGATACATTTTTTGCAAAAAACGTATCAACCAAATACCCTGTTTTTTACATCTTTTACTAGCACTTGCGGATTACTGCAACATTTTTTCAAACTGAGTGTTTTTGGTTTTACTATTCTCTTTTGTGTCTTCTAGTGTAAGCAAGTGTAGCAATGCTGTAACGCAGGGATTGCAGAACCAAGCTGTATAACAGGGTTGTTTAATTGGCTAACAAGGAAAAGGGTAAAGGTACCATCACACTCAGCGACGCTGCAGCGATATAGACAACGAGCCGTCGCTGTTTAGCTCGCTGTAGAGACGTCAAACACAGCAGCTCCAGAACGATGCAGGAGCGATCCTGTGACGTAAATGGCGACTCACTTCTTGTTCTCGCTGGTTGTTAGCTCCATCTAAAACATTGCTGGCGTCGTTGCTTTTGATGTCAAACATGACGATAAACGCCGACCTGGCGACGAAATAAAGTTCTGGACTTCTAGCTCTGACCAGCGATGGCACAGCGGGATCCAGATCGCTGCTGCGTGTCAAACACAACGAGATCGCTATCCAGGACGCTGCAACGTCACGGATTATTGTCGTTCTCGTTGCAAAGTTGCTGAGTGTGACGGTACCTTTACAATGGTCTCCTCGCAGGGAGCTAATAACATTAACCAATGGATAGTAAGAAGGAAAGTAAACAAAAGGTAAACGCGACAGTGTGATATGTAAATGGCACTTATCATGGTCTTTTCTGGTCCTCATTCGAATACAGTCTGATGGGTGTTGTAGTACAGGCAAAGGCCGGCGTGGCATCCTTAGGTGGATCCAGCGAATCACGGTCCAGCTTCTGGCGGCAACGGGCAGTCACCAGTTTTAACCATTGAGCCGCTAGTCCATAAATCTGTGCAGCCAAAGTAGGTAGCTCATCGGGAGTCTCTGTCCGACATGTGTGCTGCTGTTCGTCTATCAATAAAGGGGGACGCACCTTGGGACCCTGCACCTGGCACACACTCCTCCTCAAGAGCACAGTACTCGGCCTAGCCAGACGCACGGCACTCTGCACACTCACTGTCTGTCTGGAGCGCTCGCTTAATCTCTGCTGCAGGTCGTCTCCGAGCTGTCTCTCTTCTTGGGGAGTGCACCGCACGCCTGCTTCTGCTCACGCTGCTGGCAGGAAACTTTTTGCTATGTTTCTGGTTTAAACACGCCCCCTCTTCCCAGGTCATGTGACCTGTCTGGTTCTCTATTCCTTCCCCCCGGGCAACATGGGACGCAGCCTCGACAGTTCCAGACCTGGCTCAATACAGGTACCCGCAGCCCGGTCTTCCTCCTTACACTAGTACCTTGAGAGTAGGGGCATACATAGGAATCATGAAGCCCCATAGCAGAAGTTCTCATTGCCCACCCTTAATTAATAAATAAATAAATCTATATATATAATCTAAGGGGCACTTCCGTCTGTTTGTCTGTCTGTCTTTCTGTCTGTCTGTCACTGAAATCTCGAGTTGCTGATTGGTCATGGCCACCAGGCCCCGACCAATCAGCGACTGGCACAGTCCGGCCGCTAATTCGCCCCTTCTTACTCTGTCAGTGCCCCCTCCATACTCCCCTCCAGTCAGTGCTCACACAGGGTTAATGGCTGCGTTACACTGCATTATGCCACGGTCGGTCTAATGTTGAAAATAATAAAAAAATTAAAAATCATTATATGCTCACTATCCGGCGCCTTTCCGGCTCTTCGCGACGCTTCGGGCCATGCATTGCGGTCTTGCGAGATGATGACGTAGCGGTCTCACGAGACCGCTAAGTCATCTGGGTAATTTTGCAATGCATCGCTGGGAACAGAAGCTGGCAGCCGCATCGCGCACATATGGACATCTTCGCTGGACGCCGGAGGGTGAGTATATAACTATTTTTTATTTTCATTCTTTTTTTAACTGGGATATGGTGCCCACAGTGCTGTATAGTACTTGGGCTGTGTTATATACTGCGAGGGCAATTTTATATACTATGTGGGCAATTTTATATACTACATGGGCAATGTTAAATACTACGTGGGCTGTCTTATATACTGCGTGGATGCTATATATTATGTGGGCTGTGTTGTATACTATGTGGCTGGGCAATATACTATGTGGCAGTGTTATATACTACGTGGGCAGTGTTATTTACTACGTGGGCTGTGTTATTTACTACGTGGGCAGTGTTATATACTATGTGGCTGGGCAATATACTATGTGGCAGTGTTATATACTACGTGGGCTGTGCTATATACAACGTGGCTGGGCAATATACTACGTGTCAGTGTTACTTACTATGTGGGCTGTGTTATATACTATGTGGGCTGTGTTATATACTGCGTGGATGCTATATATTACGTGGGCTGTGTTATATACTACGTGGCAGTGTTATATACTACGTGGGCAGTGTTATATACTACGTGGGCTGTGTTATATACTACGTGTGCAGTGTTATATACTACGTGGGCAGTGTTATATACTACGTGCGCAGTTATATACTATGTGGGCAGTGTTATATACTAAGTGGGCAGTGTTATATACTACGTGGGCAGTGTTATATACTACGTGGGCAATGTTATATACTCCGTGGGCAGTGTTATATACTACATGGGCTGTGTTATATACTACGTGGCAGTGTTATATACTATGTGGGCAGTGTTATATACTACGTGTTCAGTGTTATATACTACGTAGGCAGTGTTATATACTACGTGGGCTGTGTTATATACTACGTGGGCAGTGTTATATACTAAGTGCGCAGTTATATACTACGTGGGCAGTGTTATATACTATGTGGGCAGTGTTATATACTACGTGGGCAGTGTTATATACTACGTGGCAGTGTTTTATACTATGTGGGCAGTGTTATATACTACGTGCGCAGTGTTATATACTACGTAGGCAGTGTTATATACTACGTGTGCAGTGTTATATACTACGTGGGCAGTGTTATATACTACGTGGGCAGTGTTATATACTACGTGGGCAGTGTTATATACTACGTGCGCAGTGTTATATACTACGTGGGCTGTGCTATATACAACGTGGCTGGGCAATATACTACGTGGCAGTGTTACTTACTATGTGGGCTGTGTTAAATACTATGTGGGCTGTGTTATATACTACGTGGCAGTGTTATATACTACATGGGCAGTGTTATATACTATGTGGGCTGTGTTATATACTACGTGTGCAGTGTTATATACTACATGGGCAGTGTTATATACTACGTGTGCAGTTATATACTATGTGGGCAGTGTTATATACTAAGTGGGCAGTGTTATATACTACGTGGGCAGTGTTATATACTACGTGGGCAATGTTATATACTCCGTGGGCAGTGTTATATACTACATGGGCTGTGTTATATACTACGTGGCAGTGTTATATACTATGTGGGCAGTGTTATATACTACGTGTGCAGTGTTATATACTACATAGGCAGTGTTATATACTACTTGGACAGTGTTATATACTACGTGGGCAGTGTTATATACTAAGTGCGCAGTTATATACTATGTGGGCAGTGTTATATACTATGTGGGCAGTGTTATATACTACGTGGGCAGTGTTATATACTACGTGGCAGTGTTTTATACTATGTGGGCAGTGTTATATACTACGTGCGCAGTGTTATATACTACGTAGGCAGTGTTATATACTACGTGTGCAGTGTTATATACTACGTGGGCAGTGTTATATACTACGTGGGCAGTGTTATATGCTACGTGGGCAGTGTTATATACTACGTGCGCAGTGTTATATACTACATGGGCTGTGTTATATACTGCGTGGCAGTGTTATATACTATGTGGGCAGTGCTATATACTACGTGGGCAGTGTTATATACTACGTGGGCAGTGTTATATACTACGTGCGCTGTGTTATATACTGCGCGGGCTATGTTATATACTACGTGGGCTGTGTTATATACTCTGTGGCTGTGTTATAGACTACGTGGTTCCTATATACTACATGGCTGTGCTATATACCACGTGGCTGTCTGTGTTACGTGGCCTCTGCTATATGCTATGTGGCTGCTATATATATACATACATACGTACATACGTAATAAGGCAGCACCCCTATAGTCAGACCCTGTAATAAGGCAGCCCCCCCATTGGCAGACCCTGTAATAAGGCAGCAGCACCCATAAAAAAAATACTCACCTCTCTTCATCCTGGTTCCTGCGCTGCTCCCGCTGATCTCTTGACAGCGGGCGCCGGGCAGTGACATCATCGCGCCCGCTGTCAGTGTTGGCGATGTCAGACGTCGGCACTGAGAGGGGGATGATGGGAGAAGGAGAGCAGCGCTCAAGTTCGACCTACCCTTAGCATATTTTACCTCACAGTTGATTTTTTTTCAAAAATATTGTACTGTGCAAAAGTTTTAAGCATGTATAGAAAAAATGATGCAAAGTAAGAATGCTTTAAAAAAGTAGAAGTGTTAATAGTTTATTTTTTAACAATTAACAAAATGCAAAGTGAATGAACAACTGAAAATCTAAATCACATCGATATTTGTTATGACCACCTTTTGTCTTCAAAACAGCTTTATTTTTAGATATATTTACACACAGTTTTTAAATGAATGCAGCAGGGAGGTTGTTCCTAACATCTTGGAGAACTAACCATAGATCATCTGTTAATGTGAGCTTGCACAAATCTTCATGTCTCTTCATGTAATCCTGAAAACACGAAATTTGAACTGCATTACTGCACTAGAAATATGAAAAATGAGAGCTTTTAGCGCATAAAAATGGCCATATTTATGTGTACCTCGTAGCCACTTTACGGCATCTCTCTTATACGAGGTCCTACGCTTGACCTACCTCACCGAGAATAAACGTCTCCATCTGAATGGGTACATGTGAAACCTCTTCTTGGACTCAAATTCTCTCTTTCTGTGGAGGGGTATTGGACCTACTATAATTAAAACACCTGTGGCTAGGAGGCGGGGAGTGCACGATCAGAAGGCTAAAGAATACATTTCAAAAACCTGACCTGCACATCCAAACATAGACTGAGTGTGAACAGGTGCTGAACCCAGAGTCGCCAACTTGTATATAGTTAAGTAAAAAGGGCAGCACACTGCAGCGCCAAAACATGCAAACTTGAAAACACGAAATTTGAACTGCATTACTGCACTAGAAATATGAAAAATGAGAGCTTTTAGCGCATAAAAATGGCCATATTTATGTGTACCTCGTAGCCACTTTACGGCATCTCTCTTATTGAGGTCCTACGCTTGACCTACCTCACCGAGAATAAACGTCTCCATCTGAATGGGTACATGTGAAACCTCTTCTTGGACTCAAATTCTCTCTTTCTGTGGAGGGGTATTGGACCTACTATAATTAAAACACCTGTGGCTAGGAGGCGGGGAGTGCACGATCAGAAGGCTAAAGAATACATTTCAAAAACCTGACCTGCACATCCAAACATAGACTGAGTGTGAACAGGTGCTGAACCCAGAGTCGCCAACTTGTATATAGTTAAGTAAAAAGGGCAGCACACTGCAGCGCCAAAACATGCAAACTTGAAAACACGAAAAGAAGAACAAGAAGTCCTGGAAGTGATGATATGGAATGGACACAACAGAGCCCTGATCTCATCATCAAGTCTTTCGGAAATTACGTTAAAAGACAAAAGGATTTTCAGAAGCCTACATTTACAGAAGATCTGTGGTTAGCTCTCAAAGATGTTTAGAACAACCTGCTTGCAGAGTTTCTTCATAAACTGCGTGGAAGTGTACCTAGGATTTATGCTTTGATGCTGCTTTGAAGGACAAAGGATAGTGACAGCAAATATTAGTTTGATTTAGATTTCTCTTTTAGTCGTGCACTTTGCAGTCTGTTAAGTGATAAAAAAGTAAACAATTAATGCTTCAATTAATGAAAGAATGCTTATTTTGCAGCATTTTTCCCACACCTGCCGTAAACTTTTGAAGAGTAATGTCTAAAAATCTGCCCTGTGTACCTTAACCTAGCACCATTCAGATGAATGGCTTTAACAAATCTATGTACGCTCTCTTCCACTTCAGTTTTAGAATGTAACTTGAGATAAAGTGACCAGCACAGAGCATGTCTATTCTGCAGGCAGGCACTCAAGTATCAAGTGTATACTAGGGTCTATAGTTTTTGTGCTGTTGTCTGTGTCATTACATGTGATCTGCTGAGAAACTCCTTGTGATGGGAAATTAACGGTAAAAACTCATTTTCACTTCTTATTAATACATTTGGAATATAATTTTTTCGATGTGACAATAATCACCCTCATCTGGCAATAGCTGCATTATCAATATGTTATTTTATCAGTGTAAAATTTTGTTGGCATTAAAGGTCCACAGTGTTATTTTCTACAAGTTTTAAGTTGTGGCATAGTACTGAGTGAAATAATTGGTACACAGTATTAATAGTGATATCAGTTCTGGTGCAAAAATTGTTTGTGTGCAGACATATTTTCGGCATTAGTATCTGTCCTGAATCTGCGGCTTAACATTCATGTCCCCGCTCTCTTCCTGCCCAGCATACTAATGCCCTGCTCTGCCTCATCAGGGTCTTTCTCATGCCTTCAGATAAGTGTAAAATGTGTGCTTGTCTACACACCATTGAGGGCTGCCAAGGATTTGGGATTGTTCATTATTCTCACTTGTCCCTCTCAAGCATTATGCGTTAAGGTAACATAAAGGGGCTTTTCATTTCTCGTCCGGGCCGTTCATTCTTCTATTCACAGCAGCCTGGCGCGATACTGCACAGTGCCTTTGTATTTTGCTAAGCTACTTTTTCTTCAGGACACGGCCTCCGTAATACCACAGTTGCTGGGAAACCAGGGGCACTAAAATGTCATGGTGCGTCATACTTAATTGAAAACTATGCTGAATTTATGGACATTCTCGATTATTGTGACTGAAGTATCCATTATCCAGATTTATATTTCATACAAATGATTTATTATTACAAAAACAAGAATACAAATGTAAATGGTAAAATCCAAGGCTTACCTAGACTACACGCACACCGAGAACTAGCGTTGGCAAAATTTGAAAAGATTATATTACTTGCAGGGGGTTTATTACTGCCCCTAAGCGTAGTTTCAAGGTAGAATAGTGGCAATGGGATTAATGTTGTATTCTCTGAGGACGTGGTATGATACTTGGTCACTACATGATACCGTATGTTGATTTCTGCTGACAAATATACTGGACATGCCCCTATGGGACCCCTTATTGTAACTGAACCTGTTTCAATTTAAAATCAAATAAGTCTGCTTAATTATTATTTTTTTTAACATGTTTTATTGTTTCACTAAGAGACTTGGCCATTTAAACATTTGATTTCTTATGTGATAAACTTCAATATTTCATTACTTTTGGTTTGAGTTTCACTGGAGTCTAAAAATAGGAGCGTGTACTAGGCTGTCAAGACAATCAATTGGGGGGATGGGCTATTGACTGTAGTATCTAATAGGTTAAATGATTGTGATCCCTCAGGGTTTCACATTGTGTTTTGGAACCGTCGGGGCTTATGTCCGAACTCCCTCCAAAACAGGATTTGGTCGTATGCGCCAATAGGGTCATTGACTCTAAAGGTGCTGACTGATCAAAAGTGCGCTCTGACGTGCATATGTCATATGTCATGAAGAGGTCACATTTTCTTCTAAATAAATGTAATTTTTTTTGTGATCAGGATACATATTTCCATGCTGGGCCCTCCTATTTGTTGTTTGGTCTTTATGAGTGGGCATATTGGAGTGAGATGTGCCACAAATCTTACCCCAGTCAGGAAAATTCACTATAACAGAACCACCAATAAATAACTACATAGCGAATAATGATGTCAGAATGGCACTATCTGGCTCTTGTAAGATACCATCTATCTTGGCAATAAGTGTCAGCAGTGACGTTATGTCATCCCAGATCTAATCTTTCCCAGGTAGAATAGACTGGTTCATCGTATATTTGCAATTTACGTAAGCAATGTGTACATTTTTAACATATTCTCACACTTTACTGTTCAGTGTAAATAATCTTCAGCACAGTAACCTTTAAATTAGATAATATCTCCACCAGCAGCTTCAGTATTTGATCTGTGGAAACCGGTCATTAACCCTCCTTGTACCTAAGACACTCTTGAGAATATGTCTAGCTACAAATGGAATATGGCATCTGTCAATGTGCAAGTACAGAGAAGTCTCCTTTGTTTATTTCAAAGGCTAAATAATTTGTGCAGTGAGCCTAAAGGGGTATTCTCAAGTTTGAAAGTGATTCCTTATCCATAAGATAGAGGATGACTTCCTGATTGCTGGGGTTCAACTGCTGGGACCCTGACTGAGCCTGAGAACCGGAGGTCTGAAGAGACCCATGGGAATACAGCGGTGGTCATTCATGCTCACTGCCACTACATGCATTCTTATGGGAATTCCGTAGACCAGCTAAGCACCGGTGTCCCTCTAAAAATGAATGGATTGGAGGTGCATATGATCAACCACCCCTCCATTCTCATAGGGTTCTTCAGAACCCCGTTTCTCGGGAACAATGTTATAAAACCATTGATTGCTGCAGCCCTAGGAAATACTGTGCAGCTTACAATCACTTCTGTGAAATCTACTCCTCACCATCAGCTTGGGGGCACAAGGTGAGGGGGGAGAAGAGCTGGTCTAAATAAAGGGGGTGGTCTTCTTAAAATGTAGGGGGCTTGAACTCTGGGCTATCCTATGTGGCTATGGCATAACTCATTATTAAATCAATTAAACAGCTTTAAGCACACATTTTGTAAAAATGTATAATTTCTTGTCTACCCATATTTTTCAGGTCCAACACCTTTCCTGTTGATCAGTCGTGGAAACGATATTCTGAGTATCGACACTGATGGTACTAATCTCAAGACAATAGTGGGAAACGCAGGATCGGCAGTATTACTGGATCTTGACTCTCAAGAACGAAGACTTTATTGGCTTGATCCTAACAGAGGTTTTATACAGAGGATATTTCTAAACAAAACTAAACGTGAGGTAAAGTGTCAGAACAAAACTATGGATACGTTTATCATGCTTGCTGATAACAAATTAGATAAAGTTGAATCACATAGGAACAGTATAAAACTATAGCAGATTTTTAAAAAACAATAAAATCTATAATATAACGCTGGGAGCGTCACTCTGTCCGAAGCCTCTATAGACTGCGCAAGCGCAAGCGCCGGCGCAGTCTGGGCCTCACAGAGCGACGCTCCCAGGAGATCGCGGTGTGCGTTCCCACTGAACGCACACCGCGATCTCCACCGCAGAAGCAGGGACCGCCAGGAGGGTGAGTATCGGCCTATATTCACCTGTCCCCGTTCCATCGCTGAGCGGCGCCATCTTCCCGGTCTTCGGCCTGTGACCTTCAGTTCAGAGGGCGCGATGACGCGCTTAATGCGCGCCGGCGCCGCCCTCTGACTGAACAGTCACAGCCAGGAGACCGGGAAGATGGCGGCGCTCAGCGATGGAACGCCGGACAGGTGAGTATAGTAAGTGCTGGGGGGGCCTGAGCTGGCGGCGATACCGGCACCTGACCCCCACAGCGCGCCGGTGTCCCCGCCTGCTCAGGCCCCCCAGCACTCGGCGCCGAGCGGGTCAGAGGCAGTATGGGGACGCAGGATGGAGCAGCACATAAGGATGGGGACGCAGGATGGAGCAGCACATAAGGATGGGGACGCAGGATGGAGCAGCACATCAGGATGGGGACGCAGGATGCAGCAGCACATAAGGATGGGGACGCAGGATGCAGCAGCACATAACAGTATGGGGACGCAGGATGGAGCAGGACATAAGGATGGGGACGCAGGATGGAGCAGCACATAAGGATGGGGACGCAGGATGGAGCAGCACATAAGGATGGGGACGCAGGATGGAGCAGCACATAAGGATGGGGACGCAGGATGGAGCAGCACATAAGGATGGGGACGCAGGATGGAGCAGCACATAAGGATGGGGACGCAGGATGGAGCAGCACATAAGGATGGGGACGCAGGATGGAGCAGCACATAAGGATGGGGACGCAGGATGGAGCAGCACATAAGGATGGGGACGCAGGATGGAGCATCACATAAGGATGGGGACGCAGGATGGAGCAGCACATAAGGTTGGGGACGCAGGATGGAGCAGCACATAAGGATGGGGACGCAGGATGGAGCAGCACATAACAGGATGGGGACGCAGGATGGGAGCAGCACATAAGGATGGGGACGCAGGATGGAGCAGCACATAACAGGATGGGGACGCAGGATGGAGCAGCACATAAGGATGGGGACGCAGGATGGGAGCAGCACATAAAGATGGGGACGCAGGATGGGAGCAGCACATAAGGATGGGGACGCAGGATGGAGCAGCACATAAGGATGGGGACGCAGGATGGAGCAGCACATAAGGATGGGGACGCAGGATGCAGCATGAACATAAGGATGGGGACGCAGGATGCAGCATGAACATAAGGATGGGGACGCAGGATGCAGCATGAACATAAGGATGGGGACGCAGGATGCAGCAGCACATAAGGATGGGGACGCAGGATGCAGCATGAACATAAGGATGGGGACGCAGGATGGGAGCAGCACATAAGGATGGGGACGCAGGATGCAGCAGCACATAAGGATGGGGACGCAGCATGAACATAACGATGGGGACGCAGGATGGGAGCAGCACATAAGGATGGGGACGCAGGATGCAGCAGCACATAAGGATGGGGACGCAGGATGGAGCAGCACATAAGGATGGGGACGCAGGATGGAGCAGCACATAAGGATGGGGACGCAGGATGCAGCATGAACATAAGGATGGGGATGCAGGATGCAGCATGAACATAAGGATGGGGACGCAGGATGCAGCAGCACATAAGGATGGGGATGCAGGATGCAGCAGTACATAAGGATGGGGACGCAGGATGCAGCAGCACATAAGGATGGGGACGCAGGATGCAGCAGCACATAAGGATGGGGACGCAGGATGCAGCAGCACATAAGGATGGGGACGCAGGATGCAGCAGCACATAAGGATGGGGACGCAGGGTGCAGCATGAACATAAGGATGGGGACGCAGGATGCAGCAGCACATAAGGATGGGGACGCAGGATGCAGCAGTACATAAGGATGGGGACGCAGGATGGAGCAGCACATGACAGGATGGGGACGCAGGATGGGAGCAGCGCATGACAGGATGGGGACGCAGGATGGGAGCAGCGCATGACAGGAAGGGGAACGCAGGATGGAGCAGCACATGACAGGATGGGGACGCAGGATGGAGCAGCACATGACAGGATGGAGACAATATACCAATATAAATGCTCGCCACCCGGGCGTAGAACGGGTTCAATAGCTAGTTCATATATATTAATAGTAGTGATTGCCCTCGAAACGCGCGTCGGGTGTGTGTGCATTTACAGGACAGTGAGGCACCCTAAGGTAATGCTCTAATAGTATCTTCCCCTGATATATATATATATATATATATATTTTCCCTGAGTCACCTTTTCAGCACATTGCACTTTGTGTTTCCTCCTTTTTGATGCTCTGCCAGGCCTTCACTGCGGTGGTTTTCAGTTGCTGTTTATTTGTGGGCCTTGCTGTCTGAAGTTTAGTCTTTAACAAGTGAAATGCATACTCAATTGGGTTAAGATCAGGTGACTGACTTGGCCATTCAAGAATATTCCACTTCTTTGCTTTAATAAACTCCTGGGTTGCTTTGGCTTTGTTTTGGGTCATTGTCCTTCTGTAGTATGAAACAACGACCAATCAGTTTGGCTGCATTTGGCTGGATCTGAGCACACAGTATGGCTCTGAATACCTCAGAATTCATTCGGCTGCTTCTGTCCTGTGTCACATCATCAATAAACACTAGTGACCCAGTGCCACTGGCAGCCATGCATGCCCAAGCCATCACACTGCCTCCGCCGTGTTTTACAGATGATGTGGTATGCTTTGGATCCTGAGCTGTACCACTCATTCGCCATACTTTTCTCTTTGAATCATTCTGGTAGAGGTTGATCTTGGTTTCATCTGTCCAAAGAATGTTCTTCCAGAACTGTGCTGGCTTTGTTTAGATGTTTTTTAGCAAAGTCCAGTCTTTCCTTTTTATTCTTGATGCTTATGAGTGGTTTGCACCGTGCAGTGAACCCTCTGTATTTACTTTCATGTAGTCTTCTCTTTATGGTAGATTTGGATATTGATACGCCGACCTCCTAGAGAGTGTTGTTCACTTGGTTGGCTGTTGTGAAAGGGTTTCTCTTCACCATGGAGATTATTCCGCGACTATCCACCACTGTTGTCTTCCGTGGGCGGCCAGGTGTTTTTGCATTGATCAGTCCACCAGTGCTTTCTGTCTTTCTCAGGATGTACCAAACTGTAGATTTTGCCACTCCTAATATTGTAGCAATTTCTCGGATGGTTTTTTCTGTTTTCGCAGCTTAGGGATGGCTTGTTTCACCTGCATGGAGAGCTCCTTTGACCGCAAGTTTACTTCACAGCAAAACCTTCCAAATGCAAGCACCACACCTCAAATCAACTCCAGGCCTTTTTTCTGCTTAATTGAGAATGACATAACACAGGGATTGCCCACACCTGTCCATGAAATAGCCTTGGAGTCAATTGTTCAATTACTTTTGGTCCCTTTAAAAACAGGGTGGCACATGTTAAGGAGCTGAAACTCCTAAACCCTTCATCCAATTTTTATGTGGATACCCTCAAATGAAAGCTGAAAGTCTGAACTTCAACTGCATCTGAATTGTTTTGTTTAAAATTCATTGTGGTAATGCCTATAACCAAAATTAGAAAAATGTTGTCTCTGTCCAAATATATATGGATCTAACTTAAGCTTTGAACAGTTTCTCTTCCAGTGGCTTAAAGGCTAAAATTGCATTTAGACTGAAAGAACGCTCGTTCATGATAATCTTTCAGTGTAAACAGGCTGCCAATTATCCGATGAAAGAGCATAACGTTCATTTATTGGGAGAATTGATCTTTAATATTTCAAAGTGTTTATTGACCCATTATACAGTGGAACGTAGGAAAGCAAAAGAATTCAGGGCGTACGGCCTCAAGACATAAGAAACAATAACAAATTAGACAATGAATGCGGACACAGAAAAAAAACAACATACATAGATAGACACACACATATACAGTATACATACATACACTTATCAGATCATCATAGTATAACAGGAAGGAAATAAGTCCATGACCCTGAAGTGCAACTTTGGTGTGTCAATATATGAAGATTTAACTATAGCATATGATTGAGGCAAGACCAATAACTCCACAACCCACAAATGTCTTACTTAATATGAGTACCTCCTACACCTTACACTTTTTGCCCTAGTCAGAGTAAAGGAAGTCACCAAACAACAAAATAAAAGAACAGGATAGAAATAAGTGCGAAAGGAAAAAAAAATAAGACAGCTCAACATGTCCAGTGGTTTAAAGCCCTGACACCTTGTTTGCTGCGTTTTGTTTCCATTTTTTGCCCTACGCCCATCTGATGTGGGGTTGGTGCCCCGACCCATTGTCTTTGAAGTTCACAGTTAGTTGACTACATGAGGCATTGTATTCTTAGGCCGGGCGAGTCTCTCACATCAATACCCGGCACTTCTGCTGTCACTCGGACAGGAGCGTTCAGCTGCATAGCAATACATACAACCACACACTCCGGTCCCAAGTGCCGGGTATTGATGCCAGAGACTCGTGCGAGTTTCTCGCATTGCACTCGCAAGTGTGACCCCGGCCTTATACTGATGTCTGTAGGAGTATAGAGTATGGCATTATAGACTGTGAAGTCTATATGGGCAAATGAAGTGGAGAGGTTGAGGGGAGTTCCAAATTCCTTACTTCTCCTTGGACTGGAACTTTTCTTGTTCTTTAGCTTGATTCCACCGATATTTTCAAAAAATGTCTTCTGTGCCACCTGGTAATGCAGGGTATTCCTACTACTTTTTCAGTGAAACAACAACAAAGGTGTTCAGTTTTTATCAACTTTTTAAGTATTTATAGTTAAAAGTTTCAGTACTCTGCAAAATGCTCCTTCCTTGTGAGTGAATGTGCCTCTAATAATACTACTATTACTAATAATAGTCATCATCAACTTTTTTTTTATAACACACAAACTTATTCCACATTCCTTTACAATTGGAAAAATAAATTAAATTGCAAGTAATTAAAAGCAATGAGGTGAACCCCACTTTCCCAAAAACATTGAGACGAAAGAAGATAGCATTCTCATAAAAGTTTACAATCTAAATCAATGTTTCCCAAACTCTAGTCCTCGTGGCCCCTAACAGATCATGTTTTCAGGATTTCCTTAGTAAAAGAAAGAACCTGCGGCAGTTTCTGATGCCTTAATAATAATTCCATCACTTGAGCAATGCTAAGGAAATCCTGAAAGCATGATTTGGGGGCCCTGAGGACTGGAGTTTGGGAAAACTGATGTAAATAAATGGGAGGAGTGATACAAAAAGGTACCTGGTGCAATTTTAGTGCAAGGGACTAGCCCATTGTGTTAACATAGTTTATGCTAATTTGTTTATCATTTCTATCAGCAGCCACAAAATGAGCCAATGCTGATACTTGTCATCTTTATACCATTTTCTACTGGCTGTTCCTTCCACTTCTACTGTTCGAGTCTCTACTATCCTGTTTCCAGTTTGCCTGTTCCCATAGTTGCTTCCATTTCATCCCTATGTGATTTTTTTTAATATATGAAAATTGCTTTAGCCACATAATTGCAGACTTTCCCACCATTGAGGTGACATCATCCCTGTGCCGACAATGTCAGTTATTTACCCTTGGTTAATTGCATTTCGAGATTATTTCTGCCCCATCAGACACGGATGTTTTGTCCTTCTGTGGTCTTGTTTAAAGTGAATATATTAAAAAAAACACTGTATAATGCTCACATCAATTATGTCATCAATTACCCAAAAGGTGCCACCCAGTACTCAGATTACAGTAACTGACAATGTCAGGAAAATTAGTGTTTATAACTACAAATTAAAGTGCATATAGAAAACCTTTCTTGTTGTTGAAGTGTTAAATAATTTGTTTTATGACTGAGTAATAGATGTTTTATTACTAATATTTCGCTTCCCGGTAACACTGATGTTTTCGTATTTCAGAGAATGCGTGCTGTAATACAAGGGGCAACACGATTCACAGTAGATTGGAAAAACAAGAATATTTTTTGGTCCAACCAGCACAAAGGAACGATAGAGTGGACCGACATGAGTGGAAAGAAAGCTAGAACCCTTTTGAGAGGTTTAGTTCAACCCACCTTCATTTCTGTTGATCCAGTGGAGGGGTATATGCAACTTTAGAACTTAACTTTAATGATTTTGTATTGAATATTAAAGGGTATTCACATATTACTTTCACATGACATTGATCTTGTATCGGTCTTGTAGAGTTTGGATGGAGAGGCAATGCCCTTTTAATTCCTACATAGCTGAGCTGGTGAGGAACAACAATGGACTTGGATCCCTTTGTTCTATTGTTTATCAGTAGTGATGAAACCTTTATCACCTATCTTGTTGTCAGGTTATAAATGTCTAGAGTGAGAAAACACCTGTAGGCTGAAATGGAAACTATTCCACAAGTAATAATACCATTATATGGGGTATATGATTGTGTTGTGAAATGTGTTATTCATGATCTCTTCCATGTTATATTAAGCCTACAATTTCAGTTATAATATTAAGCATGAGAAAAATAGTAACCTAATAACCGGAAAAGCAAAAAAAAAAATGCTGTATGGCTACGTTCACATTAGCGTTGCGCCGCCGTGCGTCGGCGACGCAACGCGCGACGCACGCTAAAACGCACGCAAACGCGCGCAAAAACGCGCGCGTTTTGCGACGCGTGCGTCGTTTTCCGACGAAAATCGGACGCACAGAAAATGCTACATGTAGCGTTTCCTTGCGTCCGACGCTAGCGTCGGAAACGACGCACGTGGCGAAAAACGCCACCAAAACGACGCACGCGTCCCCTATGTTAAACATAGGGGCGCGTCGCCACTGCGTCGCCGCTGCGTCGCCGGCGCAACAGCGACGCACATTGGCGGAACGCCAATGTGAACGTAGCCTATGTGTAACGTAATAAATACATTGCCTAAATAAAATAAATGCCTAAACTGTTTAATTTTAATGAAAAGTTAAAATGTTATGAAAACATTTTTGTTTTCCCTAGAAAACTAGTGTAAAATGTGTTCATTAGTAAGATTTCTACTGCTAACTAGTGGCCATAATGCATAGTGCAACAAATGAGAAAATGTTACAAAACAGCAAAGTGTTCTTACTGTTGGTTTACATTTACATCTATTAGATAAATACACCTCGGTATAATATGTTTCTGATTTGCAGGTTGCTCTTCTGGACATCTAGTAGTGTGTTGTCAGTGATTCAAAAATCTCATCTGAATGCGACTGCCGTAGCATCTATAACTGAAATGAGAGGGGAGATTCAAGCTCTCGCGCTGGACACAGCTGCTAAGAAAATATATTGGATCTTATCTACTCTAGAAGGTGGAAAATCAAGCATAGGTGTTTGCACTTACCAAGGGGATTTTGTAACAGTAATCAAGGAAATAGTCCAGTAAGTTATACGCGTTAATATGCTGTGCATAGAACAAGTGGGTATTATTATCATTTAACTAATAAAGCATTTCACTTGTACCAGTGGGGATTAGGGGCGTCTCTGGAGAATACTGGGGCTCGACTCTAAATGTCTCCATTCTACCAACACCAATGTTGGTAGCTATGCCAATATACTATACTATGAAATCAGCCACTATTCCGATTTTACTGCTGGTCCTGTTCTACTTTTGTGTTTGTTCTGAGAGTTTCACTCCCTCTCATGACTAGTGACATGCTTGAAGAGAAGGGGCTTGTATGGGGGGAATTTGTCAGACAACTAATTCCGCGCACGTAAACAACTTACATAGGGGTCCCTGTGTGTGGACACGCAGTTGTGTTTCTGCTGCGGACACCTTTAGATTTTAAGAGCCTATGGTGCTCTGTATAATAATAATAATAATAATACAGAGGACCGTAAGATCTGAAAAAGAGAAAAGATCCTACAAAACCAAAATACACCGTGTTCCAAATTATTATGCAAATTGGATTTAAGTGTCATAAAGATTTAAATATTTTGATTTTCAAATAAACTTATGGATTGTGTCTCAGGGCTCAATGGATCACTGAAATCAATCTTAAACACATGTGATAATTAGTTTTCCAGGTGATTCAAATTAAAGGAAAACTACTTAAAAATGATGTTCCACATTATTAAGCAGGCCACAGTTTTCAAGTAACATGGGAAAGAAAAAGGATCTCTCTGCTGCCGAAAAGCATCAAATAAACATTAGATATTTCCCAAAAACGTAAGCGTGATCATCGTACTGTTAAGAGATTTGTGGCTGAATTTGAGCACAGATGTGTTTGTGCTGATAAAGGCATAATGAGGAAGGTTTCTGCCAGGCAAGTTCATCGGATTAAGAGAGCAGCTGCTAAAAAGCCATTACAAACCAGCAAACAGATATTTGAAGCTGCTGGTGACTCTGGAGTCCCTCGAACCTCAAGGTGTAGGATCCTTCAAAGGCTTGCTTTGGTTCATACACCCACTATTCAGCCACCCCTAAACAGTGTTCAGAAGCAGAAACGGTTGCAGTGGACCCAGACATACATGAAGACTAATTTTCAAACAGTCTTGTTTACTGATGAGTGTCGAGCAACCCTGGAGGGTCCAGATGGATGGAGTAGTGGATGGGTGGTGGATGGACACCATGTCCCAACAAGGCTGCGACGTCAGCAAGGAGGTGGAGGAGTCATGTTTTGGGCTGGAATCATGGGGAAAGAGCCAGTAGGGCCCTTTAGGGTTCCTGAAGGTGTGAAAATGACCTCTGCAAACTATATAGAGTTTCTGACTGACAACTTTCTTCAATGGTATAAAAAGCAGAAACGTGCCTACAGGAGCAAAATCATCTTGATGCATGACAATGCCCCATCTCATGCTGCAATGAATACCTCTGAGTCAATGGCTGCTATGGGCATAAAAGGACATAAACTCATGGTGTGGCCACCATCTTCCCCTGACCTCAGGCCTATAGAGAACCTTTGGAGTATCATCAAGCAAAAGATCTCTGAGAGTGGGGGGCAGTTCACATCAAAACAGCAGCTCTGGGAGGCTATTCTGACTTCATGCAAAGAAATACAAGCAGAAACTCTCCAAAAACTCACAAGTTCAATGGATGCAAGAATTGTGAAGGTGATATCAAAGAAGGGTCCTATGTTATCATGTAACTTGGCCTGTTAGGAGGTTTTGGAATGAAATAGTTTTTTTTGTTCAGTGAATGTGACCTCCTAATGCTGCAAATTCCACAAATAAGCATTTTAAGTTCTTTAAAACATATCAAATGTTTAGAAATTCTACTGTGCCTAATAATTTGGAACAGTGCATTTTGAGTTTTTATTCATTTTGGAGATTATACTGTTATCATTGGGAGGGTTCTTCAATAAAATTTGATGTATACTCTAACGGGTGATGACTTTTATTAGACTGACTGTCATTTGCACCGACGATTTAGGAAAATCCGAGAAAAATATCATTTGCATAATAATTTGGAACAAGGTGTATATACAAAAATTCATTCATCTTTATATAAATACCAATATGAATTAAAAAAACACATTAAATAACATAAAAGCAAAGGAGATGACAACACATGCTATGCAGAATACGAAAGAAAGACGATCATTTGTAAAACATATGATATTAGAGAAATGGGTAAAACACCTCATGCAAAAATACCTAGTGTAGCAGCAGTAACATATTAACAGATGACAAATAAACTGTTAAACACTTCAGAAAGCAGCATAATATATAAAGTACAGAGCAGTATTGTAAAAGTGTCAAGTGCTTGAGATGCAGAAATAATGCAGAGTGATGCTGGGGGGTGTCCCGAACCTGTTTTGCGGATCAAAAGAGACGGATGTCAGGAAAAAAACTGTAATAGCATTAATCCAAACCCTATGTCCACAAGCAGCCCAGGAAGTACATATACAAATAACATATATTAGGGAGGGTTACCTTAAAGTATATTTACCTAAACTTGGCTTTGCAACAGTGCACCCCTTAAGGTACCATCCCAAATATATGTTATTTGTATAGGTACCCCCATGGCTTCCAGACTTCAGCCAGTCATTGCTGGCAAAGGATTGTGTACAAAGTACTGTATTAAAAAATAACCAAGAATAAAGGAAGTGTTCCACCTTCTGATAAAGTCCAAATGTATTCAAATATAAAAAAGATCATGGCAGGAATTAGTTCACACAGATGTGTGCGGCAAACACTCAAAGCTGTAACAACTCTGCTGGCATCACAGCATAGCCTCACATCTCTCACACAATCTTACCCACTGCTCCAGGCCATGATGTGGTTTCTGTTTAATACCAGCTCCATGTTCTGTGTCTCTGCTCTGTGCATGCTTCATGGCTATGTGTATAGGGGGCCGGCGCCTGATCTCTCTGGTTCTTATAGGAATCAGGTGCATCTGTCCAATCAGTTCCTGACCAATTATCAAGAGGCCTCCTGTATATAGTGCAGCTCCACCCTGTGCTCTGGGCCTGTGCAATGTGTTAGCTCAGTTAGTGTTTAGCTGCTGAGTTTGCCTGGCCTTGCTCTGAGTTACTCCCTCTCTGGAGGCTTTTCTCTGTGCTATTGCCTTGATCTTGTAGTCCGCCCTCCAGGAGGCAGAATATCCTTGTCCCTGTGTCTTTGTCCCTGTGTCTTGTTCCATTGCCTTGTCTGTACTTTGTCTTTTCTCGGTCTCCTTGTCTGTGGCTTCCTTCCCTGCTTTGTCTTTCCTTGTGTTCTCAGTCTGCTTACACTCCGCACTCTTGCGGCTCTGCACTCAGACCTTGCTTCGCACTCTCTGGCTTTGCTCTGTGGCTCCGCTCTTTGCGGTTCTATCTGGCTCCGCTCTTTGCGCTTCTATCTGGCTCCGCCTCCTGTGTTTCTGCACTTGGCTCCGTCTCTGCTCTTGGCTCCGCCTCCAGCGTCTCCGCTCTTGGCGTTACCTCCAGCGTCTCCGCTCTTGGCTCCGCCTCCAGCGTCTCCGCTCTTGGCTCCGCCTCCAGCGTCTCCGCTCTTGGCTCCGCCTCCAGCATCTCCGCTCTTGGCTCCGCCTCCAGCGTCTCCGCTCTTGGCTCCGCCTCCAGCGTCTCCGCTCTTGGCTCTGCCTCTAGCGTCTCTGCTATTGGCTCCGCCTCTAGCATCTCCGCTCTTGGCTCCGCCTCTAGCATCTCCGCTCTTGGCTCCGCCTCCAGCATCTCCGCTCTTGGCTCCGCCTCCAGCGTCTCCGCTCTTGGCTCCGCCTCCAGCGTATCCGCTCTTGGCTCCGCCTCCAGCATCTCCGCTCTTGGCTCCGCCTCCAGCGTCTCTGCCCTTGGCTCCGCCTCTTGCGGCTCCGCCCTTGGCTCTGCCTTCTCCTTCTCTTCTCTTAGTTCCACCTTCTACTTGTTACTTAGTCCTCCTGTCTGAACAGGTTCCAACCTGTTTCACATACCTGCCTGCAGACCGGTCCCTACCGGTTCTTCCTATGTTCCAGCCGTACCCGCCTGCCTACCAGAGAGCCAGCCGTGTCCGCCTGCCCGCCAGTTTCTCTATTGTACCCGTCTGCCTGCCTGTGTCCCAGCCGTGCCCGCCTGTCAGCCAAAGTGCCAGCCGTGCCCGCTCCGTTCCTTAGTGGGATCAGCAGCCACAGCCAGACATCACCCTGGAGTGGCACCTGGTAGCTTCCTATTGCACAAGTCTGACCTCACCATCAGAGGCTCCAGCGAACACCTAGGAAGCTACTTAGTTACGCCCCTTCCAGGGAAGTTTGGTCTGTGGTCCAGTGGGGCCACACCCCCGTATGCCCGCGCCAACCAGTCTGGGCGCGTGCGTGACAGTTTGCACAGGCCATGGTCCCCGCTGAGTCCCATGTGCCTTCGCTCTCGGAGCAAGATGAACTCTCTTCTTGCCAGTATTGGCCTCCGAGGAAAATGTTTACCCAGTCTGAAAGCCAGTCCTTCACTGCTCCATTCCCAATTGTCATCTCTAATGAGCTGTTTGATCGACTTCAAGCCTGCGCTCCTAATGACGAATCCAAGCCAGCAGATCCTCCATGCTACTATGGGGACCCCAAGCAATGTCGTGTGTTCCTGGAGCGGTGCTTGCGTTATTTCAAGTGGCATGCTCCCCAATTCCCCACTGACTGGTTGAAAGTAGGTTTCTTAATGGCCTACCTTAGAGGAGATGCTTTGATGTGGTGCGACCCCCTTTGGGAAGCAGGGGACCCCATCATCTCGAATCTGCCGGCCTTCCTGGTGGCCTTCTGTAAAGCCTTCGATGTGCCAAGTACTGCATCTCCTGAAAAGTCTTCCCCTTCAAGCTCACAGAGACGGTCCAGACGAAAGAAACCTGTAGGTAAACCGTCACTTCCGTCCATGACCGTCCAAGACTCATCTGTTCCACAACCCGCCAAAACAGCCACCCGAGCAAGATCCAAGAGGCCTAATAAAAGGGGTCTGGCAAATCTGCAGCCTGAATCTGGTGCTGAGATTGAAATACGGTATCCCTGTGGTTGTAAAGAACATTCAGATGGTCTTTGCCCTGTGAAGCCTGTACTCCAAAACCCTGGGCCAGTAGGAGAGGCTGCCCCTGGCGAGAGTACTTCCTCTCCGTCAAAGTTAATGACTGTTTCTCTGCCTTCTGGGAGCTTTGGTGTGTTTAAGCTGCCTATCATTCGGAGTCAGTGTATGGTCTCCGTTCTACAGCTCCAGAACCCGGTGTGGGCGTTGCCTGATAATGGCCGAGCCCTGCTAAAGAGCAGTCTAGTCCTGCACGGACAACTACAGCTCCAAGTTGGAGCCTTATGCACAAAGAAGTTTGTTTTCCGTATGCTGTCTGTTATGCCCATGGGTCATTCTGAGCCAAGGACTCTACCACCTGCTCTGGTCAAGAGTTCCAGTAAAGTGCTTCGTTTGAACTTACCCAGTCTTGAGAAGTGTCTGGTTCCCATGCGTCAAAGACACTCAGCAGTGTCATCTTCTTCAGCTGGTTTGCTAGTCGTCGAGTCAAGGTGTGCTGACGTCACTGAAGATGGGGAAACGGTGACGATGTCTCCACACATCTCCAATGACTATACCAGTAAACAGTTAGTCGTCGAGTCAAGGTGTGCTGACGTCACCGAAGATGGGGAAACGGTGACGATGTCTCCACACATCTCCAATGACTATACCAGTAAACAGTTAATCGTCGAGTCAAGGTGTGCTGACGTCACTGAAGATGGGGAAACGGTGACGATGTCTCCACACATCTCCAGCGACTATACCAGCAAACAGTTAGTCGTCGAGTCAAGGTGTGCTAACGTCACTGAAGATGGGGAAGCGGTGACTATCTCTCCACACATCTCCCACGACTATTCCTGTAATCTGTTCCTAGGAACATCCCCGCCGTTTGGACGATTTCTTCTGGATAACGGGCAGAAGATGGTTCCTATGTGGATACCTTCAGCGTCCTTGTGGCCGGCTGGTGAAGATTTCAAAACAGAAGTTTGTTCACCTCAATTTTTCTCTGACCCGGTGGAGCTGTTGTTCTCCTCTCTCATCTCTAATGACTTTTCTTGTGTTTTGTATCTTAGAACATCTCTGCTACCTGTCGGGCAAAAGTTGAATCCTATGAGAAGACTTCCAGTTTCCATGTGTCAGGCTGGTGAAGATGTTAAGACAGCAGCATTCAATTCCCTGTTACCTGTCTACCTGAAGGAGGTGGTCCAGCTCATTGTGGAAGCTAACCCTGTTGAGCACCAAGAGACTTTGTTTTATGAGATTCCTGGTGACCCGCCTGCCTTATTCTACCCTGAAGATGTCATGTTGGCCTGGACTATGTGTGCTCCTATCCTTCTTCTACAAGTTATTCTCGCGGGCTTGAAGAAGAGGGGCCGTAAAGGGGGGGGGGGGGGGTTACTGTAACAACTCTGCTGTGATCACAGCATGGCCTCACATCTCTCACACAATCTTACCCACTGCTCCAGGCCATGATGTGGTTTCTGTTTAATGCCAGCTCCATGTTCTGTGTCTCTGCTCTGTGCATGCTTCATGGCTATGTGTATAGGGGGCCGGCGCCTGAACTCTCTGGTTCTTATAGGAAGCAGGTGCATCTGTCTAATCAGTTCCTGACCAATTATCAAGAGGCCTCCTGTATATAGTGCAGCTCCACCCTGTGGTCTGGGCCTGTGCAATGTGTTAGCTCAGTTAGTGTTTAGCTGCTGAGTTTGCCTGGCCTTGCTCTGAGTTACTCCCTCTCTGGAGGCTTTTCTCTGTGCTATTGCCTTGATCTTGTAGTCCGCCCTCCAGGAGGCAGATTATCCTGGTCCCTGTGTCTATGTCCCTGTGTCTTGTTCCATTGCCTTGTCTGTACTTTGTCTTTTCTCGGTCTCCTTGTCTGTGGCTTCCTTCCCTGCTTTGTCTTTCCTTGTGTTCTCAGTCTGCTTACACTCCGCACTCTTGCGGCTCTGCACTCAGACCTTGCTTTGCACTCTCTGGCTTTGCTCTGTGGCTCCGCTCTTTGCGGTTCTATCTGGCTTCGCTCTTTGCGGTTCTATCTGGCTCCGCCTCCTGTGTTTCTGCACTTGGCTCCGTCTCTGCTCTTGGCTCCACCTCCAGCGTCTCCGCTCTTAGCTCCGCCTCCAGCGTCTCCGCTCTTGGCTCCGCCTCTAGCATCTCCGCTCTTGGCTCCGCCTCCAGCGTCTCTGCTCTTGGCTCCGCCTCTAGCATCTCCGCTCTTGACTCCACCTCCAGCGTCTCCGCTCTTGGCTCCGCCTCCAGCGTCTCCGCTCTTGGCTCCGCCTCCAGCGTCTCCGCTCTTGGCTCCGCCTCCAGCGTCTCCGCTCTTGGCTCCGCCTCCAGCGTCTCCGCTCTTGGCTCCGCCTCTAGCATCTCCGCTCTTGGCTCCGCCTCCAGCGTCTCCGCTCTTGGCTCCGCCTCCAGCGTCTCCGCTCTTGGCTCCGCCTCCAGCGTCTCCGCTCTTGGCTCCGCCTCCAGCGTCTCTGCCCTTGGCTTCGCCTCTTGCGGCTCCGCCCTTGGCTCTGCCTTCTCCTTCTCTTCTCTTAGTTCCACCTTCTACTTGTTACTTAGTCCTCCTGTCTGAACAGGTTCCAACCTGTTTCACATACCTGCCTGCAGACCGGTCCCTACCGGTTCTTCCTATGTTCCATTCGTACCCGCCTGCCTACCAGAGAGCCAGCTGTGTCCGCCTGCCCGCCAGTTTCTCTGTTGTACCCGTCTGCCTGCCTGTGTCCCAGCCGTGCCCGCCTGTCAGCCAGAATGCCAGCCGTGCCCGCTCCGTTCCTTAGTGGGATCAGCAGCCACAGCCAGACATTACCCTGGAGTGGCACCTGGTAGCTTCCTATTGCACAAGTCTGACCTCACCATCAGAGGCTCCAGTGAACACCTAGGAAGCTACTTAGTTACGCCCCTTCCAGTGAAGTTTGGTCTGTGGTCCAGTGGGGCCACACCCCCGTATGCCCGCGCCAACCAGTCTGGGTGCGTGCGTGACAAAAGCTTTGTGAAAAGACACCTTTCAGTGTTTGATCTTTTTTAAGTATGAATAAATTTGGACTTTATCAGAAGCTGGAACCATTCATTTTTTCTTGATTACCTGAACATGAGACTACACGAGTTCCTGTGCTACTGCACACCACATGCCGCTGCAGATGAGCTGTTTTTTTCCTTGGTATTAAAAAATAACATTTTATCTACGATAAAGTTAAGGTATCCAATTACTTTTGAGGCCCTGCTTTGCAGGAAAATGGTTGCAATTGCCAAATGTTTCACAGCATATTTTTGTTCAACTTCTCTAATTAAACCTTAAAGTTTTCTTGCCTTAGCTTTTATACAGAATTAGATAGGCATTGCTATACCAAGGCATTATGGAACCGATGCAATCTTTGGCAACATGCAATGCAAGCATATTTTTGGTGATTAGCAAGAATCAAAATCGCAAATTGTTCGAATTTCCCAGGACTTGCAAATTTTAAAATATTCGACTCAAAATTGATTTGTGAATAAAGATGAATTGAAAACCAGACGCATTTTCACAATGAGGAATGACTGGCTAGACAATTCTTTGATGAACTACTCAAGTCCTCATACTTTTCTTACAGGATACCTCTGCTGTTTCGTGTCAGATCTCAGTATGCGAGGTGATAAAAGTATATTGATTCTGGACAACCACTTTATTTTCTTCTCCCAATGCAAACTATGATGATTTAGCGAGGACCTGACATTTGGTCAAAAGTGGCCAGTTTTTGCTCTTAATAACGATTATAATACTATTATAATATACTAGACTGTGGCCCGATTCTAACGCATCGGGTATTCTAGAATATGCATGTCCCCGTAGTATATGGACAATGATGATTCCAGAATTCGCGGCAGACTGTTCCCGTCGCTGATTGGTTGAGGCAACCTTTATGACATCATCGTCGCCATGGCAACCATTATGACATCATCGTCGCTGTGCCCGTCTCTGATTGGTCGAGGCCTGGCGGCCTCGACCAATCAGAGACGCGGGATGTCTACGTCCTTTATGACATCATCGTCGCTGTGCCCGTCGCTGATTGGTCGAGGCCTGGCGGCCTCGACCAATCAGAAGCGCGGGATTTCCAGGACAGACAGACAGACAGACGGAAAAACCCTTAGACAATTATATATATAGATGATTATAAGATAAGAACAATGACTGGACACTTATGATCTGTCAACAGGTCACCTTTAATTTGGCAATGATGTATGCAATAATTATTCTTCTTTTTACTATATAGTTCTTCGAGACAAAGCAGTTGGGGGCTTTCACTTTTCTCAGAACAGATCTACTATACAGAGAAAAAATCTTCCTCGATCCGAACTCTAAATAAATACACAGGAAAAGAAAGTGTAATAATCACTTTAATGCCGTCCATGGCAGATATCATAGATATAAAAATAGTCCCTCAGCTGACATCAAGCTATCCTTCCAGGTCTGGTAAGTTAAAGAGATTATTTACTAACCCGACCCAGTAATTGTTTTGCTAAAAGTGCCTGAAGATAATGCCTCTAAAGAGCCCTGTATAGCTTTTCTACCAATATTCATATTGTTTTGTACTTTTTTTGTCTCACTCCCTTTACCCTCACTTCAACTCTGCTGTCACTGCCATCACTTGCATTTCAGAATCATTTACTTATGTCGCCCTACATTTCCCATAATCCCTTGTGTGGCAAGCCAGCAGTGAGCACAGACCTGTAACTTAACCCAAACCCCTTCCATTCCTCCCCCAGCTTCACAAACAGCCTCACAGCTTCAGCATATCATCTTGTCCAGGACAATGCTTCAGAAAGTCACTGATACAGTGCATAGAAGTAATACAAAGCACCAGAACACCAACCCTGGCATTAAAGATTATCACCTACTCCTCACTGACCAGTCATGTTCTACTGTAGCAGGATGGATGGATGTGGAGAGAAAGATGTATGAATACATGTGTATAATAGAGGGAATAAAGCAAGGGGTCTCTCTCTCTCTATATATATATATATATATATATATATATACTGTATATTACAAAGGCTAAAGGGCTATAGAGGGGTGTGTGCACATATACACTCTGTTGTATACATAGTCACATGATGTTGTGTCACGTCATATTCTAGAGCCAAGATGCCAGTGAGAATCTGACGTCAGACAATTCTGAATCTCAGATTACAGTAAGATTTGGGAAAACAAAGTATTTAAAAAATAGCTTATCTATGACAGTTACTTCACATGAAAGGGACTTATACAGTAGAAGGCAATCCCTTTACCTAAGGGTTTAGCGATCATGGTTGCAGAGGCTGCGACTGTGACTGGACCATCAGGGAAGGGGCCCGTTGATGTCAATTTCACCTGGATGTGCAATAATGTCATTCATTCCTTCCAGAATGGGGGACATTATAACTGAATGGAGCAGAATGGAGTAGACTATACCAGAATGGGGGACATTACACCAGGTGGGGGGCACAGGATGGGGGAAAATTATATAGCAGGGGGTCCAGGACGGAAAGCATTATTACTAGAAGGGACCAGGATGCTGAAGATTAATAAAAGAAGGAGGCAGGACATTATTACATGGGAGAAAACATGTATGTTTTTATAGGATCTACAATGCCGCAAGGCCCCATACATCTGACCAACATGCACAGGGGCACCACTGCATTTAACATATTGCCTATCAATACTTGTAGCTAAACTTTCAACAAAGTAGTAGAATACTAATTTTTAGCTATATTCTGATCCTTTTTTAAAGCAAAGACTGCTGTGTTATAGAAAGCATAGAATGCCTCCGCTCACATCATCCTCTTACACACACGGACAGAGGCACACAGACACATACACACACACTCAGACACACCACACATATACACACGTGTTTTCTACCTTGTTATATTAATTCTAATGATAATGGCTCACGCTTTTAAAGGGTTGGTCATTTCTTCTTTATTTTGACTAAGTGCTGGGGACATGATTTTGTGGCACTTACTATACATATACAGTGGGGGAATGTTGTGAATTCAGCTTTTGGGCTCCCTCCGGTGGTTGTAGAGGGTAATACAGTTGTGCCTGGACTGCAGGAGTGGACAGGTGTATCTACCAATTGCAAAACTGACTGGGGTATATAGCTTTGCTGGATCCTTTAGTCAGTGCCAGTTGTCCATTGTTCTTGAAGGATTCACTTCCCTGCTGGTCTCTCCAGTTTGCTGTGTTTTTCTACAAAGATCAGTCCTGGCTTTGTTTTTGCTGTCCACCTGCTGTGGACCTTATAGCTCTGTGCATTTTCATGTTTTTGTCTTGTCCAGCTTGGTCTGTGAAGGATTTTTTGCAGCCTAGCTATTTCTCTGGAGATGCAGATATACCCCCCATGTCTTTAGTCAGATGTGGTGATCCGTATTTTCTGCGGTGGATATTTTCTAGTATTTTTATACTGACCGCATAGTACTCTGTTCTATTCTTTCTTTTTAGCTAGTATGGCCTCCTATGCTAAAATCTGATTTCATATCTGCGTATGTTATTTCCCTCTCCTCTCACAGTAAGTATTTGTGGGGGGCTATCTATCCTTTGGGGATTTTCTCTGAGGCAAGATAGGTTTCCTGTTTCTGTCTTTAGGGGTAGTGTGACAAAACACTCTGGGATCGCCTTTGCTGGGGTCAAAGGACACGTGGTTTGTGCATTGAATCTGAGGCTTACAGCAGGTTTCTGAGCAGGCTGACCTCAGGTCAGATTTATTAACGTGAAAGCAACACAAAAAACAAAACATAAAAATAAATCCTAGCCTGTCCGGCACTAACTAAACAAATACGTTGCTATCTCAACAACTGGGGGGCTTCTCCCACCCAGCTAACATCACACAATTTCTTGAGCAGAGCTCTTCACTCACGTTTGTCCCACACAGGCAGGCAATCTGTGTGCCCCAGGCAGACACTGGAAACACCCAGCTGGTCATCTTTCATTCCTGCAATCATTAACCCATTAGCACCCTGAAGATACTGAGTGGCCTAATTCACATAGGACAAACACCTGGGCGAGATATACCTGCCTCCATCTACCACACCAGCATGAGTCTTACATATCCCCCCCCCCTTGCTCAGACCACTCCGGTCGAGCAAGAACACTTTTGAAACAGTGCACTCGGGATAGGGCATCGGCGTTCCCCATCTGCACCCCAGGTCGGTGCTCCACCGTAAAAGAGTAAGCCTGCAGGGCAAGGAACCACCGGGTTACCCGACTATTATGGTCCTTGTGGAGGTGCATCCACTTGAGAGGGGCATGGTCTGTGACCAGCCTAAACTTCCTACCAGCCAGGTAATACTTGAGGGAGTCGAGAGCCCATTTAATGGCTAGGCACTCTTTTTCAACCACCGCATACCTCTGCTCATGTACATTCAGTTTCCGACTGAGATAGAGGACCGGGTGTTCGACTCCATCCCTCACCTGGGAAAGTACAGCTCCGACACCAGTATCAGAGGCATCAGTTTGTACCACAAACTCGCTGCTGAAATCAGGAGTCACTAGTACGGGCTGAGAGCACAAAGCCCGTTTCAGGCTGTGGAAGGCCTCTTCAGCAGCTGAGGTCCATTTTACCATGACGGAACCCTTCCCCTTGGTAAGATCCGTCAAGGGAGTAGCCATGGCTGCAAAATTGGGTATGAACCGGCGATAATAGCCGGCAATCCCCAGGAAAGCCTGCACTTGTTTCTTATTCACTGGTTGTGGCCAGCCCTGAAATGCCTGCATTTTGTCGATCTGGGGTTTAACCACTCCTCGGCCAATCACGTAGCCCAAGTATCGGGCTTCTTCAAGCCCGATGTGGCATTTCTTGGGGTTTGCCGTTAAACCTGCATCTCGCAGGTCATCAATCACCGCTTGTACCTTCTGGAGATGAGTTTCCCAGTCCATGCTGTAAATTACGATGTCATCCAGGTAGGCAGAAGCGTACTGTCTGTGAGGCCTCAAGACTCGATCCATCAATCTCTGGAACGTTGCGGGAGCTCCGTGAAGTCCAAACGGCATATAGACATACTGGAACAGACCTTCCGGTGTAGCAAATGCCGTCTTCTCTCTGGCCGCCTCGGCCAGAGGAATCTGCCAGTACCCCTTTGTTAAATCCAGGGTCGTAATGTATCGGGCTTTACCAAGCCGGTCGATCAACTCATCGACCCGGGGCATAGGGTACGCATCAAATTTAGAAACTGCATTCAGTTTCCTAAAGTCATTACAAAACCGGATGGAGCCATCTGGTTTAGGTATCAACACAATTGGACTGGACCAGGTGCTGTGTGACTCCTCAATGACTCCTAAGTCCAACATTGCCATCACTTCCCAGGAGACGGCTTCACGGCGGGCTTCCGGAATCCGGTAGGGCTTCACATGAACAGTGACGCCAGGCTCTGTGACAATCTCATGTTTCACCAACTTAGTCCGGCCAGGTTTTTCGGAGAAAAACTGTCGGTTCTGTAACAAAAATTGCTTAACCTCAGATTTTTGTCGTTCTGAGAGAGTCTCAGCAACCTGCACCTCTGGTACAGTAGGTGAACAAACCGGACGGGGCAGATCCGCCGTTAGGGCAGAGCGGTCTTTCCAGGATTTTATCAGATTCACATGATAAATCTGTTCCGGTTTTCTCTTACCCGGCTGGTACACTTTATAGTTCACTTCACCAACTCTTTCTCGGACCTCAAATGGGCCCTGCCATTTCGCCAGGAATTTACTATCCACCGTAGGGATTAGGACCAACACCCTATCGCCGGGTGCAAATGTACGGACCTTAACGCCTCTATCATAACTTTGCCTCTGGGCTCCCTGGGCCTGTAACATATGGTCCCTAACAATGGGCATGACAGCGGCAATACGATCCTGCATTTGTGTTACATGGTCGATCACCGTTTTAAAGGGAGTGACTTGACCTTCCCAGGTTTCTTTTGCGACGTCCAGCAGTCCCCGGGGACGACGGGCGTACAACAGTTCGAAAGGTGAAAACCCTGTGGAAGACTGGGGAACTTCCCTAATGGCAAACAGCAAATAGGGTAACAAGTAATCCCAGTTCTTCCCATCTTTGTCTATCGCCTTCCGGAGCATCTGTTTTAAGGTTTTGTTGAAGCGCTCAACCAGGCCATCTGTTTGAGGGTGATAGACAGACGTACGCAACGGGTCTATTTGTAAGAGCCTGCAGAGCTCCTTCATTACCCTCGACATAAAGGGAGTCCCCTGGTCGGTGAGTATCTGTTTTGGAATTCCCACCCGACTAAACACTTGTACCAATTCCTTAGCGATCGTCTTGGTAGCTGTGTTACGCAAAGGGACGGCTTCCGGGTAACGAGTGGCATAGTCCATGATGACGAGGATATGTTGGTGCCCACGTGCGGATCGGGGAAGGGGCCCAACCAAATCCATCCCAATTCTCTCAAAAGGGACCCCGATGATAGGAAGGGGTACCAAAGGGCTACGGAACTGAGATTTAGGGGCCGCGATTTGGCACTCTGGACAGGACTCACAATAGTTACGCACATCACAATGTATTCCAGGCCACACAAAACAATGCAATATCCTTTCTGTGGTTTTCTGTACCCCCAGATGTCCCCCCATTATATGTCCATGGGCCAAATCCAGTACCTTCCGCCGATAAGGTTTGGGTACCACTAACCGTTGCACTGTGTCTTCCCCTTTTTTTTCTACCTGGTAGAGCAAATCATTTTCAAGAACCATATACGGGTACGCTAGCCTAGTGTCAGGTTCTACGGGTACCCCATCTATCATTTTTACATTTTTCCTAGCCGGAGTCAGGGTAGGATCTTTCATTTGCTCGCTGTGGAAGTCATCCACCTGGACTCCCAAATCTGGCAGGCAGGGTGCCGGATGGCTGTCTGCCTCCGCCTCTCGCTGAGGTTCCTCAGTTTCCTCTGTTTCCCCCGCCATGACGGAGAAGGGGTACTGAAGGTTAGATTCACTAACCTCCCCAGCAACATCTTCCTGTGGGGTCTCCTCTAGGGACTCGGGACCTCCAGATGGCATGGGAGAAGATTCACGGGTACAGCTACCGTGAAGGAGCAACTGATTCTCCCACAACTGCCAGAAATAGGGAAAATCCCTGCCCAGGATTACATCCTGTAACAATGTGGGAACGAGTCCCACTTTGTGCTGCACTGACCCATAGGGAGTAGAAATCCATATGACCGCTGTTAAGTACGAGCGGGTGTCACCATGCACACACGTCACAGAAAACTTGTCAGACGGACCAGACGGAAGTGCCACCAGACTAGCTTTCACCAGAGTCACCACACTTCCAGAGTCTAGTAATGCCACAACATTTTTCCCATCAACAGATAATTCACACAGGTGTTTCACTGTATCATTTTGACCCGCATTCACACTCACTAGCTGTGTAACCAAAGACATGCGTTTTCTAGAGTCTATAACGTCGCACTGCATGGGTTCAGCGGTAACAGGACAGTTCGCAGAAACATGACCCTTCTCATGGCAGCGGAAACACCTAACAGGTCCCCTACTGAGACCACCGTCCAATACTCTTGGTCTCGGAGTGCGAGCAGTCCCGGACTCCTCCCCCACAGTTTTAAGCGATTTTCCTTCACCCGTGGACCCTGGAACAGTCTTACCGGTTCCACGAGGAGAAGGCACAGACCGGGGGTTGGCGGTGTCGTCGGGAAGTCCTTCTGCCACGGAATAACGCTCGACCAACTCCACAAGTTGATCCGCTGTCGTGGGATTTCCTTGGCTTACCCACCTTTTCAGCGCTGGGGGTAGTACTCTCAGGTACTTGTCCAGGATAACCCGCTGGATTATTTCGGGTATTGTCAGTACCTCGGGTTGCAGCCATTTCTTTGTCAAGTAGATCAGGTCGAACATCTGAGACCGCGCCGGTTTATCTTGCTGGTATGTCCACTGGTGTACCCTCTGTGCACGGACAGCCGTCGTCACACCCAGCAGGGCCAGGATCTCAGCTTTCAGCTTCTCAAAGTCCTGAGCGACCTCCGGGTCCAAATCATGGTAAGCTTTTTGGGCCTCGCCGGAGAGAAACGGGGCAATCAAATCGGCCCATCGTGCCTTCGGCCACTTCTCTCTCAATGCCGTCCGCTCAAACGTTGTCAGGTATGCCTCGACGTCATCTTCTGCAGTCAGCTTTTGCCAGTATCGACTCACATGGATCCTTCTGGACTCTGCTTCCGGGTCAGCGTCTGGCATGCTCACCAGGCGCTGCGCCACCTGTTGGAGAAGTTGGCGGTCTGCAACCGTCATGTCCAGTAACTCCTTCAGCTGTGTGGCCATCAAGCGATTAGCTTCGTGCTGTGCGGCAGTGGCCTGCTGCTGTACGGCAGTGGACTGTACTAAGGCTTTCACCACGTCTTCCATGCTGTCGCCTGTGCCACGGTATGCCCGCATTCTCCACCACAATGTGACAAAACACTCTGGGATCGCCTTTGCTGGGGTCAAAGGACACGTGGTTTGTGCATTGAATCTGAGGCTTACAGCAGGTTTCTGAGCAGGCTGACCTCAGGTCAGATTTATTAACATGAAAGCAACACAAAAAACAAAACATAAAAATAAATCCTAGCCTGTCCGGCACTAACTAAACAAATACGTTGCTATCTCAACAACTGGGGGGCTTCTCCCACCCAGCTAACATCACACAATTTCTTGAGCAGAGCTCTTCACTCACGTTTGTCCCACACAGGCAGGCAATCTGTGTGCCCCAGGCAGACACTGGAAACACCCAGCTGGTCATCTTTTATTCCTGCAATCATTAACCCATTAGCACCCTGAAGATACTGAGTGGCCTAATTCACATAGGACAAACACCTGGGCGAGATATACCTGCCTCCATCTACCACACCAGCATGAGTCTTACAGTAGTTAGATCTTAGGCTGTGCCGAGGGGTCTAGGGAGTGTTAGGTACCCCCCACGGCTACTTCTAGTTGCGCTGCTAGGTTCAGGGTTTGCGGTCAGTACAGGGACCACCTTCTCCAGAGTACGTCTCATGCTGCTCCAAGGCCACCAGATCATAACAGTACAACTGGCCAACAATGAGTTAATTGCATCTCAGAAGAAGGGTGGAAAGATTTTGAGCCATTTTTTTTTCCTTAGCCTGTTTGGTCTGTTCCTCTCTCTTTACCTCTGGGTGGCTACGGAGTCAAGTATTAACATGAATGTTCAGGAGTTAGTTTCTCGGGTGGATCAGCTTGCTGCTAGGGTACAGGGTATTTCAGATTTCATTGTTCAGACTCCTGCCTTAGAACCTAAGATTCCCACTCCTGATTTATTCTTTGGTGACAGATCCAAATTTTTGAGTTTCAAAAATAACTGTAAACTGTTTTTTGCATTAAGACCCCGGTCTTCTGGTGATCCTATTCAGCAGGTTAAAATCATCATATCTCTGCTGCGTGGTGACCCACAGGATTGGGCATTTTCCCTGGAATCTGGCAATCCTGCTTTGCTTAATGTTGATTCGTTCTTTCAGGCATTGGGGTTGTTGTATGATGAGCCTAATTCTGTGGATCAGGCTGAGAAAATCTTGTTAGCCCTGTGTCAAGGTCAAGAAGAATTGTATTGCCAGAAATTTAGAAAATGGTCTGTACTGACTAAATGGAATGAGGATGCCTTGGCAGCCATTTTCAGAAAGGGTCTTTCTGAATCTGTTAAAGATGATATGGTGGGGTTCCCCACGCCTGCTGGTCTGAGTGATTCTATGTCTCTGGCCATTCAGATTGATCTGCGCTTGCGCGAGCGCAGAATTGTGCACACTGTGGCGTTGTCCCCTGAGTGGAGCCCTGAGCCTATGCAGTGTGATAGGATTTTGTTTAGAGCTGAACGTCAAACATTCAGGCGTCAGAATAGGTTGTGTTTTTACTGCGGCGATTCTGCTCATGTTATTTCTGATTGCCCTAAGCGTACTAAGAGAATCGCTAGTTCTGTTGCCATCAGTACTATACAACCTAAATTTCTGTTATCTGTGACCTTGATCTGCTCATTATCATCATTTTCTGTCATGGCTTTTGTGGATTCAGGCGCCGCTCTGAACTTAATGGACTTAGAATTTGCCAGACGTTGTGGTTTTCCCTTGCAGCCTTTGCAGAACCCTATTCCTTTGAGGGGCATTGATGCTACACCGTTGGCTAAAAATAAACCTCAGTTTTGGACACAGCTGACCATGCGCATGGCGCCAGCCCATCAGGAAGATTGTCGTTTTCTGGTGTTGCATAATTTGCATGATGATATTGTGCTGGGTTTTCCATGGTTGCAGCTACATAATCCGGTGTTAGATTGGAAATCCATGTCTGTGACTAGTTGGGGTTGTCAGGGGTTCATGATCAGGTTCCTTTGATGTCAATTTCCTCTTCCCCCTCTTCTGAAGTTCCTGAGTTTTTGTCTGACTTCCAGGATGTATTCGATGAGCCCAAATCCAGTTCAGTAGGGACTGTGATTGTGCTATTGATTTGATTCCAGGTTGTATGTTCCCTAAGGGCCGACTTTTCAACCTGTCTGTGCCTGAACATACCGCCATGCGGAGCTATATTAAGGAGTCTTTGGAGAAAGGGCATATTCGGCCATCTTCTTCACTGTTGGGAGCGGGGTTCTTTTTTGTTGCCAAGAAGGATGGCTCCTTGAGACCCTGTATTGATTATCGCCTCTTGAATAAGATCACGGTTAAATTTCAATACCCCTTGCCTTTGCTTACTGATTTGTTTGCTAGGATTAAGGGGTCTAGCTGGTTTACTAAGATTGACCTTCGAGGGGCATATAATCTTATTCGTATCAAGCAGGGTGACGAATGGAAAACTGCAGTTAATACGCCCGAAGGCCATTTTGAATACCTTGTGATGCCATTCGGACTCTCTAATGCCCCATCTGTGTTCCAATCCTTCATGCATGATATCTTTCAGAGTTATCTTAATAAATTCATGGTTGTATATTTGGATGATATTTTGATTTTTTCCAATGATTGGGAGTCTCATGTGAAACAGGTCAGGATGGTATTTCAGATCCTCCGTAATAATGCTTTGTTTGTGAAGGGGTCAAAGTGCCTCTTTGGAGTGCAGAAGGTTTCTTTTTTGGGTTTCATTTTTTCTCCCTCATCTATTGAAATGGATCCGGTTAAGGTTCAGGCCATTCATGATTGGATTCAGACCACATCTGTGAAGAGCCTTCAGAAATTCTTGGGCTTTGCTAATTTTTATCGTCGTTTCATTGCCAACTTCTCCAGTGTGGTTAAACCTCTAACCGATTTGACCAAGAAAGGCGCTGATGTGACGAATTGGTCCTCCGCGGCTGTTTCTGCCTTTCAGGAGCTTAAACGCCGATTTACTTCTGCCCCTGTGTTGCGTCAGCCAGATGTTTCTCTTCCATTTCAGGTTGAGGTTGACGCGTCTGAGATTGGGGCAGGGGCCGTTTTGTCTCAGAGGAATTCTGATGGTTCCTTGATGAAACCGTGTGCCTTCTTTTCTCGGAAGTTTTCGCCTGCGGAACGCAATTATGATGTCGGCAATCGGGAGTTGTTGGCTATGAAGTGGGCATTTGAGGAGTGGCGACATTGGCTTGAGGGGGCCAAGCACCGTATTGTGGTCCTGACCGATCATTAGAATCTGATTTACCTCAAGTCTGCCAAATGGCTGAATCCTAGACAGGCTCGATGGTCCCTGTTTTTCTCCCGTTTTGATTTTGTGGTCTCGTACATTCCTGGTACTAAGAATGTTAAGGCGGATGCCCTCTCTAGGAGTTTTTTTCCTGATTCCCCTGGGGTTCTTGAGCCGGTCGGCATTTTGAAGGAAGGGATGATTCTTTCTGCCATCTCCCCTGATTTGCAATGGGTTCTTCAGGAATTTCAGGCTGATAAGCCTGACCGCTGTCCTGTGGGGAAACTGTTTGTTCCTGATAGATGGACTAGTAAAGTGATTTCTGAGGTTCATTGTTCTGTGTTGACTGGCCAGCCTGGGATTTTTGGTACCAGAGATTTGGTTAGTAGGTCCTTTTGGTGGCCTTCTTTGTCAAGGGATGTGCGTTCTTTTGTGCAGTCCTGTGGGATTTGTGCGCGGGCTAAGCCTTGCTGTTTCCGCGCTAGTGGGTTGCTTTTGCCATTGCCGGTCTCTGAGAGACCTTGGACGCATATTTCTATGGATTTTATTTCCGATCTTCCTGTTTCCCAAAGAATGTCGGTTATCTGGGTTGTCTGTGACCGATTTTCTAAGATGGTTCATTTGGTGCCTTTGCTTAAATTGCCTTCTTCTTCTGATTTGGTTCCGTTGTTTTTTCAGCATGTGGTACGTTTGCATGGTATTCCGGAGAATATTGTGTCCGACAGAGGTTTCCAGTTTGTTTCTAGGTTTTGGCGGGCCTTTTGTGCCAAGCTGGGCATTGATTTGTCTTTTTCCTCTGCATTTCATCCTCAGACAAATGGCCAGACTGAGCGAACTAATCAGACCTTGGAGACCTATTTGAGATGCTTTGTGTCTGCTGATCAGGATGATTGGGTGGCTTTTTTGCCATTGGCCGAGTTTGCCCTTAATAATCGGGCTAGTTCGGCTACTTTGGTTTCGCCTTTTTTTTGTTATTTTGGTTTTCATCCTCATTTTCTTCTGGGCAGGTTGAGCCTTCTGATCTTCCTGGTGTGGATTCTGTGGTCGACAGGTTGCAGCAGATTTGTGCTTATGTGGTGGACAATTTGGTGCTGTCTCAGGAAGAGGCTCAGCGTTTTGCTAACCGTCGTCGGTGTGTTGGTTCCCGGCTTCCGGTTGGTGATCTGGTTTGGTTATCTTCCCGTCATGTTCCTATGAAGGTTTCTTCCCCTAAGTTTAAGCCTCGATTTATTGGTCCTTATAGGATTTCTGAGATTATTAATCCGGTGTCCTTTCGCCTGGCACTTCCGGCCTCTTTTGCTATTCATAATGTCTTCCATAGATCTTTGTTGCGGAAATATGTGGAGACCGTTGTTCCCTCTGTTGATCCTCCGGCCCCTGTATTGGTCGATGGGGAGTTGGAATATGTTGTTGAAAAGATTTTGGATTCACGTTTTTCGAGGCGGAAGCTTCAGTACCTTGTCAAATGGAAGGGTTATGGCCAGGAGGATAATTCTTGGGTTTCTGCCTCTGATGTCCATGCCGTTGATTTGGTTCGTGCCTTTCATCGGGCTCATCCTGATCGGCTTGGGGGCTCTGGTGAGGGTTCGGAGACCCCTCCTCAAGGGGGGGGGGTACTGTTGTGAATTCAGCCTGTGGGCTCCCTCCGGTGGTTGTAGAGGGTAATGCAGTTGTGCCTGGACTGCAGGAGTGGACAGGTGTATCTACTAATTGCAAAACTGACTGGGGTATATAGCTTTGCTGGATCCTTTAGTCAGTGCCAGTTGTCCATTGTTCTTGAAGGATTCACTTCCCTGCTGGTCTCTCCAGTTTGCTGTGTTTTTCTACAAAGATAAGTCCTGCCTTTGTTTTTGCTGTCCACCTGCTGTGGACCTTATAGCTCTGTGCATTTTCATGTTTTTGTCTTGTCCAGCTTGGTCTGTGAAGGATTTTTTGCAGCCTAGCTATTTCTCTGGAGATGCAGATATACCCCCCATGTCTTTAGTCAGATGTGGTGATCCGTATTTTCTGCGGTGGATATTTTCTAGTGTTTTTATACTGACCGCATAGTACTCTGTTCTATTCTTTCTTTTTAGCTAGCATGGCCTCCTATGCTAAAATCTGATTTCATATCTGCGTATGTTATTTCCCTCTCCTCTCACAGTCAATATTTGTGGGGGGCTATCTATCCTTTGGGGATTTTCTCTGAGGCAAGATAGGTTTCCTGTTTCTGTCTTTAGGGGTAGTTAGATCTTAGGCTGTGCCGAGGGGTCTAGGGAGTGTTAGGTACCCCCCACGGCTAATTCTAGTTGCACTGCTAGGTTCAGGGTTTGCGGTCAGTACAGGGACCACCTTCTCCAGAGTACGTCTCATGCTGCTCCAAGGCCACCAGATCATAACAGGGAAAAGGTATTTAGTCAGCCACCAATTGTGCAAGTTCTCCCACTTAAAAAGATGAGAGAGGCCTGTAATTGACAAAATAGGTAGACCCCATCTGTGAGAGTCAATATGAGAAAACAAATCCAGAACATCAACTTGTCTGATTTGGCAAGATTTATTTTGCAAATCATTGTGGAAAATAAATATTTGGTCATTAACAAAAGTTCGCCTCAATATTTTGTTATATATCTTTTGTTGGCAATGACAGAGGTCTGTTATGACCTGGTGGTTAGGAGCACCCGGAATGACCTGATAGTTATACCTCATACGGGACGAGCTCTGGGATGTGGGAGCTCTGCTGACCGCAAGCCCTAATCCTATCACACACACTAGAAATAGCCGTGGAGCGCTCCTGACCAGACCTAGGCGCCTCGTCACAGCCTAAGAACTATCTAGCCCTAGAGATAGAAAATAAAGCCTACCTTGCCTCAGAGAAATTCCCCAAAGGTAAAGGAAGCCCCCCACATATATTGACTGTGAGTAAAGATGAAAGTCACAAACGCAGAAATGAAACAGGTTTCAGCAAAGGGAGGCCAGACTTACTAAATAGACAGAGGATAGGAAAGGTAACTTTGCGATCAGCACAAAAACCTACAAAAGACCACGCAGAGTGTGCAAAAAGGACCTCCGCACCGACTCACGGTGCGGAGGGGCCACTCTGCATCCCAGAGCTTCCAGCTAGCAAGACAAAATCATGATAACCAGCTGGACAAGAAAACAGTGAACAAATAATGACTATCAGGAACTTAGCTTCTGCAGGAGAAGGCAGGTCACCAGAGAGATCCAGGAGCGAACTGAACCAATGCAAAAACATTGACAGCTGGCATGGAGTAACGATCTGAGAGGAGCTAAATAGAGCAGCCAACCAAAGGATAAACCACGTCACCTGTGTAAGGAACCTCAGAAGCAGCAGCTTCACTCATAGCCACCAGAGGGAGCCCATAGACAGAACTCGCCGAAGTACCATTCATGACCACAGGAGGGAGTTCGACAACAGAATTCACAACAGAGGTCAAACGTTTTCTGTAAGTTTTCACAAAGTTGGCACACACTGTTGGTGGTATGTTGGCCCATTCCTCCATGCAGATTTCCTCTTGAGCAGTGATGTTTTGGGCCTGTCGCTGGGCAACACGGACTTTCAACTCCCTCCAAAGGTTTTCTATGGGGTTGAGGTCTGGAGACTGGCTAGGCCACTCCAAGACCTTCATATGCTTACGAAGCCACTCCTTCATTGCCCTGGCAATGTGCTTGGTATCATTATCATGCTGAAAGACCCATGATTGTTTCATCTTCAATGCCCTTGCTGATGGTAGGAGGTTTGCCTCAAAATCTCATGATACATGGCCACATACATTCTTTCATGTACACGGATCAGTCATCCTGGTCCCTTTGCAGAGATACAGCCCCAAAACATGATGTTGCCACCCCATGCCTCACAGTAGGTATGGTGTTCTTTGGATGCAACTCAGCATTCTGTCTCCTCCAAACACGAGTTTGTTTCTACCAAAGAGTTATACCTTGTTTTCATCAGACCATATAACATTCTCCCAATACTCTTCTGGATAATCCAAAGGCTCTCTAGCAAACTTCATACGGGCCCGGACATGTACTGGCTTAAGCAGGGGGACACGTCTGCAATTTGCAATTTGTTACCATCTTTTCAGTTAGCCATTAAAAGGTATCAACCACCGAGGACTCTCAATTTAAATATTTTTATATCTATTGGCTAACACGGTACCAAGATATATATCTTTCCTATATCATTTTATCATGTGATGTACTGGAAAGTGTTGAAAAAATTGAGTTGAAATAGCAAAAAAGTGCAATTCCACAATTTTTTTTTCTCATTCATCATGTTCACTATATGATAAATCTGACCTGGAAGTACAATTCCCCAGGTCAGTACAATTAGGCAGATACAAAACATGTGTGTGTGTGTATGTGTATATATATGTATATATATATATATATATATATTTATATATATATATATATATACATATATATACATATATATATATATATACATATATATATACTGTATGTATATATATATATATATATATATATATATATATATATATATATATATATATATATATAAAATAAAGGGAACACTGAGATCCCACATCCTAGATATCACTGAATGAAATATTCCAGTTGTAAATCTTTATTCATTACATAGTGGAATGTGTTGAGAACAATAAAACCTAAAAATGATCAACGTAAATAACAACTAATATCCCACAGAGGTCTGGAGTTAGAATGATGCTCAAAATCAAAGTGGAAAATGAAGTTACAAGCTGATCCAACTTCAGTGGAAATGCCTCAAGAAAAGGAAATGATGCTCAGTAGTGTGTGTGGCCTCCACGTTCCTATATGATCTCCCTTCAATGCCTGGGCATGATACTGATGAGGTGGCAGAAGGTCTCCTGAGGGATCTCCTCCAGACCTGGACTAAAGCTTCCACCAACTCCTGGACAGTCTGTGGTGCAACGTGACATTGATGGATGGTGCAAGACATGATGTCCCAGATGTGTTCAATCAGATTCAGGTCTGGGCCAGTCCATAGCTTCAAAGCCTTCATCTTGCTGGAACTTCTGACACACTCCAGCCACATGAGGTCTGGCATTGTCCTGAAGTAGGAGGAACCCAGGACCAACCGCATCAGCATATGGTCTCACAAGGGGTCTGAGGATCTCATCTCAGTACCTAATGGCAGTCAGGCTACTACCTCTGGCGAGCAAATGGAGGGCTGTGCGGCCCTCCAAAGAAATGCCACCCCACACAATTACTGACCCACTGTCAAACCGGTCATGCTGAAGGATGTTGTAGGCAGCAGATCGCTCTCCACGGCATCTCCAGACTCTGTCACATTTGTCACATGTGCTCAGTGTGACCCTGCTTTCATCTGTGATGAGCACAGGATGCCAGTGGCGAATTTGCCAATCCTGGTGTTCTGTGGCAAATGCCAATTGTCCTGCATGGTGTTTGGCTATGAGCATGTAAGGAGGTGAAACACCAGAAGAGTCTGGGGGCGGTTACCTTCTCGACTCTGTGCCTGGAACCATTGAGCTGTGCTGCAGTTTCCCCAGGGGGCAGACTTAGAGACTGGGACAGGAAGGAAGCAGGCAGAGAGCGGGAAAGGCATGGGTTCAAGGGACAGAGCAGCGTGATCAGCGGTCAGAGCAGGGTGCAGCTGCGCTCCGGGAGAGAGAGAGCTCCCAGTCTGAGGACAAATACAGGGAGACTGCCCAGAAAGACTGCATCTTGTGAGTGCTTGAAAGCGGACTTTGCTGTGACTTCAGAGGGGCGCTTTGAGACCCGTGTAGAGACATTGGACCGTGCAGAGACTTCTACCCCCTGGTCCCCGCGGTATCAGTACAGAGACTGTGATTCCTGGTACAGAGACTTAACAGTGCAGAGCCCCTGATTCCTGGCTGTGCTGTAAAAGCTAAAGACTCAGAGCCTGTGCATACCACATTAACTCCCGAAACCCCAGGCAGCAGGCTCCTAGAGACTACTCAGCCCAGGGACAACAGAGAGACGACAAGTGCCGCTGTTTCTCAGCGCCTACGTTGGAGAAGACGACCCTTCAAGCAATTCCTCATCAGACTGATAAGTGTTCTTTTCTCAAGAAATCTTGCTTACTCCTGCTACATTGTTTGACTCCCATATTTTTGCACTGTTTTATTGCTAGTTATATTGCATTGCTTCCTCCCTGCGAGGAGAACCTGATTCCTGTTATTAAACCCCTCAACTGTTGGTCTGTCTGTTCTGTGGTGACATACTCAGTACCTGCTATTACAAGCACAACCCCATCTATGGACGTCGTGCACTCAGACCATCCACATGGAGTCGGTTTCTAACCGTTTGTGCAGACACATACATATTTGTGGCCTGCTGGAGGTCATTTTGCAGGGCTCTGGCAGTGCTCCTCCTGTTCCTCCTTGCACAAACGCTGAGGTAGTGGTCCTGCTGCTGGGTTGTTGCCCTCCTATGGCCCCCTCCACATCTCCTGGTGTACTGGCCTGTCTCCTGTTAGCTCCTCCAGCCTCTGGACACTACGCTGACAGACACAGCAAACCTTCTTGCCACAGCTCACATTGATGTGCCATCCTGGATGAGCTGCACTACCTGAGCCACTTGTGTGGGTTGTAGAATCCGTCTCATGCTGCCACGAGTGTGAAAGCACAACCAACATTCAAAAGTGACCAAAACATCAGCCAGAAAGCATTGGTACTGAGATGTGGTCTGTGGTCCCCACCTGCAGAACCACTCCTTTATTGAGTGTGTCTTGATAATTGCCAATAATTTCCATCTGTTGGCTATTCCATTTGCACAACAAGCATGTGAAATTGATTGTCAAACAGTGTTGCTTCCTAAGTGGACAGTTTGATTTCACAGAAGTTTGATTTACTTGGAGTCATATTCTGTTGTTTAAGTGTTCCCTTTATTTTTTTGAGCAGTGCATATATATATATATATACATATATATATTTGTTTCTCAACGCTTTTTCAGGATGTAGAGCTGTGTGGTGGCTTATTTTTTGCGCCCTGAGCGGAAGTTTTTACTGATAGTATTTTGAGACAAAACCAGACAACATATTAAGCTGAAAAAGGGGCCTATGCGCACTAAATAGTGGTAAGAGACCCTCAAAAAGTCTTACATAAGTATCAAAAATACACAAAATTAGAAAAACAACATAGGTGCATAAGGATGATAAGAAGGGACAGGTATCCACCGGTGTGTAGTGCCCAAAAACCATCAACCAGTCTGAAATAATCAGCGTGCTGGTACTACTACTCGTGGCAAGTCGCCGCCATGATAACCCCCTTGAAAAAGCAGCAAATACAAAAGCGAAACGCACGTCGGGGGTCTTTCATCCTCATCTGGTTCCAGCCCGCTGTGTTCTACTGCCCCTCATCTTAGCGGTAAGCGTCGCATTATATGCACTTTATACCAGGGATCCTTTTTACCCTATTATACTGGTTATCATGGCGGCGACTTGCCGCGAGTAGTAATACCAGCACGCTGATTATTTCAGACTGGTTGATGGTTTTTGGGCACTACACACCGGTGGATACTTGTCCCTTCTTATCATCCTTATGCACCTATGTTGTTTTTCTAACTTTGTGTATTTTTGATACTTATGTAAGATTTTTTGGTAATTATTAAATAAATCTATTGACTTTTTACCCGTGATACTCCTTGTCCTCTTTATCTTCATTGATACTATTTTGAGGTAGAGCAGTTGTTTTGATTACCTCTCATTGCTTGTTATTGCTATGTTGCGGCAGCCAATAAAATGTAATTCTGGCCTTTCAATATTTTTTTTTGTTACGCTGTTTACTAATTGGATTCATTCATTTTATATTTTGATAGATTGGACTTTTACGATGACAGCGATACCAAATATATGACTTTAACATTTAGTGTTTTTTTCTTCATGTTTTTAAAAACATTTTTTAATTATTATTTTTATAATGAAGTCAAGTATTTGCTGAAGCAGACGTTTCAGGAGTGGTGATGTTCACTTTAATTAAAATCCTTTTTTCCTGGTCATTTGAATTATTAGACAATGTTGTACATTGAGCTCAATAAGTGCAGTTAGAACCTAAGCTCCCCCTAGTGGCGGTGGGGTGTTGTCTTTTAAATCTACATCTTTCTAGGGAGTTTGAAGCCATGTTTACCTGCAATAACTGTACAGATATTTTAAGAAACTAATGAGCACAGAACGATCAAGCTAAAAACAACATAGTGATAAAAGACAGAGATTAACTTTAGGGATCTGGGGCAAGCATATTGAAGGACTCATAACCATTACATTTTTCCAGAGGCAAAAGCGTGCACATTGAACTATTCTTCCTTTGGTTGCAGGATCAGAGGAGTGCGCATTAGTGAATGACAGCTGCTCAGGAATGTGCCAAATCAACGGATTAAGCCAGCAGTGCAGATGTAAGCAGGGTTTTCAACTGTCTTATGATGGCAAGCAATGTGAAGGTGAGATATACCTAAATTTATATCAAAATACAGAAAGAAAAAATGCTACATTATAATCAATCACATTAGAAGGCTAGAAAATAGGACTAACAGGTGATCAATTAGTGAGTGAAAAAAGTACATATATAATTCAGACATTGTATTTGAGCTGTATAAATACATGTGTGAGAGCTGACATTCTGAAGCAACGCCCACGATCGGTGCTGCAAAATGGCTCCTCACCCCCAAAAGAAATTCATCAAATTATCCCCTCCCAAATCCAAATGCTCCACCTCCCATCCGAGCCCCAGTGTGCCTAAACGACATTTAGCGCCCAAATGTTTGGCATTTCTGTAGTGATGAGAGCTTGCCTAATTTACAGGTGCCTGTCTCCAGAAGCATGAGCTGGGCATGTCATACTGGTCACTACAGCGTATTGGTCACTACAATGACAGTTTGCAATTTTCACTCAGCACCATCCGCTGCTGCTTGTTTCTGGAAAACATCCATGAAGTCAAAATCATCAATACATCTCTAGATAAACTCCCAAAGGGTTATAATTTCCAAAATTGGGTCACTTGAGGGGGGATTCTGCTTTTTTATACCTTAGGGGCTCTTTATATGGACTCTGCAAATTATTCTAGGAAAATCTGTGTTCCAGGAGGCAAATAGCGCTCCGTCCCTCCGAGTCTCTACGTATGGCTAAGTAGCACTGTAGAGCCACATACAGGGTATTGCCCCGTTCAGTAGAAATTGTGGGACAAATTTTGGTGCCATTTTTTTTACCCATTTCCCAGTATGAAAATGGAAAATTTGGGGCTAACACACAATCTTGGCAGTAAAAATGTAAATTATTTCATATTCACTGCCCAATGGTATAAAAGTCTGTGACACACCCGTGGTGTCAATATAATCACTGCACCCCTGGATGAATTCATTGAGAGGTGTAGTTTGTAAAATGGGGTCATTTATGGCTGGTTCTGTTGTGTTGGCACCTCAGGGGCTCTGTCAATGTAACATGGCACCCTCAAAGAAGTGCAGCAAGATCTGCTCTATAATATGGCATTTCTTACCTTCTGAGCTTTGCACTGTGCCTCAAAAGTAGTTTTCAACAACATATGGGGTATCAGTAAACTCAGGAGAAGTTGCACAACAAATCTTGGGTCCGTTTTCTCTTGTTACCCTTATGAAAATAAAAAACCTGGAGTCAAATAATAATAACATTTTTTAATTTTTTTTAAATTTTCACGGTTCTACGTTATAATCTTCTGTGAAGCACCTGTGGGTTGAAGGTGCTCAATACACATCTAGAAAAGTTCCCTAAAGGGTATAGTTTCCAAAATTGGTGTCACTTGTGGGAATTTCCACTGTTCAGGCACATTAGGGGCTCTCCAAACGTGACATGGCATCCGCTAATTATTCCAGGAAAGTTTACATTCAAAAAGTCAAATGACTCCTTTTCTTCCAAGCCCTTCCATGCACCTGTAATAACATGCAGGTACTGAGTATGTTACCACGGAACAGATGGACCAACTGTTGAAGGGGATTTATTAACAGGGGTAAAATTCTCCTCGCAGGGAGTAAACAGGGGGTTAATAGAGACAAATCAAACAGTAAATAGTTAAGCGGAATCAAGAGGGTTAACGAGTGTTCTTGTAACTTATCAGCCCAGGGAGGTCCTGACTGGAGGGTCCCTTTTCCAACGTGGGTACAGTCACCAGCAGGGCTTGAGATCCTGGTCTCTTCTCTGTCTCCTGGAAACTCTGGGGTTAAGTCTCTGCAGCCTGTTCTTCTCAAAGTGAAACTGGAACCAGGAAGTAGCACAGTCCCGTCTGTCACTGCTGCAGGAGTCTCTGTAAGCCTGGCAGCTTCTCTATAGTAACAATGTCACACACACACTGGGCAGTTACTTATCACACTCAGGGATCTTTGCTTGTCACTGCGGTCACCAGGGCTGCGGTCACCAGGGCTGCACTCGAGTCACTGTCTCTGCACTGTCAGGGGAAGAGTCTTCTCAGATTATGGAGGCTTCCAAGTCCCCACTCTCACTCCAGCCTTAGTGCCCTCACAGGGAGCACTCTGTCATGGGGAGCGTGACGCTGCAGCCTGCCCTCTCTCTGTGCAGCTGTCCCCTCTGTCTGGCGCGCTCTGCTCTCCCGCACTTTTCTGACCACACCCATGTCTCTTCCTCCCTGCCCCAGCCATCACATGGTCCCTTCTGTCCAGAGCAGAAAGTCTTCCCACCAACAACCCAGCTGTCTGACTAAGTGGTTCCAGGTAAGGAGCAGGGACAGCAACCTCCTTACATTCCCCCTCTCTTAAAGCTCGCCATTCCACGGGCGAGGACTCTTCGTGCTTCTCTTTGTTCTTTTGAGGGGAGTCAGATACCTGCGATTCTCGCATCTCCTTCTGCCTTTCTTCTTGTACATACTCCCAAACTAAATGGTTTAGGAGCTGCTCATCAGTCAGGTTGAGATATGCTTTCTCTGCTTCATCAACAACTGCTGACCTCTTCTTCTTTTTCTTATTCTTCTTAGCCTTGCCAGTAGCAGGTGTTTGCGTAGGGGCTTCTTGCTCGGGTTCCTCAGTCTGGGGGCTTAGTACAGGTATTTTTTCTCTATAGCTCCCCCTCTCTTTGACAGGAGCATTCCCATGGAAACTCGAATCAGATGAATTAAGACCATGCAGGCCGGACTCTTTGTCATCTGCGCCGGGCTCAGCGGGCATCACTTCCCAGGGCTTCTCAGCCACATGCCCTGTCTCACACAGCTGTTCCATTTCCCCTGTCCGATCAGGAACTGGTGAACTGACAGCCAGCACATTCTTCACCTCTGGGAATGACATCAGTGGTTCCTCCTTCTCATCTGCTAGGACCTTGAAAACGAGTGTCTCAGGAACACTTGGCACTTTCTCTCCTTCGGGAACTTGTGCTGGGCAAGGTAGTAAAGCACTTCGGTGGTCTTCTTGAGTGAACGTCCCTTCCTTTCTTCCGGGCTGAGTCTCACAAGCAGAACCTTCAGACCCAGGATGGAGATCCACCAGGCTCGCCTTCACGCCTTGGGACAGCGCAGTCATTCCACCGGAGATGCTCGACACCTTCTCCACCTCTCCTTGGCATCCGACATTGTGGTACTGCCTTGCCTTAGGTGGAACTCTTCTCTTCCGGCCGTACCATTCTCTCCAGGGATGATGTTTCCTCCAGATAGCAGGACCCTCAGAGGGGTGAGCGGATCTCTGCCACCGCTCCTCTCGGGTAGGGCAATTTCTGGACATGTGTCCCAACTTTCGGCACGACCAGCACTCACGTCTGCATCTGTCTGGAGGGCGCTTCAGTCTGGATCGTTGACCTCGGCGGGGGACATCTCTCATCTGCGGTTGCTCTTCACCCCAGGATACGGAGTTACACTCTGGGGCCACCACCGAAGCATTCTTCATGCTGCGCACTTCTCCTCGATTTCTTTCTGACGGCTTCCGCATGTTACCTCGGGGTATGCCGCTGGTCTCCAAAATGGCAGTAAGGGCTTTCCCCAGACTCTCAATCTCCTCCCAGATTCTTCTTATCTTCAGCTGGGAATCTCGGGTCCACATTGCCTCCTCTTCATTTTGACTGGGTGCTCCGCAGTTGTAGCATGTAGGCAGTCTTCTTCGCCAGGCGGCACTAGTCTCACTTTGGGGGGCGGTCTCTCGTTCTCGCACCAGAGGACTGTACTCTGCAGCAGGGATCTTCTTATATTCAGCCACTTCCTCATGGACTCGCTTAACCTCCTTCTTCAAGTCTTCTACCCACTGAGGGGCTGTTACCTCCCGCTCCATACTTGTCCCACTGGCACTACCACCCCTTGCTCTTGCTCGCGCGTGCGTGCCTCACTCCCGACCTCAGAGAAAGTCATATCTAGCTTTACGCGCATGCGCTCTCGCAGGGCCTGTTTCACCAACACATCTCGCAAGCCTATCACCAGTTGGTACTGCAGCACGTCAATTGACCCCACACCTACGCCGTCCTTCCGTATAATGGCAGTATGAAGCTCCTGCAGTGCGTTCATATATTGCGTCACGGTCTCCCCCTCTCTTTGTACCCGGAGGAACAGTCGCATGCGCAGCCCCCCTACCTTCAGTGGGGTCCCCATGCGTCTCCTCAAGTATACGTAATACTTTGTCCAGGGTATCTCTTGCCTGGGGGGGTCTGAGCATAACAGAGTCCCGTGCATCCCCCTCTAGGGCCATAACCGCTATTTCCGCCTGCAAAGCCGGTGTCATAGGATGTATCTGAATCATCCCTCGGATGCGTTCCATCCAACTCCACAACATGACATCACTCCCCGAGAATTTTGGCAAGTTAACTAACTAACATGGCTCCCGGGGAAATGCTAAACCTGGGGCCTCCCCCAACTGCTTGGTCTGCCCCTTCCGCGCTACCGTGTGACATCCTGACGACTACGCCAAATGTAATAACATGCAGGTACTGAGTATGTCACCACGCAACAGACAGACCAACTGTTGAAGGGGATTTATTAACAGGGGTAAAATTCTCCTCGCAGGGAGTAAACAGGGGGTTAATAGAGACAAATCAAACAGTAAACAGTTAAGCGGAATCAAAAGGGTTAACGAGTGTTCTTGTAACTTATCAGCCCAGGGAGGTCCTGACTGGAGGGTCCTTTTTCCAACGTGGGTACAGTCACCAGCAGGGCTTGAGATCCTGGTCTCTTCTCTGTCTCCTGGAAACTCCGGGGTTAAGTCTCTGCAGCCTGTTCTTCTCAAAGTGAAACTGGAACCAGGAAGTAGCACAGTCCCGTCTGTCACTGCTGCAGGAGTCTCTGTAAGCCTGGCAGCTTCTCTGTAGTAACGATGTCACACACACACTGGGCAGTTACTTATCACACTCAGGGATCTTTGCTTGTCACTGCGGTCACCAGGGCTGCACTCGAGTCACTGTCTCTGCACTGTCAGAGGAATAGTCTTCTCAGATTATGGAGGCTTCCAAGTCCCCACTCTCACTCCAGCTTTAGTGTCCTCATGGGGAGCACTCTGTCATGGGGAGCGCGACGCTGCAGCCTGCCTTCTCTCTGTGCAGCTGCCCCCTCTGTCTGGCACACTCTGCTCTCCCGCACTTTTCCGACCACACCCACGTCTCTTCCTCCCTGCCCCAGCCGTCACATGGTCCCTTGTGTCCAGAACCAGAAAGTCTTCCCCCGGACAACCCAGCTGTCTGACTAAGTGGTTCCAGGTAAGGAGCAGGGACAGCAACCTCCTTACACACCCAAACAGCTGTTTTTGTCCACATATTGGGTATCTGCGCTCTCAGGAAAAATTGCATAACAAATTGGTTGAGCAATTTCTCCTGTAACTCATATGAAAATGCTAAATTTGGAGCTAAAAAAGATTTATCTGGGATGAATGTGATTTTTTTATTTTATTTTCACAGCTCTACGTTATAAACTTCTGCTTCTGCAAACGTATCTGGTTGAATCAGAGAGATGCACCTAAATATCACAAGATAAACCAAAATAAAAATAAAAATGGTGCTAAGGGATGTACTTAAAAAACAGAGTAGCTCAATGGAGGGCTAACAAAAAACTTCCAAGGCTATTAACAGTACATAGTTAGTATGCCCAGATAGCTATTCCAGTATTGCAATAATGATTTTTTTTATATTTTGAAAAAGTTTGTTTTTTACGTTATTTTTAGTCTCCTTCGGGACATTAACCTGTGATTGTCTTAATGCTTTTTCTATAGACTGTTCTATAGACTTTTTGCAGTACATAAAGAAAATTACGGTCCCATATGAAGCCCAGTGACAGGCAGGAGCTTCGTCAGGGTATGGCTACCTGCTGGAGGCAACTCGTAGGCACACCACGATCACGTCACTTAGGGGGTGATGTAAGATGGGGAGGTGAAAACAAGAAATTCCCCCCTACCCTGGATCAAGCTTTAAATACCACTGTCAGAGATTTACATCAGTATACAGTATGATGGTTTAAAAACAGTGGTCAGAGCTCCAGCTCCACTCACTGCTCTTAGAGACAGATGTTGGCTGTTAACCCAGGCAATATTTGCCGGGTATGGTGCAGGTTCAACTCCTGAGCCAGCTCCATATATGGGAACAAAACATTGGACGCACCAGTACATGAATTCATAGTCCTGCTAATAAGTTTTTTTTTTTTTACACGAGAGGCAGGGTCTGATATGCTGTAAGACAAACACTGACAGGTTAGATAAAGTACTGTACTTTTTTCTTAAATTCAGGTATTTGGATAAAAAAAAAAATTATTGCAATTGGGTTTCATGAAAACTTACCCTTGGATAGCCACTGTGTCACACTGTCTAGTGCTGGTTGCAGAATGAGTTAAATAGGACCTTTCACTAGTCTGAGCACAATAAATTGACCAAATCATGGAATAGTGTCTGCATAGTTAAATAAAATGTATATTTAAATTTTTCCTTTCCATTTGGGAAATATCAG